>NC_063255.1:22761796-23061796 GCF_020740725.1 Corvus hawaiiensis
CTCTAGCATTCGCCTCAGCTGAGACAACACCAGAGTTTAGATGGTTGAGATAAATTCTGTGTTAATGCTCCAGACACAAGCCAGAACTTCTCAGAGAGTGCATCCAGCGTACATGGTGCTCATCTGCCTGGCAGCTGCTACACTGGAAGAAACTATCCAAAAAGAAAATGTCACAAATCTGTGACCTACAGTTACATTTTTCCCTGCTCTTAATGTATGTCGGGCATATTTAGGACTATAAGTGCAATAAGAAAGCTGCTCATTTTAATGTTGATTCAAGTTAGATTCTGTCAGAGGAAAAGATGACTTACTGCAAATATTGTTTACTTCAAAATTTTTATTATTACCCATATTTCTGCAGCTTTAAAAGTTGATATTACTATGATGTATCAGTTTTTAAAAAAATATTTAATAGTTTTCTAAAAATCCTTGCAGTCTGACAAAAACTTATGTTTTTCTCTTTCAGGAACGATTATTGAAACCACTTAGTGCTTTTATTGGCATGACTGGTGAGATGAGGGAACTTGCAATGGTTGTAAGCAAAGTAAGAGCAGATCTCCACGTCATTTGTAAAGAGATGTTGATTATCTTTATCAACTGGGAATGCTATTTGTTTCTTTCTGCTGTCACTGATAGTGCTTATTCCTGAATATGCAAGTTATTTTTTTCTCCACGTAGCTCCCCAACAAGTAATTTCTTTACATGTAGTGATGTTTCTTTCTGATACACAATGGGAGGAAATAATTAAGGCCATTCCTTTCTAATGGGGAATAGGTAATTTAATCATGCTGGGGAGACTGTCATGGCTTTCCTCTTTGCTCTTAGTGCTACAAAAAATGTACAATACTTCACTGAAAAGAGAGATTTAAATATGTTAGCTAATACCAACTATTATCTAATGTTTTATCTAGCTGTGATCAGATGGTGGGAGAAACCTTGATTCCACCCTTTGGTTGAAGTTTCCATTCAAGGCCTAGGGCTGTAGTCAGTGTGGATGGTGTGCCAGTATCACAGCAGTATCTGGATTCTGAATGTATCTACTAGATGGCATCTACCAAAATTATTATTAAACCCTGATATTCCAGCTTGGTTTAGAATCAGAGAATCATTTAGGTTGGAAAAGCCACCTAAGGTCATCAGGTCAAACCATTCCCCCAGCACTGCCAAGGCCACCACTGACCCATGTCCCCAGGTGCCACATCCACACGGCTTTTAAACCCCTTCAGGGATGGGGACTCCAACACTGCCCTGGGCAGCTGGGACAGGGCTGGACAGCTCCTTGAGTGAAGAAATTTTCCTTAATATCCAACCTAAACTTCCCCTGGCCCAGCCTGAGGCCGTTCCCTCTCCTCCTGTCCCTGTTCCCTGCGAGCAGAGCCCGACCCCCCCGGCTGCCCCCTCCTGTCAGGGACTTGTGCAGAGCCACGAGGTCCCCCCTGAGCCTCCTTTGCTCCAGCCTGAGCCCCTTTCCCAGCTCCCTCAGCTGCTCCTGGGGCTCCAGCCCCTTCCCAGCTCCGTTCCCTTCCCTGGACACGCTCCAGCCCCTCCATGTCTCTCTTGTCCTGAGGGGCCCAGAGCTGTCCCCAGCACTGGAGGTGCCTCAGCAGTGCCAGCACAGGGGACGGGCCCTGCCCTGGGGCTGTGGCCACACCCTGGCTGGGACAGCCCAGGGGCCACTGGCCTAATACTTGTCCTGTGCCTTGCTTTGTGCTGCCTGCACGATTTGCACTCCCTGTGCATTCTCACGTGGTGCAGTTGAGAGATGCTGCAATTGTAGGCTCTGCAAGCAGTGCCCACATACCAGCACTGCTGGAGCAGCATCAATGATAGACCATATCCCAGGGCAGGCTTGGGGATTCTTCCAGGATGTACAGCTTGACCCCTGGAGGGAACCACAGCATTGTCAGCAGCATTTTGTTTCACTCCTGGGCTGAGGTGCAGTCTAACAAAGAGGGTCTGGGCTGCTGGGGATCTGTGGGTACAGCACAGGTAGATGCTTAGCATCCACCACCTGTGGATGAGTCACTCATCCCAAAGGATTCATGGCACCATGAATGTGTTGGTAATGTTGTGACTTTCTGCATATAAACATCACAAGTGGTATCAGCTTGGGTAAACCTGCTTCTAATCATCTTTCTAAAAAGCCTGGAAGATTTTCGCTTACAGATTTTTATAGCTGTGTATGGCCCAAATTCTTGGTCTGCAAGTCTTGCATTTGTTGTTTAGTAGAACTTAAGAAATGTCTTAGGAAATTTCCAGCCTTAAAGTAAGAAAATTCTCATCTGTTTCAGTTCCTGTCTGGTCTTTAATTTATGGTAGACCTTTAAAATAATGCTGTTCTTGCTGCTACACTAACAAAAAAAGCAATAAAAAATTGCTTTCCCTTTGTTATGGTATGTTTTTTGAATTGTGCTCCATTATGGTATGTTCCTAGTTGCTATGGTAATCAACACTGTATAAATCAATAAAAATAAATAGCATGTGATATCTATTTCATAACACAATCTAATTTAATTTGGAAACAACTATGGAAGTCTCTACTTAATAGCAGAAGTCTGGTTCATCTTAATTCACTGTTAATAGAAAGGGAACGTGTAATCTACTCTATATAAATAATTTTTTCTAATTGTATTAAATTATCTTTTCCCCTTGGATACAACCACGTAATTTTTCTTCCGTCTGTATGCACTATTTTTGTTGGAGAGCAGAATTTATCCCAATTATTTGTACTGAGGATATGATATGTTTTGCAGAACAATTAGCCCCTGGAACACAGAGCCACAAAATATTATGAAGGCAAATGGAAAGATTCATAGAAGATTTGGAAAGTTTGATGAATTAAATGAAATTAATTTATTGAGTGCTTCAGGGCATAGACTAATTACCGTCTATTGTTTGATAGATGCTTAGGGGAAAAATTTCTTCCTGTTGCAGTTTCTCACAGCTTTTCTTGCAGCATGTAAAATCTTGCTTAGTGTGCAGTAAATAGCAATTTTTCACTGTTACTTACAACACAAGTAATAATATAAGTAATAGGTAATAACATTATAATAGGTAATAAGTGGTAGGTGCAACCATAAAGTTACTGAGCATCAAGTTTAAAAAAAACCAAAGTATTTTCATGTTGCACATGAGTGAGCTGTGGAACTTGTGACTACAGAATAAACATGTTTAAAAAAGAGAAAAGAGAAATTCACTGAAGAGTGAATGTCAAAAGGTGTTTCAACTCAAAGACTAAGATGTAATTTGAATTATTGAAGTCCATGGATGGGTGTAAACTTGAACCAACACATCCCTATTATTCCTTTTACTTCTTTTTTTAAACATCCAGTACTTGCAGCAATAGATACAAAATATTAGGGTTGGCAAACCTTCGTATCACGATCGCTCTTGATATGTTTGTTGGTTACTAAATCGAACTCACAGGAAACAGATCTGAGGAAGATACACATTTATGTTATCATATATTTTTATATGCTGAGCTCAGCATGTACATTTGGCAGGAATACATCAGGGAAACTGGGGCCTGGAGGGGAAGTGGAGGGGAAGTGATTGCTGTGTATGCCTCCCTCCTGGGAGATCCCTGGTACCTAAGGTTAAATAATACAGCCTGTATCACTTAACAGCACTCTTATTTTATCACTGAGTCGATCCTTTTACTTTGCCAGAGGTCATTATCCTAGTGCAGAAGGAGTTTTGCTAACAAGATGTGATGTGTGTTGCAGGACATTTATCTCCATAAGCCGAACGTGAAGTGGGATGATATTATAGGATTGGATGCAGCTAAAAGGCTGGTCAAGGAAGCAGTTGTTTACCCCATAAAGGTAAGGTGCTAAACAGGTTTGAGAAACCCAGTGCTGGGCTTGCTAGCTTGTTTCCTTGTAATTAGAGTGGTGTTTTAGAGTTCTCACTATTTCTGTGCTTTTGTAGGCCATTCATGTTAGAACTGTTGGTGTTCCTGTTTCCTGTCAGAACTACTCCTGTTCCATCTAGAGCAGCACAGGCATTCTCCTATAGGAAAATTACCTTCCACTATTAAAATTGTAAGAGTTAGGTACAATTCTTTGGCACCTTTGGCATTGTAAGGAGTGCTGGATTTGGCCTACATTAATTCCATGAAAAATGACTTACAGAAGAGAATATCACATCAATTTCATTTGAAAAAAAAAAAAAAAGAAAAACCACTGGAAACAGATTTCAAATGTTAAATAGTGTTTTATCTCAGTACTCAGATTGTACATGTCACATTGTTTTGGTGCAGTTTTATGTCTCTCTTCAAATTTCTTATGTTTCTTGAATGTGGTAGGAGCAGTGAAGGTACAATCCTTGCAGTTTGTTTTAGATGATACATTTTTAATCCTTGAATTACTTTTCTGTTTCTACAGTATCCAGAGCTGTTTACTGGCATTCTGTCCCCTTGGAAAGGTTTATTGCTGTATGGACCACCAGGTATGGAGGGCTTTTTACCACATCTTTGTGTTTGTCACTGCTTCTTGTTTTGTCCCACGGATAAATCATTGCTGTTAATTAGATGAGATTGAAAAAAAAGGACGTGTTCTGTACATAAATTAAAAGGAGAGACTGTTGGATGGTTATGTCCATCTCTGACACTCAAACCTGGCCCTTGTCCTGAGCTTTGGCTATTTTTGTACTCAAATCTTCCAGACACAGTACTTCCACTAACAATTCAGGGGAGTGAAAACTCAGACCTTTGTTTTCACTCAGCTTGGACCATTTTAATCAAGTTTGGCATGAACCTAATCCTATGATACGTCAATAAATCTGCCATGGACTTATCTCCTTAGTGAAAAATGTCCTTCCTTTCTTCTGCTTTTAGGGGTTGTTTTGGGAATGGGATGGAAGCTTTGCCTTCTGCCAGCTGGGTGTTTTCCTTGTCAGTGCAGCTTCCCTGCTCCTTCTGCCCCACTTTGACACAGAGGTGTGGCTGGAAGGGGACAGAGGGCACAAGAACCACCCGAGTCAAGTTGCAAAGCCTGTCTCTGCAGTGTTCCTTTTGTTCCTTTGAATGTTTAGATGTTCCTGCCACAGAAGGCATCTGACCACTTCAGCATGCACTACTTCAGGATTTGGAGAATGCAATTTGCAGTTCTGTATTACCTGAGTTTCTCCAGACAATCCTGAAAGGGCCACAATATATTCTGAGGGCTGGAGTCCCTCTGCTCTGCAGCCAGGCTGGGGGTGTTCAGCTGCACAAGAGAAGGCTCCAGGGAGAGCTCAGAGCCCCTGGCAGGGCCTAAAGGGGCTCCAGGAGAGCTGCAGAGGGACTGGGGCCAAGGCATGGAGGGACAGGACACAGGGAATGGCTTCCCAGTGCCAGAGGGCAGGGCTGGATGGGATATTGGGAAGGAATTGCTGTCTGTGAGGGTAGGGAGGCCCTGGCACAGGGTGCCCAGAGAAGCTGTGGCTACCCCTGGATCTCTAGGAGTGTCCCAGGCCAGGTTGGACAGGGTTCTGAGCAATGTGGGATGGTGGAAGGTGTCCCTGCCCATGGCAGGGTATTGGACTCAATGCCATTTAAAGGTCCCTTTCAATCCAAACCATTCTATGTGGTTTTTACTGTTTTTTCCCAACTGGTAGCAGAATGAGGGGAATTTATTCAAATGTTTGCGTTGCATTCCTTTGGAGAGTGAATTTCTCAAACACTGTTGTTTGTAGGTACTGGAAAAACTCTGCTTGCTAAGGCTGTTGCCACAGAATGCAATACAACCTTTTTCAACATATCGGCATCCACCATTGTCAGCAAATGGAGGGGTGACTCAGAAAAACTTGTCCGGGTAAGAATTATTCTCTTGTTCATTATATTTTAACATCATGTTCCCACTTAAAGAACTGGGGCTCAGCACAGAACTGGAAACAAGTGTTCGTCTGATACTCATAATCTTTCCTGATTTAGACAGAACATGACTTTTTTTATACTAGTTCTGAAAGCAGGAATAACATCACTTCTGCAGAAGTCTCATAATGGATTCTTGCTGTGGGACTTCAGTTCTGTAATGTAAGATGGAGTAGATGTTCTGAAGGCAGCAGAGATCTTTGAGTGCCTGATTAGGAGTCAGACAGTCAGAGTTCCAAATCTGTGTGCTTAGTGACCCATTCAGAGCACTTCACATCCATTTTGCAGGGGTTGGCTCGTAGGCGCCCTGCAAAATATTATTTAGATTCCCAAATTCTCTATTGTTCTTCATGGCACTAAATGGGCAAAGAACTCCCAGTCACAGAGATCTTCCAGTCAAATACAGATGTAATGTTGTTTCAAGGAAGGTAGTTTGGTGGTAAATGGGTAAATCCATTTTTGTATATACCCTAGTGAGAAGTGTGCATGGCTCAGCTGTGGTACAAAAATATTCAGGGGTTCAGGTGTAGCATCCTTACCCATCTGAATCTCTCTATAATATCTACCAGCTCAGTGGAAATCCACAAGCCCTTAGCCTGCCTTACCCTCATCTCTTGAGCTGCACTTTAAGTAAATGCAGAGCTCTTGGAAACAACCACAGCAAACTGTTCTCTGCAAATGGCATTCCAGGCATTATTATTCTCTCTTGAAATGTAGGCAATGGCTACAGCACACTCACTAGTCCTGCCTCCTTTGTCCTTTAAAATAGCGTATTTTTCTTCTGACATTGCCTCCCTCTTTTACTGATCCTCTTGACATCTGTCCTGACTAGCTTCCTGGAATTTTCTTTTCTGGCAGGAGTATGTGGGGACAGTCTGGTTTCTGCCACCATCATCCAAATGGTTTTTGAACATGCCACAGCATTTACGTTGATATTGAATTTGTGGCATTTTACCCTTAATTAAACTAATGGCAGAATCAAAAAATGAAGTAAGATTGTGGATTGGGAGAGCTCTGAGAAAAGTATTGTGTGAATTTATATCCTAAAATCACATGAGGCTGGCAATGGAGTTTTCTGAAGTTGGGGGAAGGATATATGGGGTTTGTGGTCATTTGGGGGCATATCCACTCATCCTGTTTTCCTCAGTTCTACACTGTATTTGTGTGATTTTATATATTTTATATATTATATGTTATATATTATATTTTTAGTAAAATTGTATACTGGTCATGGTCTACTTGTTACTCTGGGCACATAATTTAAACCCTGTGTTTCATGCTTACAGTGAAGAAAATAATACGTATCTTTTAATATTTTATTTTTTTAAGTATTCAGATTTAAAAGTGCTGGACTAATATATATTGTTAGTGATACTTACCTAAAAAGCCAAAAAAGCATTTTACTGAAGAAGAACTGACAGTGTGTTCTTACTCCTAACACAGGCCTCCCATGTCTACAGAAAATTAGACGAAACTTTGTTCTCCAAAGAGCAGATCCACATTTTTTGTTTCAGCTTAATAAGTCCATTTTTTAAAATCTTGATTGTTCAAGCAATTTATATTTGTTTTGTTCAGGAAAAAAAATGAGCGTTTGATTCTTATCAAAAGAATCAGTCCTTTTTCTTTCATTGTGCTTCAGCTGACCTGCAATTTTTTTTCCTCAAATCCTTATTTTAAAAAAACGTACAAATGGAGCAACAACAAAAGGCACATGTTTAGTCTCAATAACAATTTAGGAGTTCCCTGAATCCTCTGTTGGATCATTTTCTTCTATCCCATTATTTTCAGAGGACTCTGATAGGATTTAGACAGAAAGATTTACACATAAAGACAGGATTACAAGGCTGTGTTCTTTATATCTCCTTTACAAACCTCTCAGAATCTGAGAGGACTCAGGGACCCTCAGCCTACTCAGAGCCTTTTGCCAGCAGATATCCTTTGGGATGTGGGTGCTGTTAATTTATCTTCCATGCCTTTGGTGTCTTCTTGTGTTAGTTTCTCTTTCACATTTACTCTTCTCTCCGAACAGGTGTTGTTTGAGCTCGCCCGGTACCATGCTCCTTCCACAATTTTCTTGGATGAGCTGGAGTCAGTTATGAGTCAAAGAGGCACTGCTCCTGGGTAACTGGTGGGACCACTTTGGGGATTAAAAGAGAGAGGTGTAGTGGTTGTGTCAGTCACAGCAGCCAGACAGGTTGTGTGAGGATTAGCAAGGGGCAACAAGAAGGAGGGAGGGGCAGGAGTTTACAACCAGTTGTGCTGTGCTTTAAAGGGATTTGAAATGGAAATAAAGGCAGTGGTGGTGGGGAAACAACAGGTGAACTGTTAGAGGTAAGTTAGAAGCAGCTTATTTTGTGACACTTTGAACATAGGCATAGCAGAGTAATAGGGAGTGTACACAGTGGACTGGCATTTTCGTTGGTGACAGATTTTGGTGGCATTGTCAGGACTTCCCATTGCAGGAGTGGGAGGATGTTGTTACTTTCATCCAAGATGTAGACAGTTTTTAGTTAAAAACACATTTAGAAGATTTGGAATGGGAAAGAAGCAGGAGAAATATAAAAATACTGTTATAACCATTAGGAACCCATTACAGTGGATTTTACATGCAGTGAATTACATGATCACTTTATTTATATTGTATTGTATGTTTATATTACATGCCTGCTGCTTATAAATAGAATATGCCCTATTGTAAAGATACTACTTGTAGTCATTCTCACTCAATAGATGCAAATAATGTGCCAAATTTCTCCTTCATATGTACTTTTAAAAGCTCTCATTAACATCACTGGGTTATATATTCTAATAAGGGTTTTTATCCTAGATGTTGTACTTATTTTTACATGTACTTATTAAATACTGACTTGGCATTGATGTTTGAATGCCTTTGCAGAAATAAGTCATTAAACCTGAAATTCAGCCCTTACCATCTAAGGTCCTGATGTTTTTCCTGGGTTTGATCCAGGACTTTCCAAGAGCTTCACATCTGGAACCAAGAGTTCCAGCTGGTTTTCTGCAAAACAGATTACCTGTATCAGGGCCAGAATTCTTAGCACTTTGCTTAAGTTCTCCTTTCTTGAAGAAGGATCCTTTCTGTGTCGTTTCTGCTCCATTTCTAAACTCGTATCAGTATGGCATATTTTTCTGTTTTCTTTTGATAGAACATTTTGCAAAATGTTGAATTCAGTAGTAGGTTTTTCTTCTTGTGGTCACTTCACATTCACTCACAGAAAAATGCTACCCTGAAGAGGTAGGTGTACAAGTTATTTGATGGCAACTATCACATTTTAAGAATTCCCTACTATAGATCAATCAATCAATCAATTGGAGCCTTAGCTCTTTTCCAGTAAATATTGGTCTTGCATGGAGATTAACATGAAGAAAAAAATAAAAATAAATATTTTCTTTGGATCCAGTGATAATGAATTCTCCTCACTTTAATGCACTGAAAAGAGTCAATTTAAGTAATCATTAGAAAGCTTGATTTTAATGCCTAGATGTTAGCTAATGGAGCTTAATCATGCTTTGAACTGGGGCAAAACTGTGACAAGGGCTCAGTTGCTGTGAATGACGCTGTATAAATAAAGATGATTACTTTAATGCACTGAGCAAATAATATTTCTCTGAATCTTGGTAGTGGTGAACATGAAGGAAGTCGGCGGATGAAAACAGAATTACTGGTGCAGATGGATGGCTTGGCCCAATCTGATGATCTTGTATTTGTTTTAGCAGCTTCCAATCTGCCATGGTAAGAGATCCAGAGAGTACATTTTGAATACATTTTCATGAGCTTCTAAGCACAGATAAAGATTTTATTTAGACTTCTGCAGAAAAAGCCTTGATATTTGGTTAAAGCATTTAAAGATTAATTTGGAGCTTTTACTTTAAACTCTTCAATTCTTGCTATTTGTGTCACATGAGAATAATCCATAATAAAGTCAACATATGCTGGTTGTACCAGCTGCTAATATTTAAAATGGAGTATTTGACTTTATAGGCAAGTTATTTACTATGTTTAAGCTAAGAAGGGTTTTCAGCCTGGAACTATAAGGTGCTTAAAACATCTGGTGCTTTGAAAGATACTCCATAAATAGGAATGTTGGATTTTACTGGTATCAAATGTGACTCTGAAAAGTTGAGGGACGAAATTCTTCAGGTTTTTTAGCACAATTTAGTATAGAAGGAAAAACAATTTAAAATTGCAACCGGGGAATTTAATCATGTTGGTTCTCAAACTGGGCAGGACATGTATTGGGAACAAGGCAAGCTGGAGAGCATGAGGAAGGGAAGTAACATTTGTAGTGTAACAGCTGTGGATGCTCAGGAGAGGAGTTGCTGATCCTCATAGCACTGAGATCTTTCTGGATACCCCTGTTCCTAAAGGCACATGGACCTAAGTGTGTCTGTTCCCTTCTCGCATGTAGAGGAGCACAAGTCTGGAGTCAGAAAAGCAGAAGACAGCAGTCCTGTTTCCAGGGAACTTCAAGCCATGGTCTGGGAGTCGTTTGCTGGAGCCCAGTGGGAGGTGTTCCCAGGAGTGACCTTGTGTGAGCAGCATTTCAGCTGCATTTCAAGTGGCAAAACTTGAAATTTGACTTGAAGGTGCTTCGTTTAGTGAGGTGACACTTGCCCAGCCCTGCAGTGTGACAGCCACAGAGCAGGGCACCCAAAACCAGCTGGGAGTCAGAGAGGGCTCTGTACCCACAGAACCGCAGGCTTCATTCGTGGATTGCTTTTCAAGATTAGTGATTTTTGGCTGAATCTTACAAAGTTGCCATGGGGTCAAATGTTGGAAAAGCCTCTCTGTGTGACCGGAGGGCCCTGGGTTGTGATCAGCAGGCTGTTGGGAGTGTCTGAGTCTGAATGCCACTGGGTGTGTAACCACAGCTGCTTGCTTTTAAGTACTTATAAAAAAGTCCTAAGTCCTAGAGCATATGTTATTTTGAACATACAAATGCACATTTGTGCATATCACCAAATGTTCTCTCACAAAGTCTGTGGTAATGTTTATTCCTCTTGTCAGCTGATCCTCTCCTTGGCAGGCCTGGCTAAAAAGGTCCAGGGAGCAGGCAGATAGAATTAAACAAGAGGGGTGGAGTTTTTGCCTGAGAACTGAGGCTCAAAGGTAGTATTTTCAATCAGTCCCATGTGGCAGGTAAGCCCAGCTTGTCTTGTCCAGGGCTTCCAAGCTTTTTAACTGAGAGAATGGCTGTGTGAACACCTAGAATTTGTGTAGAAGTTAGCTGTACAAATTAGGCTGGTCCCTGCCCTGGGCCAAAAGTGTGAGTACAGAGCCACCACAGCCTTTTTTTTATAACCATAATAGCAAAGTTTCTGTGTTGGTTTGGGGGAATTTATGTCTTGGACAAGCTCATGAATTTAAATCAGTGCAAAATCCACCCCATTTTGGTACAGTATCTATATAAAAGGAACTGCACTGGATTAAATTTAATTATGTTCCAATTGTGTAAGAAAATGCTGAAAAAAATAACTGCTCTCTGTGTGGACAGTTAAGTTTGAAAGAGAATTAATACAGTATTAATACATTTTTCTCTGTTAGTAATACACTGCAAATGTTTATGTCATTGCAACATCATTGCCCTTTGAGAAGAAGAAGAAGCTCTGTGCAGTGCATTGCACCTTTCTGTGGTCTCTTAAATTGTTCTGTGAGATAATTATCCATGCAGAGAGATTTCTGCATGTGTTTTGTTATCCCGTGTCTGCCTTACACAATCAGTAAGCTTTCTGGGAAGTTGTGTAAAATATACAGAATTCAGTTTTGAATATTTTACATATTTGATTTTTGACCATTTTGTAATAGTGAAGTTCTAATTTCTGCAAAATTGCTTCTTTGAAACATCAAAAATGACAGCCTTTTTTTTAAGGTTGATGCACCATGACAAGGCTTCTGTTTTGAGGGACCTGCCCTGAAACAAAGCTGTGTTGGGACCAGGGTGGCAGCTGAGCTGTTCACTTCTGAGTTTTGTATCTGAGACTTTAGAACCTCCTTTTGGACTTTCCTTCTTGTGGGCAGGTTGGATTTTGCTCTTTCTTAAGCAAACCTAACCCATGAGTGTACTGACTAGAGTGTCCGGCAGAAATGTGCCTACCACAGAGAAAATGCACTAAGAAGTGGCTGAGCAAATGTTTAGAAAGATGTTTGAGGGAAAAGCCTGAGCTTTCACGTCATTGAGGTTCTCCAGCCTCGAGGAGTTTGGGATTATCTGCCTCCAGAGAGGTCAGCAGGTTTTGAACCTTTTTTAGGATCCCAACTATACATTTACAGATTATTTTTATGAGCATTAGGTGACATTTAGCCCCACTGTCAGACCCAGACTTCATCTCCACAGGAATATTTCATAACAAAATTTCAAAATACCTACTGCTATCTAAGTTGTGGCTTCACAGCACAGCCCTGTGCTCTTGCAAACATTTGTTATTAAGCTGGATTTCAAGAGATTTGTTTAACATGGATATTTATTGATCAGGGGAAAAAAAATAGTACCAAGCTGCTTTTAGAAGAAGGAAAAGAAGCCTAAACAAAGCTCTTTACACTGTCCTAAGCTCCACTGCAGCTATTGATCTTCCTCTTCAGCCTGTGCTTGTTGCCCAGCCCTGCTTCCTGCTGCTCATCTGCAAGATGTTTCTAGACAAATTACTTGTTGAAATGATTGAATGTAATTAAATAAAATAAAGGCCTCGTTAGTGAAGGAATAAAGAGATCCTTAATCATGTAGTGAATGTTTCTTAATGTATCAGGACATTTAATTCAGTTTTCATTGTAGTGCTGTTTTCTTCTCATCCTTACCCTCAGGGTGGGTGAAGTTTTGGTGCAGGCCAATAGATCCAACCCAAACCATTCTGTGATTCTGTGGTGCCTCCTAACGTTAATTACAAAAATTCATCCATCTTATGGATCTGTCGAGCTTTGTTTATCTTTTCATGAGCATCTCTCAGTACTCCCATTGGCTATTGTTTCAGAGAATATTTAGGTTGGCTCAGGGCTTTGTATTCTGCTCTGGTTAATGTCACTTAACCTTGCATTTGATCACTGACAAAAAACAATTCAGCAAACAACCTAAACACTTCAGATAACAAAAACATTGTTTCTGTATTTCCCTCTTCAGCCAGCAGGTCACTGTAACCTTCTGGATAAACAGAATCATAGAACCACAGAATCACAGAATGGTTTGGGTTGGCAGGGACTTTAGAGCACATCTAGTTCCACTCTCCTGCCACGGGCAGGGACACCTTTCACTAGACCAGGTTGTTCAAGCAACCTGTTCTTGAATACTTCAGGTATGGAGCAGCCATGGAGCAACTGTGGCAGGGCTTCTCTGGGCAGAGCAGAGAGACTTCTTTGGAGACTTACTTACAGAACATGGCTAAGGAGGCTTATGAAACTGTGACCTTGGGGGGACCTGAAGCAGAAGGAGTGATGGAAAATGTCATCATTTGGAGGATTTCCAGGCTATTTGCAAAGACTGGCTGTGATTGTCCTTCTGCAAAGGTTTTTTAGAGTACCTGTGTGGGCACCTCTAAAACCCTGAGAACTTCTGCCCTCTTTACACAGATGATGTTAATATGGGTATTAATAACAGCAAAGTGTTGTCAGCCAGAGTAATTCTTTCCAGCCAAGCAAGGTGATTTTAAGAACTTGAGCTGAAAAATACATTTGGAAGGTGAAAGGAGACTGGTGTGGTTCTTTGTCTGTTCTGGGTGGGACCCTGTGCAGGAGGTGTTGCACTTAACACTGGACAGCACCTGAAACAGCCTAAAAATATCAATAATAATAATAATAATAATAATATCACTATAGCGACAGCTGTTGCTTAACAAATTCTGGTATTTACTTCTGAGGCCTTGCTAAGAAGCACAAGGATTGATCTGAGTGCATTCCTGTTGTCCTCTGGATTCCTGGTTTTCTGATTTTTGTGTTCATTGCTTGGATTAGTGCATGTGGAACAAGGTTTCCCAAGCCAAGATATTGTTTCTGGGGAGAAGGACACTTCTGTTCCTGCTGAGCTGACAGCCAGGCATGCTGAGGTCTGGCAGGCACCTGTATGAGGGTTTGGGAGCCCATTTTTGGGGGTTTTTTTATCATGTGCTATGCCATAGAAAGCATTTGGTATTAAAAAAAGTAAGGACAAGTCACCAAAGTTCAGCTCTAGTGTTGTGCTACAAATCCATCTTGAGCTGGCTTTGAGCTCTCTGTAAACTAAAAGGGGTTTCATACGAGCACTCTATTTGTTGCTTTAATGTTGACTTTTCTGGGAAAAATATTTCACCCAGGGAATTGGGAAAGATAGGGGCAGGTTTATCTAAGTGTCTCTGCAGTCCCAGGTTGCTGATAGAACCCTCCAGCAGCTGATTCCTTGTACTCAGCCAGCACAGGTAGAAGTAGTGCTTAGGGCTTCTGTTCTTCTGCCTGCACAAGAAACTTTGAAGTGGGTTTCCCCTAGGTGAGAGTTTCTTGCCAGGTATGAGGACTAAATAATATTTTAAACTGGAATAAGGAGTCTGTGACTGAGTGGGGCCAGTAAAGAAAGATTGGTACAGGACCCTTTTCTTATCATTTTTTAGACAAAAGATCATAACCAGCGTTGACATTGACAGAATCAAGGTTTTTGTTCACTGACACGTTTATCCAGCCTGTTCACCTTTCACATGATCCTTTTTATAAGGATAATGTCTTTTGTGGCTGTATTATTTATAATTTGTATTGCAGGTGCAGTCTCAGTTCAGCGTCCTGTTCTGCCATAATACATGGCCTCACATCCAAGACCTTCAGTCTGGATTTTACACCTACTGAACATCCCTTATTAAGTAGCAATTAATTAGTCCTTAGAGTGCCCCAGATAGGCAATTTGTAGTGACTCCTTAATAGCACAGGGGGAAAGGGAGAGGTTGTTGCTGATGAGACATGCTGCAGATGAGTACCAGGGTGAGGGATGGAAACTGCAACTTCTGGTTGTTTTTGTTAGCCTCGGTGTCACAAGCCAGCATATCACTGAACAGGAATACATTGGATATTTAACCCTTTTTGTTTTTTGGCACAGCTACAGGCAAGGATCTTGCTGTCAAAGCCACGTCTCCACTCCGAGATGCGCTGAGACACTCTCCTCCTCTGCTTGCAGGGAGCTAGACTCTGCCATGCTGCGGCGGCTGGAGAAGAGGATTCTGGTTGACCTGCCCAGTGAAGAGGCACGGCGAGTGATGATCCAGCACTGGCTGCCCCCTCTGAGCAACAGCGGCGGGGTGAAGCTGAGGACGGATCTGGACTACAGCCTGCTGAGCCAGGTGGGCGGCACCGTGGCAGGGACAGCGGTGCTGCAGCTGTTCCTGGGCCACAGCACTGACCGAGGGCTGGGACAGCACCTCGGGCTGCAGCCACTGCCACACACACAGCTGGGAAAGCGCCTCAGCTCACCTGGCTCCAGCCAGAGGGACACTGGTGGGACACGGGGCTGAGCATGGCACAGGCACGGGGAAATCGCCGGCTTCACTCAGCTCTGCCTGCAAAATGGTGTGTCCTGGTTCTCTCTGCTGGGCAAGCTTTTCAGCCTTAAATACAGGGAGACTTCCAGCAACAGCAGATTTTATCACTGTTCTCACCAAGCTGGGAGCACTCCAATTCTTGAGGGTAATGAACAGTTAATTGTGTAGGGAAGGTTTGCCACAGCTCCGCTGCTGCAGCAGAGAAGAACATTTGACAGTGAAGAGATTCACTAGATACCCAGGCTTCCTTCATTTAGCCCTTTGTCACATCCTGAATTCTTTGGAAACAGAATCCTTTAATGGTTTGGGTTGCAAGTGACTTCAAAAATCATCTTGTTCCAACCTCCAGCTGTAAGCAGGAGCACCTTCAATTAGCCCAGGTTGCTCAAGGCCTCAGCCCCTAAATATTTTAGTTTACCCAGCTGAGATTTTTTACATCTGTTTACAGAGACAATACTGCTCATTTCTGGGTTCATAAGTGTTAATAAGGAAATACAGTTATTTCATTAACAAGGAAGTTGAGGATGGACTCAGAAAGTCTGATTTGACCTACAGAAAGTCTTTATTTGACCTACAGAAAACTGACATTTAGAAAGAAAATGTCCAGTATTTTCCTTGGTCCTACAATGTATTGTAGACATTCAAAAGAATATTGAGGTACATCATTTTGAGGGGAGGATACACATAAAAATAGATTCATGTGTGTGTGTCTGTGTGTATATAAATGTGTATTTCAGACAACAACAGACCTCACAAGTATATATAAAAATACATATACAATATATATACAATATACCTGTAAATTCCATTTCGGTCTGATTGATTTGTGAGTTGTAATTCATGTATGTGAGTTGTAATTCATGTATCATTCTGATTCTGTCACAGGAAACGAATGGATACTCTGGCTCAGACATAAAACTCGTGTGCAAGGAGGCAGCCATGAGACCAGTGAGGAAAATCTTCGATGCTCTTGAAAATCATCAGCCAGGTACCTCAGCTCTGAGCAGAGAATCCGGCCTGGGAAATGCTGTAACTCTGGGAACGATCATTTTAACTCCAGCAGGTGGAGCTCTGATATCTGCCTGGAAAAGTTTTAAACTCTACAGTTTCTAACCCACTAAATTTCTAAAAATCGGGGCTTCTTTTAAAGCTGTCATTATCTGTGCTCCCAGCATAAATGCAATTTTTAATTTATCTCACTACATTTATTCTGTTGTTTTCCTATATTAAGTGTTGGATTAGGCAGGGACATAAAAGAGTGTATTTTGGTAATAGTAACAGTATTTATTAATTCTCTTCTCTTTAGGTAACAGTAACTTGCCCATGATCCAACTGGATACAATCACAACAGCCGATTTCCTGGATGTGATCACCCACACCAAGCCATCAGCAAAGAATCTAAGCCAGAAGTACACGGCTTGGCAGAGAGAATTTGAGTCAGTCTGACAGAAAAAAACAAACCAACCCCAAAATCGAAAACCTCCCAAGCCTTTTGCTATCCAAAGTGGCCTCCAAAGGATCAAATGGCGATGGGGAAGGAAGTGATGTTGTTTCAAGGAACACAAAACGCAGTGACAAGTGTCAGAGGGAAATCTTTACTTTCAAAATGCAAGGGTGGGTGAAGGGGTGGTGGTTATTCTTTATTAATGACCATTCAAAAAGTGTTCTTGGAATTCATGTGATGGCAGCTCCTATGCATCAAAGCCTCTAGCCTTAATTTTATGTATAAAGACTTAAAAGATTGATTGGTTCTCAGTCTTTATTCATGACAGATTTTGAGTAGAACTGGAGCAAAGTTTAAAAGCAGATAGGAAATTATTGCAGTTCTTCATTTCTGACACTCACTAGAGCATCACAGTCAGCATAGCTTTACCAGCAGAGACCTGCACCCTTCTTAATGAAATACAAAACAGGAGTTTTCAGTGAAATTCAGGACCTTAGCAGGGACATGTAAATTTGGCTGGTTTGTCACTGATTTCAGTTGAGTTCAAAGCCTTGAAGTGTGTTATTTTCCTGTTAGTTTGCTGTATTTCCAAGGTGGGGAAAAAAAGGAATTAGAGGAAAACTGCAGAAAATCAGCAGATTTAGGGTAATTAACTAGAAACTTACTGGTTTGCAACTAGAAACCCACTGGTTTGCAGCCAGCCATAAAACAGAATGCCAGAATGGGTCAGGCTGGAATGGACCACAGGGGATCACATCTGGTGTCACCTCCCTGCTCCAGCAGGGCCATCCCAGAGCAGAGGGCACAGGATTGTGTCCAGAGGGCTCTGGAATATCCCCAGGGAGGAGTCTCCACATCCTCTCTGTCTCTGTTCAGGGCTCAGGCCCTGCCCAGGGCAGCAGTTCTGCCTCCTCTGCAGGGGAATTGCTGGGCTCAGGCCCTGCCCGTTCCTCTGGTGCCACTGCCAGGCCCCGGAGCAGAGCCTGGGCCCTGAAGGTCCCTTTTAGTTCCAGCATCAGTCACACATTATTGGAAGTCTCCAAGGGAAGTACCTTCACAGGATTTTGCTGATATGTCACCCACCTCCTGCACCTGACTGACCCCAGGCCACTGACCTCCCTTACATCCTTCCAGCAGGTTCAGAACTGCTGGCACAAAAACCAGGTGTGTGAATTTATGCAGAACTGAAGCTGACAGTAGAAGGGCACAGAGACACTATGTAAAGATGGCTTCTGTTCCTCAGAGGTCTCTTCTCCAGGGCAGAAAGTGACATGATGAGAGGAAACAACCTCAAGTTGCACCAGAGGAGGTTCAGCTTAAGATATTTGGAATTATTTCTTCCTGGAAAAGGTTGTCCATCCCTGTCCCAGCTGCCCAGGGCAGTGGTGGTGTCCCCATCCCTGAAGGGGTTTAGAAGCCGTGTGGATGTGGCACCTGGGGACATGGGGCAGTGGTGGCCTGGGCAGTGCTGGGGGAATGGTAGGACTCCATGATCTTAGACAACTTTTCCAGCCTAAATGATTCTGTGATTCTGTGATTTATTCTTGTGTTTCTACTGCAAAATCTCCTCCATCCGCCCATTGTGTTCCTGACAGAGACTGAATCTGAACGTCACAACCACCCACCAAGTGAGGCTGCAGAGACACTGTCACATGCAAGGAATTCATTCATCACCATGGTTTTGTTTAACAGGAACGAGCATGGCTCATTAACACAAAACTGTATTTTCAATAAGGTTAATACTCCAGTAATGCATAATTACAACCTAATAATTTAACACACAGGAGCACTGTAAAACAACTGTAAAGGACTTTGATTATTACAGTTTGCAAATGGACCAGAAAAGCCATTTACCATCATTACAAAGTTGGTTCATATTGGGGGATGTAGTGCATAGGGAAAGCATTGCACACTACAGAATTAAATTTCCTTTTACAGCTCTGCTAACCAACTGTAAAAACTGGAATCTGTCCCCATGGCTTGTGAAGGATTTTTTCCATAACATTAAAAAGAAACAAAAAAATCCCCAACAACAGTGGAATTTTGCAACTGTAGCATTAATAGGACCCTGCTGAAGCCTAATTTTAAAAAGTCACAGTCTCTAAGGCATTTAATACCAGAGTTTTGTTTCTGTATCATTCTTTTTAATAACAGCATCTAATTAAAACATCTGTAAAATGCTGACAGTTTTTAATTTTATGTAAAATTTGAAAAGCAAATAACAGGATCTGCTCTAGTGAAAGACAGCCACAGTAGTTATTATTAAGCAATGGTGATATTTCCATTTAAGAGTCACTTCTAAAAGTGGATAATCTCTACCTTTAAGGTAGAGCAGAGCAGAGACACTCTGAAATCACTACAGGCCCACTGAGGCTCTCTTGGTGTTTGAGTTTTATTTACTTGAATGTTTTCAGTGCATGTTTTCAGTTCAACTGATTCTGCAGAAGGTGACACTTTCCAGACGGGGCTTTTCATCAGGTATTCTTTGAAAAGTGAAAATAAGAAAAACACTGCCACACCGTGTGTGTGACTGTGCCAGGCCCATACAGATCCCCTGCCCCTGACAGCCTGGGCAGGTTTCTGATGGATGCCACGCATGCATTGATCTTGGGACCTTAATTTTTGAAGCAAGAATGAGGAAAATGGTGTGAAACAGATGTTTCTTCAAGCTGGCTGTTCCCTTTCTCACAGCATCTGCTTCAGGATATGTTCCACTGCCTCTGGGAAATTCTCACAGGTTAAGTAGGGAGCTGGGTTGATTTTGTCTTCATCTGCTGGCCGATATTTACCTGTAACAGATTAACACAAAGATCCCTTTACCAAACTCCTCTGAGTAGCCTTCTTTTTTCTCCCTAAAAATTACAGCCTTGTTACAGCAGTACCAACCAGGAAAATGCCCATCTGGGCTTCTCCTGCAACAAACATCCCACAAGGCTTCCCTAACAAACCCTGAGCCCTACTGGAGATTCCTTCAGGGGCAGCTCTGGATCAAAACTAGTGTTACTTGCACTGGTTTACTCTGCAGTACTGGCAAATGTCCACATTGTAGGTTCTTAAAATGTCATTTTCACTTATACCTGGAATCACAGAATCCCAGAATGGTTTGGTTTGGAAGAGACCCTAAAGCTCATCCAGTTCCACCCCCTGCCATGGGCAGGAACACCTTCCACTATCCCAGGTTGCTTCAAGCCCTGTCCAGCCTAGCCTTGGACACTGCCAGGGATCCAGGGGCAGACACAGCTGCTCTGGGCACCCTGTGCCAGGGCCTCCCCACCCTCACAGAAAGAATTTCTTCCTGAAATCTCTAACCCGAATTTCCCATCTTTGATTTTGAACCAAATACTCCCTGTTCTATCACTACAGTTCCTGATGAAGAGTGCATCTCCAAAGACTATTCTGAGGAGGAGAAGGATTACTTCCCTCAATTTTCAGCATATCACGGCTGCATGAGCATGAGCAGCTGCCACCTCAAAGAGACCTTACCCAGTCCACGGGGCCATCAGCAACACTGAAAATACCTGCCAATCCCTCCAGGTTCCACTTTTATGCAAATCAAAACTAGATTTATAACAACCAGTGTAATTACTGAGGAATGTCACCAAACTCCTGTACAATCAGAGGTTACATTGCTGTGACTGATTTTGGCAATCTGAAGTGTGACAGTAACAGTTCTCTCTGCTCTGTGATTACTGCTCAGGATTTTTTGAGTCAGAGCAAAAATTCACACCTACAAGAGCAGCTGTCCCCAGCTACAACTTTGGTCACCCTGCCATCATCTGGGGGTCTGTGCTGTGCTCTAGCCCTGTTGTGACAATGTCCTGCTTGACAGGCTGCCTCTGCATCACCCCAGCAGGGATGTGGAAGGAGTGTCACACAGCACCAGGGCTGTCACACAGCACCAGGGATGGCCCCAGGGCTCAGAGTGTACCTTGACTTTTGGGCACAGGGTGAGATCACTGAAGGCACCACTGTCTCCTGAAACGACCGATCCATCGCATACTTACCCGTCCTTACCAAAATCCCACGCATGCCTGCCTGCTGGGCACCACCAACATCATCCCTGCAGTCCTGGGACACAGCAGGAGAGCAGTGGGTTAGCAGGCACAGACACTTCCATAACCTTTTCTGTTTTCCACATCACTTAAAAGCAGCAACACAGAGTCAGATCTTCCAGCTACTCGTTGGTCACACTGTCACAGGAGTGGTTTTCTATGTGCTCTCTGCCTGATCAAATAGCGACTGAAGAGAGGTAACCCCATAGATCACACACTAAATCCTGTGAACTTTCATGGAATCATTTAGGCTGGAAAGCCTATCTAAGATCATGGGAGTCCAACCATTCCCCCAGCACTGCCCAGGCCACTACTAGCCCATATCACCAGGGACCACATCCACACAGCTTTTAAACCCCTGCAGGCATGGGGACTCCAACACTGCCCTGGGCAGCCTGTGCCAGTGCTCAAACTCCTATTAAGAATTTTTCTCTAATATCCTATCTAAACCTCCCCTGGCACAGCTTGAGGCCGTTTCCTCTCCTCCTGTCCCTGTTCCCTGAGGGCAGAGCCCGACCCCCCCGGCTGCCCCCTCCTGTCAGGGACTTGTGCAGAGCCACAAGGTCCCCCCTGAGCCTCCTTTGCTCCAGCCTGAGCCCCTCAGCCCCCTCCTGGCGCTCCAGACCCTTCCCCAGCTCTGTTTTCTCTCTAGAAATGACAGTCCCATCCTTTGGAACCCTGCTGTGCAGGCCATGCACACCATGCAGGGCAGCACTGCACTGCCAGGCAGGTGAGGGCAGGGGGGTTTTTGTGCCCACATACATCTCCGATCATGACGGCCTCCTCGGGGGCACAGTCCGTGCCCCGCAGAGCCTCCAGGAAGAAGGTCTTCTCTGGCTTCCCCACCACGGTGGCTTTGGTGTCCGTCGCGTACTCCAGCCCTGTCACAAAAGGTCCAGGTCCCAGACACAGCCCCTCCTTCTTCTTGAAATACCTGGCTTTATGGATCGCTATGAGAGGTGCCCCGTCCAAAATCAACCTATAGAATGAATGAAGAAGAGAGTACAAAAATTATGTTAAAGAAATTATATTTACAGCTGAAGGCCTCACAGAATCCCAGAATGGTTTGGTTTGGAAGAGACCCTAAAGCTCATCCAGTTCCACCCCCTGCCATGGGCAGGGACACCTTCCACTGTCCCAGGTTGCTCCAAGCCCCGTCCAGCCTGGCCTTGGACACATCCAAGGGCAGCCACAGCTGCTCTGGGAAACCTGTGCCAGGGGCTCCCCACCCTCACAGGGAACAATTTTTTACAGGTAGAGGATGAATCATTTGGCCTTAACTTTGTATTTTAGCACTGAAGGAATTACAGTAACAGGTAACATAAAAAACCCCACAAAGCTATTTGATGCATTCCGGTCCCTCTGAATTCCCCAGTTGACCGTGGGAGTTTGAGCGGGCTCGCTTCCACAGAACCTGCACCTCATCTCGGATTCTCATATTTCTGTTATGTGCCCTGCAGATTTTCCTTACAGCAGACACAGCATCCCCCTGTCCTGCAGCAAAGGGAAGCTGTGTAGGTGCTGCACTAGAGGAACGCTCCTGGTCCACCAAGCACAGCAATATTATTGCTGTCCTCCCCTCCCAACAAGAGCCCTCCAGACAGCATCTGGGCTGCCAAAGCTTTTCCCTCTGATTTTACACTTTCTCCAGGTAATGCAGGTCATTCCAATCTTTATCACAACAGTGTAAAACACTGGCTGTTATTCTCAGAGCAGAAAGGAGGATTCATTTCCCCCTTAACCCCTGGTTAACAAAACCAAACCAAACCAAACCAAAGCCTTTAAGAAAAGAAACAAAGTCTTGCTTTGCCCCTGTTGTAAGAGGCTGGCTGAGGTGAGCTGGATTCTCCCTGGAGGATGTCTGCAGAGCAGCCTGGAAGCTCTGAGCAGGACATAAATGATATTTCATTTCACTTAATTATCACAAAACACTCCTATTGAATCAATGCATTCCAAAGCAAGCTGAACAAGAAGAGAGCTGGGTTGTGCTTCTGTGAGCAGCCAGACACGTTCATGATGGGAGGATGCCTCTAGGACACAGAAAAAATTAATCTGACAGCATCACCACAACCACTATGTTCAGCAGTTTGCAGGAGAGATCTCACCTGAGAGAATTCTTTTAAATGTGGCATCAAAATCCCACATATACAGAAAGAGAAATTTAGTCTCAGTCATCTCAAGTGGTGCCTGGAGAACGGCCAGACTCTGTGTATCTCATTTTGGGACTCGTGTTGGGTTAGATTTACCCAAGTTAATGTTGGGTGTCAATGGAATACTTGCCTACGAGGTAATTAGTCAGCCTGGGCTCCTCACAGTCAGTGCAGAGGAAAAGGCACTCCTAGGGCACAGTTCAACTGTCCTATTTTAAGCACTATTGGGTAAAAAATGCTGTAAAGTGCCTCCCTTATCCCTCCAGAGCCCAGATCACCAGCACAGACACAGGAATCTGCACTGCAGATACCTGCATTTAATCAGATTCACCTCAAAGTTCTGCAATCCCGATGCAACTCCATTTTCAAGGCAAATCCCAAGTGACTTAATTATCTGAGTAATAAAGGAGAAGGAATAGGGTGAGGCTTGACAAGAAGAGAATGTGCCAGTGGTCAGTATTTCCATCGGGCCTAACAGAACCGATGCCAGCAAAAGTTTATCCCCTACAGAGGCCTGGGGGAAACACCCAGAACAAATCAGTGAGGTGTTACAGATCAGACAGAGCTCATCCTGGGTTTTTTTAAGTGTCCTGGTCTTCAGCCTGAAGCAAACAATGGGTATTATTCACCAACTAATATATTCAGGACAGAAATACCAGTCAATAAATGATGCAAGCACTGGGATACTCAATAGGTTAAGCACATGCAGTTGTGAAATTAAGAATCCCCTCATGATCCAAATCAAAACTCCAAAATCAATGCCTTTGGCATGGTGCACTAACAAGGCGGACAGGCTCAGTTTGGGTCAACACCTGTTGCTATAACACAGAACTGGCAGCAGATGAGGACTGCATCGGCCTCCTACTCCAAGAAACCCCCCCAAGACACTGGTGGGCAGTAATTGATACTCCCTCTTCCAATGTTATGGGTATAAAGACAGACTAAGGTGTTTGAAATCAGGGTTTTCATCAGATTTCAAGGTGCAAAACTGTGTGGTAGCCACACCCTGTGAGCCAAGAGGAGGAAGGGCTAATCACACACATCACCAGGGCTACACTTAGCAAAAGGCTCACAGCCAGTGTCTTCAAACTGAAGGCTTTTCAAGTTAAAATCAAGAGTGTGGAGTCAAGCCAGAACCAGAGAGAAGGACACATGGCTCTGCACACACTGCTGCAGCCTGGCTCATGGATGGTCACAGATGGAATTTATCTGATCTACCCCTTAGTGTAGAGACAAAAAAAGCTTTAGAAATAAAACAGTAGAGATCAGCTCCATAGTCCACCTGGTCCAACAGGTTGTGCTGGCCACTCCTGAACAAAAGATGCTTCAGAAGATATTGCTGGACATCCTGCATTAGGTAGGTAAGGAAAAATCCACCCTAAATACTGGATTTCCTTCCCTATAGCACTCAGGCTCTGAAGGCTGGGTTTTGAACACAGAATCTGCCTCTCCTCTTGGAGAAGAGGAAATGACCTCAAGCTGTGCCAGGGCAGGTTCAGGTTCAACATGAGGAGGAATTTCTCCATGGAAAGGGTGGTCAGGCATTGAAAGGAGTTTCCCAGGGAAGTGTTGGAGTCTCCATCCCTGGAGGTGTCCAAGGAAGGCCTGGATGTGCTCTGGAGTGGTGACAAGGTAGGGATCAGGTCTTGGAGGGCTTTTCCAACCCAAATAATTCTGTGATTTTGAGAATGCATCCCCACATCCCTGTTTTTGTGTATTTCCCCTGGATGCACTGCTAAATTTTCCCCCTCAGTGACAGCTGCGACTGTACTTCTGCAGTTTACTTAGACTGAAAGCTGTAAAAATGAGGTCTGGACTGCCTGAAGTTCATAGTGAAGAACCCAAATCCAATCAAGATTAGTGGCTGCCTCATACACTGCGTAATGTGTGACATTCCTACCACCCTTTCCTTCCCAGAAAGAGGAGAGAGCCCAGCACAAGCCAGCCCCCACTCAACCCCTGCCAGGGGCTGCCTTACCGAAAGGCTCTGTTCATCATCTCGTAGTGGAAGTGCTCAGGAGCCAGTCCCACCACCACTGCATTGGGGTTATCCGTGCCAATCCCTGGGAAAACAGAACAAGACTCTGAGCAAACAGGATTTAATTCACACTGAGCAGCACACAGTCAGCAAAGTGTATTTAGTCAGTTTCAGTCAAAAACGAGCATTTTCCAACACAGACATGTCACAGAGACTGCTTTTGTGTCTTTTATAGATTAAGAAAGCATCTGTGGAGAAGCTTCTGGTCTATCCAGACTGTTCCATCCTCCAGTGTGAACAGGACTCTGGAGCTGGACAGTCTTAACAGCAGCTGTGGGATGATTCTGTCACTGCTCCCACTGAAATGCAGCAGGATACAAAAATCCCTCTTTTCGTTGAATGACTGCTTCCCAACTGAGAATCCTTCTCCACATATATTTATGTGCTTTGTAAGACAGTAAAGCAGGAATTCAAGTGAATCCCATGCAGCTTTTCTATTCCCTCTAACCACAGGAAACTCTGTTGTTCCACGCATCAGTCTGATTCCGACAACAAAGATGATATTGCAGCATGGCCCAGAAGCTGTTACCCTAGATTAATCTGGGCTTTTCTGGAAGGTCTTTTTACAGTGAGGATTAGTGCCCTTGGGAACAGCTCCACTGCAGTCCCACCCTGGGACAGAACCAGGAGTGGAAGCAGAGTAGCACCAACAGGAGGGTTTTATTAATGACACGTTATCAGCTGCAGCCTGCACTCACTGGGGATTTTGTTCCACGTTCAAACACACCCTCTCCACCTTCCCCAGGACAACCAGAGCTCCTGGCTGGCTCTGCTGGCTGAGGTCTCCTGCTGCACATCCCTCAGCTGGCTCAGCCAGCAAAGCATCCACCCAAAGATGCCACAGTGTATTTGTGTCACCACCTAGAAGCATCCGAGTCCTTTAACCAGGAAAGGATTCCATTCATCCATCCCTGACCAACTTTAATAGAGAGATTAGCCAAGAACAGCTCAATAGCAGCCATTAACAGGAATTTAAAGCACTCTCCACTGTACTTAAATGTTCCAAGAGCAGCACTGAGGAAATGTGAGCCAAGCCCCTTGTAGCAAAAACAAAACAAACAACCCACTCCAGACCCAAGCAATACAGATAATGCACAGATGTGCCATCTCTTACAAAATTAGCAGCAGCTCCTGCAAAACTGATGAAAAGATCCCAAAACCATAGAGATTAAGCTGACTTAAATGTTCTCAGCAAATGAGCTGCTGCCTCTGCTGTTTCTCACCCAGGAAAGCCTTCCTGGGAGCACAAATACAGAATGTGGCTGGGGGCGCATTTCACTGGATACGATGTTAGGCAGAACAGATTATCAGGTTCCACTGCTCTCACAGAGGCTTTTTTCCTGAACACTGACCTCCCTGAAGACTTCTGACCAGACTATGGCACCAAAATTTAACAGGAAATTCCTGGATCCTGGCAAGATTAGAACCTTCTTAAATTACGCAGCCAGAATATTTCAGTTTGTAAGGCAAGGGGCAGGGACGAGTGGCAGGTCACCCATACTGCTGCTGCCTTGACTTTCAATAAAAAATTTTGAGTATATGATACACAGTTTTCAACTCTGAGTATGTTAAAAACGTGGGTATCTTTGCTATTCTTAATGTCCAAGTGAGAACACATCATTTTCTACTCCCCTTGTTGCTGAGGGAGGGAAATGGGAGCATCTGAAAGCAAAGCAGGTTTTAACCAGGCCTTTAGGGATGACAATTTAGAGGAGCCAGGGTGATGATGAACCTTCTGTCACCAGTGAAAGTATCCAAGTTCGTGGGGTGAAACGTAAACGTTCAATATAAGATAAGCAACAATAACAGCCTGGAGATTTTGCATTTAATAATAATCTATTAAGAGAGAAACAGCCTGCTGTGTGTGCCTATACACTGTTTTTTCAGCTCTTTATGAGTAAAATTTCTGTCTGAAGTCAGGAATTGCACAAATTGACACATCTTTACTATAAAAAAAAAAAAAATCAGCACTGGTAGGTCCAGTAAAGCTCCAGTGACCTGGTGATAACTATTACTTCCTTTTTCACACTGGAAATTAGTGGCAAGTATTGAGTTTTACATGAATTCCTGACTATTTGAAGGCCTTGGCTGCCATTTCCACTGCTCCTCAAGAAGATGTAATTTCAAGCTGTTGGATCTTTGATTTAAAATGAAGGAAGGACCTTTATGACCCTGCAGAATTCCACATTTCAGGCTCCACCATGGCTAGCGGTCTGTCTGTGACCGAGAGCACAACGTTTCCTCAGCTGTTCATTAGCTGTTGTTCGCTAATTAGTTGTCTCCTGAGCAGCTCACCTGTGAAATCAGGCAGGGCCTTATCGTCCACCAGGAGCAGGGGCCGCACCTGGTGCTGCTCCAGGAGGTTCCTGGCTGCTGTCAGGGAGGTGAAGATCTCGTGTTCCGCAATGTCGAACCCCAGCCCCGTCAGCCTCTCCAGCAGGTCCCTCTTGCTCTCCTTGGTGGTGTTGGTCACAAACCGGACGGTCACCGGGGCACTGCGCAGCCTGGCGTGGACAGAGGGGGAAACTGGACACAGGCTCCTCCTGTTCTCACATCTGTGCTTCTCTCTGGGACTAAAAACTGACCTAAAGGCTGCAGGTGACCACACAGAACACTGGCACCACACAAAAATTTCTGTGATGTGGAACAGACAGCAAGAATTACACCTGCCAGACCAAGGCAAGTCATCCTTCCCTCCTCTCCCCCATCTACCACAAAGATTCCTGAGGAAAACATGATTCCCACTCCCTCTTCACAGCAGCAGCAAGCACATCTATGATAACTAATTTGAAAAGTGTTTTTATTCAAAATGCACAATAAATAAGGCCAGTCCCGCCTTCTGGATCAACATAAGCAAACAAAAGAAGCTTGTTGCTGAATTAATATACTGAACTCCACTGCTGGGTAAGTTTCCCAGCAGCTGTGGTTCGTTCAGGATGCTCCAGGAGCCTGTGTTACCTTGGTGGTGGTTTTATATCAGCTTCTGCAGCCATTTCCCCCTTTCCTGAGGAGCACCAGTATCACATAAAACCACGTTATTGCCCTGTGCTGACAGAAAATGCTATCAAACAATCAAATAATTTTAAGTGACAGTTTCAACAGCATTCCCTTTAATTATTCCCCCACCATCACTTTCTCTGTTGCTATAGAAACAAACACTGGCATCAGGACTGTGTGGAGAACATCAGAATAAAGTTGGAGACTTGCTTGCACCTGCCACTTCCTTCTCCTGTTTATCTCTTGTTTTACACTGACCCTCCACAGGTATGAGCTGGTAAAAAAGCCCCCTGGTTGATAATAAAATAAAAATTAATATGCTTTTTCCCTATGGGCCTCAATAGGGATCTATGAATGCAGTAACCCTAAAATAGGCATCACTCCATTTGTTCCCTAAGTAAGCTGCATGCCAACCATTCCAGCTTCTTTTCAGGAAGGACAGGGACATGGATTGGCAGTAAAAGCACAGGATAATAATTTTTTTCAAACCTCTGAGCTAAAAGACCTGGCTGCTCTCTGACACCTGCCCTCCATACCTGTGACAACACACAGATATTATATGGATTTTCAAGAGCGTTGACTCTCACCTGGCACAAGCTGTCCCTGCAGCAGGAAACACAGTGCAGTGAGTGGAAGGGCAATGAGTGAGAACCCAATGTTTCAGCAGTTTTTACTTCCTTGCAATTTTACATCTTTAGGATATAATCATTTCCACAGCATTACCTGTGCAAAATGCAGCTTCCTAATCCCTCTGTGAGCTTTTCCTTTGAGCAACAGTCCAGCTGTATGAAACCCCTTAGCAGCCCACACAGCTCCAGTAGAGAGTTCAGTTCTGCTCCTATATCCTGATTAATCTTTAGTGTCCCAGAATCTCAAGGTGTCCTCCTTCATTCACACCACGATAATATGATCTATCACTTTGGGATTTTTCTTTGTCCATTGCAAGGTATCTTCTCAGGAAAACACTACAAATATTCCTGGGGTTGTGTGTCCTATTTCACCACTGACTTGGTTGGAATAAATCACTTTGCTGTGCCTTGGTCTCTTTAGGCACCCTTTCACCACAAGAGAAAGCGTTAACTGCCCTGTTTATTAATGTGCCAAAGTTCCTACAAAAGATGGGCTGTATTACCAAATGCTTCTCAAACTAAAAAAAAAATAAGGTTTACCTAGCAGAAAGAAACTTTGAAAACAGTAATAACAAAGAAAAGCTTTGTCTGAAGGAAACGAGAACTCTGCAGAGGTTGCCTTGCCCACTAGACCAAGCTTTTCTGTTATCCCGTTTTTATCTCAGCACAGATCTAAAAGCCCTGACAGACGATCAGGCTCCTGTAGTTAAACAAAGACCCAAGGACCAGCTCAGCTGAACTGATTTTGAGGTAATTCACCCGAACTCAACTTCGGCTGTCTCACATGTGAACCAGTGAAGACACTTTGAATATTGGTGGTTTTATGTCTAGAAAAGGCTTAGAAAACACAGAAAGAGGCACTGAGGAAAGCAGCAGAACTCAGGTGACACCAATAGCTGCACTCTTCGCTGCGTTCTCCTGGCATAAACACAGGTTAAAGGATTTGGCAGCGTGTTTGCTCCAGGCCTGCTCACCCAACCCCTTTGTGCAAACAGCACCGACACAATCTCCCAGAGGAAACCTAAAAAAGAGGGAAACTTGCCTTTTGAGGGCCTCCTGCGCACCCGGCACGGCCGAGTCCTCGACGTGGAGGGTGCCACTGAGATCCACCAGCACGGCCTTCAGTGCGCGCCGCGCTGACATCGCGCCCTGGGACAAGCAAAGGGGACTCAGGGACAACACCCAGGGGCTCCCAAAGCACCTTGCAGGTGCCAAGCACCACTCACAGTATGAAATGGGCCCCTCTAGATGGGGGGATAATAGGCAGCATTTAAAAAAAAGAAAAATACGTAATTAATGGGGTGGTGTTTTTTCCCCTAAAGACTCTGTCTGTGGAAATCAGGTGCTGTTTGTTCTTTAAGTGCATCAAAACAAACAAATAAAAAATTCTCTGAGTGACTCAAGGGTGTTGGGGAGAGGGTCATTAGGTCTGGGATTGCTGGCTCAAGGGCTCAGCAAGAATATTTCAGCAAGTGCCATCAACACCAACAGTGAAAATAAAGACACTGTGGTCTGGTGTAAAGCTCAAAATGCTCTGCCAAAGTGGGTATTGTTGATTTTATTTTTGTAAGCAAGACCTGGGGTGATCCAGCCCCCACCAAAGCCACTCTGAGGCTACTCAGTGGTGACACTGAGGAAATTGAAGATTTTTAGCCTGGAAGCTCTCAGGGCTCACAGATATCCAGCACCTCGAAGGGGACAGCCTGGCAGTTCTTCTGGGTCCACAAGACTCAACCCAAAATAAAAGCCAGCATTTGAAAGGTGAAGGCACCAGGGAAGGAACAGAGAGGTGATGTTTGAGTCACCTGGCTGAAGATCTGTCTCCAGAAACAAACACTTCCCCTCACATGTGCCACAAGTGCTGCATTTTGCTCCACGAGCAAGTCTGAGGAGCTGTTTCTCAGAAAATGTCCAATACAGCTTCAATACAGCAAGATTTTCTCCTGTTCATTGGACACCAATCATCTGAAAAGGCTGAGAGAATTTGGATTGTTCAGCCTGGAAAAGATTTGGGGTGACCTAACTGTGGCCTGCCAGTACCTGAAGGAGCTGTTAGGAGCGATGGAGAGGGACTTGGAACAAGGCATGGAGGGACAGGACAAGGAGGAATGGCTTCCCAGTGCCAGAGGGCAGGGAAGGAATTGCTGTCTGTGAGGGTAGGCAGGCCCTGGCACAGGGTGCCCAGAGCAGCTGTGGCTGCCCCTGGATCCCTGGCAGTGTCCAAGGCCAGACTGCATGAGGCTTGGAGCAGCCTGGGATAGTGGAAGGTGTTGCTGCCCATGGTAGGGGGTGGAACGGGATGGGCTTTAAGGTCCCTTTCAATCCAAACCATTCCAGGATCTGCCAACCCTACAAGTGACCACAATTTTGTGTTCAGCTGGTTTGGTTACAGGCAACACGTAGCACGCTTGTACTTTTAAAAAGCAAACAGAGGAGTCAACAGCACGACTAGAATCTGCCCTAATAAATTTATGTCAGTTTTATAAATGGTCACATGAGCTTGATGTCTCAGGTACGTGACACACACACACAAAAGGAAACTCTGAGATTCCACTACCATTATTCCTGCTGGTTCTCTGCAATAAGAAAATAAATTAAAATGCTTATTTTACCATATGTCTGTTGATGCAAAAGCCAAAGTTAAATGTTAATGATACACAGCTGAAAACAGAACTCCTAAATGAGCTTCATCAATTCCAATAGAAATTATTATTATTATTATTATTATTACTACTACTACTACTAGTGTTACTGTTATTTTATTTTTACCCTACATTTCCATCGGTTCTCCTGTTCACAATGCCTTTATCTGGGAAATACTGAAGTCATCTGCAGAGCCAGTTTTCAGCACAGCCTAATTTTAATTTTAAGGATAAAGCTCTGCCAAGGAAGTCCTAAAAACCCCCTAGAACCTCAGGTTTCATAATCACATCCCAACGAAAATTCACCTCGTCAGGAAAACGGGACCCCCCCAACTCCGGTCTCTGGGACAAGGACACGAGGAACACAACAAGACACAACCTAAGGGAAAGAGGGATATATTCTATAACAATATATATAGTTACATATGTCCCTCGATGGAAGGATGCTGATGGCACAGGTGCGTTATCGCCGTGCCGTCCCGTTCCAGAAAAACCCCGTCCGCACCCCCGCCCGCGGGGATGGTACCGCCTCTTCCCCCCAGCTCACAACGGGCGCGCGGGCTGGCCCATTCCCTACCGGGGGAGTCCCGAGCGCGGCGAGCTCCCCTTTCCCTGACGCGGATGGTTCCGCCCGCCCGTTCGCGGCCGAAGGCGGCGGACGGGCCCACGCGGACGAGAGGGGGGAGCAGCAAGCGCGGCTCCGCCGGGCCCTGACCTGCTCCCGCCGCCGCCACCGCCCCTGCGCTCTGCCCGCCGCCCGCGGGGTCCTGGCGGGGCGCGGCCGCCCAGCCCCGCGCAGGGCCGCCCGCCGCCGGCACGGCAAATAAAAAATACAACGTAATGAGCGTTGTCATAAATAAACACCGACCTCAGCCCTCAGCCGTCCTGGCGCCGGTCGGCGTCCGGCAGTCGCGACAGGCAGCGCGGGGAGGCAGCCCCTGGGGCCCTGAGGGCACGGGGCGGATCGTAACATGGGTGTGGTTATAAATCGTATAAATTACACCCGTTCTATCCTTTATGTGCCCGTTATTATACCTGGTTTAGCCTCTTTATCCTATATACCCGGTTTATAATCACGTGCTATGTGGATATGATCATCAACCATATAAATTATATCCCTTATATCCTACATGGACATGTTTATGTCCATAGCCATACATTATGGATCTCCGTAAGTCATATATCATTAATGTATCAATAATCTGTATACTATGGATATATTGCATCCTCTACTGATATTGTATTTAATAATGTATCCATATATCGATATTATGATTTTAGATGTATTTATACATTTTATATATATATATATAAATTATATAGAAAATACGTTATCATATCCATATATAGATATACCCATAAGACACCTATAATAACTAGTATCTATTTATATATATAAAAAACATACCTAGGATATCGGGAAGAAATTCTTCCTATTACATGTCTACTATTAAATTACACCCATAATACATCCATAGCGACTAATCCACTTATTATCTCCATATATATGGATATAGTGATATTTATAATTCTACACTTATGCGTTTATATATTTATACATTTTTGTAATATGAATTTTAATCTATGAATGTATGACTTTTATATATAATTTTATAAATTATTACTAATGTGTGTGTGTGTATATATACATAGAGTAACTTTATTTTGCATGTTCCCTGTTTTTGCAGAACCCAGCCAATTTTAGCCGCAGAGTTGTTCCAGAACGGCTGGAAGCCACGTGAGGGGACAGCAGCAGCGTGGTTATTCCCCGGAGTGTCTCTGCACTCCCCTTGCCCTCTCCCTGCTCATTACCTGTGAATCAGGGGGATGGGAAGCAGGAGACTTAGTTTGTCAGGAACAATGCATCCAGCTCGGTCAGCATACCAGGGCAGGAAGAAAAGATAAGAGAACTCTGATAAAACCAGGGGGGTCTCAGACAGACGTCCTGCAAACTAGCTCAAACCAGTCTCAAAGGCCAGGGATACAAAAGAGCATGCGCGGGGAAGAAAGGTTAAAAGTTCAGGACGAGGAAGAGCGTCAGCCTTCCTCCAAAAGACCCCCGGAGACCCCTACCAAGAAAACACCAGACCACACTGCGCAAGCGCAACGCGGATGTAAATGACTTTTGGGTTCATTATAATACGAAGCGAGGCTGGGCGGGGCTAGGTGATGAATATGTATAGTCATGTTGCGAAACTTAATGAATATGGAACTTGTAACCCGGTAAATACCGAGCTCAATGCAGCTGTCGGCACGCATGGCTTTGGAGGAGCGATCCCCCGTGCGTCCCAGCTGGAAATAAACGTACCTACTTTACTACTTCTTTAGTAGTGGAGTTCTGTCCGCTCTTCATTTGGCGAGCAGCCAGGAGAAACTCTGTCCGGCTGCAGGATCGGCTGAGGAGCGGACATCCTAGGCGCGCCCCAGGGCTTTCCTGGAGGATCTCCGCCCCTCGGCTCGCTCACTGCGGCGGACAGACAACGACCTGGAACTGCGGATAAACGGTGTGTTTTGCATTTAGGGTGCCTGTAAGTCGTACGCGTGGCCAGGGCTGCTGGTAAGCCGCGAGGAGACGTCCCGCGTTCAGCGCAGTCCCTGTGAGGGTAAAGGTGGGGCTTGCAAGCAATTGGCTACCGCAGCTGGCAAGGGGGAATCGCCGACCGATAGGGCGGCCGCTAGCGATCCTGAGAGCGGATCGGGTGATTCCAAGGGGGGGGTCCCACCGGAACTTGTTACTGTGTCGGAAAATACAAGAGGGACCCTGAAACTGTTACAAGCGAGTGTTGCGAACATTTTTGCTACTAGTAGCTAGTTTGAATGTTGTGTTGCTTATATGTCTATGTGGATATTGGTTGTTGTCGGACTGCTTTTATGTGTGTAGATGTGTATTAGGTCGCCTATTCGTTTGTAAAACGGGAGCGTGCGTGTTGCCGTGTGTCGTTTGAGAGTGTGATACTGAGACATTTGTTTGGGGGAGTGCTTGCTTGTTGAATTTAGAATCGTGGCTGGGAGAACCTCTGCAGAAGGATTAGTGGCAGAGAATTTAGAGTTTGAAAGAGTACGTGGAATAACTTGTTTTTGTGGATGTGTCAGAACCTTTTATTCAACGGGAGGATGGCAGGTTGCATGGGTATTAATACAGTGTAAAGTTTGTACGAGGAGATGATACTGTTCTTCTGCCAGACGGCAGAGCCTGTGTTCTCAGTGCTATTAAGCTGATTTTGAGCCTGAGATTTTAAAGGTTGTGTGTGGGAAGTCGCATTTGGTACCTGAGATTTAGGAATTTCGGGAAGAAATTGGGAAAGAACTGAGAGAGAGTGTGGAAAGAGGGGATTTCAAGCAGCAGCAAAGCAGGCTTGGCAGAAGGCACAAGAGAATTTATAAAGAGTGACTTATACACTACACAGGTGACCCGAAGGGGGTGGCACAGTATGGGAACCAGACAAAGTAAGGAAATCCCCAGAGCAAGCCCGCTGGGCTGTATTCTGGTACATTGGAAGGAGATAGTAGGAGCTGGAGGCACAGAAAATAAAAGAACCCTTATAAAATATTGTACCCAGTGGTGGCCACTGTATAAATTAGAAAATGAAGCCAAGCGGCCATCTAATGGAACTTTAGATTTTAATACCTTGCTTCAATTAATGCTGTTTCTGAGGTGGGAAGGTAAATGGGAAGAAGTTTCCTACGCTGACGCATTTTTTTCTCTCTGAAAACACCCTGAATGGCAGAGAGATTGTGGAATCAAACCCCCCAGTGATCCTATGGTGTTAGCTCTGGAAAAAGAAAATAATAAGGGCCGAAGAAGAATCAAACGATGCTGCTCGTCATGCAGCATAGGCCAGAGATGCACAAGGTCAGACAAAGTCTATCAAGCAGCAGCTCAGGGACAAGATGATGATGAATTAACCGATTTGCTTAAGCCTCCCCTTAGGAGACAGGAAGAGGATGCGGACTCGTAAGGAACACCAACGCCAACCTCCTCTCCCCCGGGCAGTCCTGTCTCATCCCGAACCAGGAAACAGGTACTGATGGCACCTCTGAGAGAGGCAGTGGCACCTGATGGGGATACAATGTTAATTAGAGTACCTTTCTCTACTGCTGACCTAGATGCATGGTATAACGTTGCCAAAAATTACCGAAGTGATCCAGTAGGTACTGCTGAGCGCTTGCAACTTATAATTAAACAGCATAATCCAGATTGGGCTGATATACAATTACTATTGGGTGGACTAACAGACAGAAAGACAGCCACTTTTGAAAACAGCTCAAGACTTGGCAGAGGACTATTACAAAACACAACAGTTAGATGTAAAAGATTACTTCCCACTCCAGGAACCACACTGGAACCCGAATAGAACAGCTGAATTAAAGAAATTAAAAGGTCATCAAGAATGGATAGCAAAAGGGGTGGAAAGGGCTATTCCCAAGACCCTAAACTGGTCAGCTTTGTACGCAATAAGACAGGGTCCTTCCGAGTCACCATCCAAATTCCTGGATCGTCTGAGGGATGCAATGCGCCGTAACACATCGCTGGATCCTGAGACCGAGGTAGGGGTACAACAGCTGGTATCTTTGTTTCTAGGACAATCCACAGGAGATATCAGACGTAAATTGCAGAAACTTCAGGGGCCAGAAGGGAGGAACCTGGAAACTCTATTGGATGCAGCTTGGAGGGTATTCAGTAATCGAGAAGAAGGTTACAAGCAAGGGATGAGGAAATTAGTGGCAGTAGTAAAAGAAGGGAATAGAGAAAAGCTTAGACAAGGACCCCCCAGACGAGGACCTCCCAGACAAGGCCCACCCCAGCTAGGTAGAGACCAATGCGCGATTTGTGGGAGGTTTGGTCATTGGAAAAACGAGTGCCCAGAAAGAAGACAAGAAGACCACCAGAACAAGGGAAACCGAGGAAGGGAGAGGGTGGTTGCACATGTGAAAGAAGATTGAAGAGGACCGGGGGATTCCACCCTAGCAGATCCACTGGTTATAATGAAGCTAGGGGACAAGGAAAAAGAAATAGAATTTTTGGTGGATTCAGGGGCAACATATTCAGTTTTAAATAAAGCTTTAATGCCTGTGGGGGATGACTACATTGTGGTACATGGAGCAACTGGCCAATCTGAAAAAGCTTATTTTTTTAAACCATTGAAATATAAAATTGGGAAACAATGGGGTATTCACAAGTTTTTATATTTACCCAATTCTCCAAAGGCTCTCTTGGGAAGAGATTTATTAGAACAATTACAAGCAACCATTATTTTTAGGAATGGGGAAGTTATTCTGGAGGTAAATGACCAACGGTATGTAGAAATACTGAGCCTAATATTAACAACCAAAGACCCTCCAAAGAGGAAATCAGGGAAGAGATAATGGAGCAAGTGTTCCCAGGAGTCTGGGCCACAGATGTACCTGGAAGAGCCAAAAATGCAACCCCAATACAGATCAAACTCAAAGAAGGGAGACAACCAGTTAGAATTAAACAGCACCCCCTTAAAAGGGAAGACAGGGAAGGAATTGGCCCAATAATTGAAAAATTCTTGCAGTTGGGATTACTAAAAGAGTGCCAGTCTGATTTCAATACTCCTATCCTGCCTGTCCGCAAACCTGATGGGTCTTACCGGGTGGTACAGGACTTACAGGCTGTTAACAAGATAACTGAGGACCTCTATCCTGTGGTGGCAAACCCTTACACTCTGCTAACATGTTTAACACCAGAGCTAACTTGGTTTACCGTTTTAGATCTAAAGGATGCCTTCTTTTGCCTCCCTCTCCATGAAGCCAGCCAGAAAATTTTTGCATTCGAATGGGAAAGCCCTAAGAGTGGGCGCAAAACCCAGCTCACATGGACGATGTTGCCTCAGGGATTTAAGAACAGCCCCACCCTGTTTGGAGAACAGCTCGCAAAAGACATAGAGTCCTAGGAAGCCCCACCAGGAGAAGGGAAGCTATTGCAGTACGTGGATGATCTCCTAATAGCTACCCGAACAGAGGAAGCTTGCACAGCCTGGACGGTAAGCCTCTTAAACTTCCTGGGACTCCAAGGGTACAGGGTATCCAAGAAAAAGGCTCAGGTGGTGAAACAAAAAGTGATCTATCTGGGCTATGAAGTCAGTGCTGGGCAACGAACTTTGGGGCAAGATCGCAAAGAAGCGATATGCCAAACCTCGAAACCCCAGACAGTGAAAGAGTTACGGACTTTTCTGGGGATGACAGGATGGTGCAGACTGTGGATTTACAATTATGGGCTGCTCGTGAAACCACTATGTGAACTCATTACAAAAGAAAGCAGAGATCTCCAGTGGGCAAAGGAGGCCACACGGGCCTTCAGCCAGCTAAAGAATGCCCTCATGTCAGCTCCAGCTCTAGGACTTCCAGACGTGAGTAAGCCATTCTTTCTATTTTCCCATGAGAAGCAAGGGATCGCCCTGGGAATACTAGCACAGGACCTGGGCCCATACCGACGGGCAGCTGCCTATTTCTCTAAGCAGCTAGATGCAGCAGCCAAAGGATGGCCTGGGTGCCTCAGAGCTGTTGCAGCAGTCGTGCTAAACATCCAGGAAGCACGCAAATTCACCTTGGGCCAGAGAACGACTGTGCTGGTGTCCCACACGGTGTCCACAGTGCTGGAAGTGAAAGGTGGGCACTGGCTCTCCCCACAACAGTTCCTGAAATATCAAGCTATCATGGTAGAACAAGATGATGTAGAAATAGTGGTAACTAACATTGTCAACCCAGCTTCCTTTCTCAGTGGAAATCAAGGGGAACCGGTACGCCATGATTGCCTGGAGACTATCGAAGCTACCTACTCCAGCCGCCCGGATCTAAAGGATACCCCTTTAGACAACACAGAGACCTGGTTTACTGATGGAAGCAGCTACATCATCAGTGGAAAGCGGCATGCTGGGTATGCAGTTACCACCTGCCGCGAGGTGATAGAATCTGGAGCCCTGCCAACAAACACCTCTGCGCAGAAGGCTGAAATAATCGCCCTAACCCGTGCCTTAGAGATGGCAAAAGGAAAGAAAATAAACATCTATACCGACTCAAGGTATGCCTTTGGAGTTGTACACGCACACGGGGCCATTTGGAAAGAAAGAGGACTGTTAAATTCACATGGAAAGAACATCAAACATGCACAAGAAATAATGCAGCTGTTAGAAGCAGTCCAGCTACCTGAGAAGGTAGCAATCATGCACATAAGGGCGCATCAAAAGGTGAGCTCAGAATTGGAAGAAGGAAATGAACTGGCGGACAGAGAGGCAAAAGAGGCAGCAAAAGGTGAGGTAACAATAACTGGAGCCTTGTTCCCAGATGGACAACTTTCCCTAGAGGGTAAGCCAACATATAATAAAAAAGACAGGAAATTGATTAAAGGTGAAAGGGGAACATTTAACCAAGAGGGATGGGCTATCAATGAAGAAGGAAAAGTAGTTATTCCCTCTCATTTGCTATGGGCCGTAGTTAGAGAGGAACACCAGAAAACACTGGGGAACAAATGCCTTATATAACTACTTAATTGGGAAAATTATCGCTAGAAACTTATACGAAACTGTTGTGCAAGTAACTCGACAGTGCAACCTTTGCCTCCAGACTAACCCCAGAAACACCCCCAAACCAAAAATGGGCCAGATTGGGAGAGGCCATGGGCCTGGACAGCAGTGGCAAATTGATTTCACAGAACTTCCAAGAAAAGGGGGGTACCGATATTTATTAGTGCTAACAGATACTTTTTCAGGATGGCCAGAAGCTTTTCCTACCAGGACCGCTAAGGCTCGAGAAGTAACCAAGGTGTTACTACAAGAAATAATACCGCGCTTCGGAGTTCCAGCCACAATGTCCTCAGATAGGGGACCACATTTTATTTCAAGGGTGGTACAACAAACCAGCCAACATTTAGGCATAGACTGGGAACTCCACACTCCATACCATCCCCAGTCAAGTGGCCAAGTAGAGAAAATGAATCATTTGATTAAACAGCAAATTGTGAGATTAGGGCAAGAAGCTAACCTACCCTGGCCCCAATCTCTTCCACTTGCGTTGTTACGAATTCGGACCAAGCCCAGAATTAAGGAAAAGTTAAGTCCCTTTGAAATACTCTATGGGAGACCATATGGGGTACAGAAAGGCATATCTACCCAAATAGGGGAAGAGACACTAACCACCTACATGATTGCCTTAGATAAACAGCTTAGAGAAATTGGAAAACATGTGGCTGGAACTCGAAGTCGAGGTTTGGACGGTCCTGTACATGACATTCAGCCTGGAGATTATGTATATGTTAAGTCTCTTACAGAAAAGACTCTGGAACCACAGTGGGAAGGACCATTCCAGGTGCTTCTCACCACTTACACCGCGATTAAGATCAGAGAACAGAGTGCCTGGATTCACCACACCTGAGTAAAGAAGGCTCCAGAGACCCCTTGGAAAGTGACCCCTGGGGATGATGAACTGAAATTGAAGTTCACCCGAACAAAATGAAAATGTCAGGGTGGCACGCAAGTATAACCCAGAAAATTGTTTTTCTCACAGTTACAATTGTAACCTCCAGTTGGGAAGTTATTCATAAGAGAGAGGACATATGGTCCCAAGCCTTTATGCGGGTTACTGGACTCATGGGGAGATATTCTGATATAAAAGATTTAAACCTGTTGACTGTAGTCATGCACGGAAACCAAATGTATACAAAGCAAGAATGGAAAAAACAAAGAACTTGGCAGCTCCAAGGGACTGTAGGAGAAAAAATCAAGATAGGATGCCAAAAGGTTAGCGGGACTACTCATAGAAAAGCAACCCAAATCAGTGTCTCAACTACTCCTACAGACAAACACCGTGAGATCTGTAGTTATTCAAGTGAAGCAGATTGTTGGTATAATTTTACACTAGTACAGACTGTGGAAGTGGTTTGTCTTTGGGGCCAAGACAGCAATGGACTCTCATTCAAATTCCAGATAAATGCCATGGCTAGGCCTACTACCCACTCTGACGATCAGATCCAAACCCAGGTCACATTACTTAAGTCTGAGCCAAAAGTTTATGAGATTGGCCCTTATGTAGTGAGGAACACAGGCCAGCAATTACTGCTGTTTAATCCAGAATGGTCTCTTAAGCGTGTAGAACTACTAATGCAAATTAACATTTCTGAAATCCAACCAGCCTGCTCCCCTTTAATTCAAACATCCCTTGAAGAATGGACAGCCTGGCTGCAGAAGCAAACACCCCTCAGAGGCAGAATGCGGAGAGACCTGACTGGCATGCTAGGAACAGGACTGGGAGTCATAAATGGGATTGATTCAGAGATACTGATGAACAAACTGGCCACAGCGACCAGTGATCTGACCAAATTAAAACAGCCCCTACAATCCTCCCTCTTAGCATTAGGAAACAGCCAGTGGCAAGTCTCAAAAATACTCCCAGACCTAGCAAAACTCAGCAACCTGGACCACGAACTGATATTAAACACACTTGGCACAGCTCAAGACAACGTCTCATTAGCCCTTAGCTGCATACAAGCTCAATTATGGATGCAGTCCACAGCTTCCTTAATCATAAGAGAAGGTAATGAAGGTGTATTTCCTATTGAAATCCGAGAGGCTGTTTGGAACAATGCTACTAAATTAGAAAGAAAGCTCCAATCCTGGTGGACCTTGGTAAATGTCACTTATGACCCAATGACTAACATAGCTACTGCCTTCATGCTTACGATACGGAATGCCACAGTTGATGTAATTCATCCTATTGTCGCATTGGGACTAAACCATAAAGGGACAGTTTTTTACCCCTCTGAACATAGAGTATGGGCTCGGATAGTAGGAGAAAAATGGCAAACAGTGAATTTAGAATCTTGCATCACACGGGAACAACAAGGATTTATCTGTGAAAGTAATACACTTGATGCCAGAGACATATGTCTTGATGCAGAACAAGGCATTTGTCACTTTGAGATCCACCCAGACACTTCACCAAAAACTGTACTTGTATATATTGGTCAAAGCTGTGTATGCTTAAGAACTATCTGCACTTCTATGATAATAGATGACAATGTTATTAATGTAACTGCCATGAATCACTCTAATTTTTGTATTTGTAATTTTGCCAAAATTGTTGGGTGTGACTTCGTATTTAGCACCAGTTGTGTCTCATCAATTAATAAGGTCCAACTACACCATTTACCAAAAATTGCTACCCACACCTATTGGGATGGACCTAACATTAGTAAAGCAATTAGTGAAACATCAGGACCTAATGGAGATTTTGAGAGAAATCCAAAGAAATGGGGAAAAGACCTTAATCACCGTCGATTATGACACACAAGAAATCAGCAGAATCTTGCAAAGAGTAAAACAAGACACAAGCCATAACTGGTGGGACTCACTTTTCGGGTGGTCACCTACCGCAACAGGCATCCTAAATACATTATGTCACCCCATCATTGTCTTACTAACCTTGGTTAGTGTCTGCCTCATGCTGTCTATCACGTTACTTATTTGGAACTATAGAGTACTCAAAAGGTTATCAGTTCTAACTACTTTGACAAACGCACACAGAAAAACATTAAGAGATGCCCACCAAAAAAATTCATTAGAAAAGGAATTTAAGTATTAGTAAAAGAATTTACTAACTCTTTAGAAAAGGGGGGACGGAATCAGGGGGATGGGAAGCAGGAGACTTAGTTTGTCAGGAACAATGCATCCAGCTCGGTCAGCATACCAGGGCAGGAAGAAAAGATAAGAGAACTCTGATAAAACCAGGGGGGTCTCAGACAGACGTCCTGCAAACTAGCTCAAACCAGTCTCAAAGGCCAGGGATACAAAAGAGCATGCGCGGGGAAGAAAGGTTAAAAGTTCAGGACGAGGAAGAGCGTCAGCCTTCCTCCAAAAGACCCCCGGAGACCCCTACCAAGAAAACACCAGACCACACTGCGCAAGCGCAACGCGGATGTAAATGACTTTTGGGTTCATTATAATACGAAGCGAGGCTGGGCGGGGCTAGGTGATGAATATGTATAGTCATGTTGCGAAACTTAATGAATATGGAACTTGTAACCCGGTAAATACCGAGCTCAATGCAGCTGTCGGCACGCATGGCTTTGGAGGAGCGATCCCCCGTGCGTCCCAGCTGGAAATAAACGTACCTACTTTACTACTTCTTTAGTAGTGGAGTTCTGTCCGCTCTTCACCTGCAGACCTGATCCTCGGCTGCTGCCCCACTTGGAATTGCTATTTTTCATCTGTCAGGTGAACCTCGTCCCAGTTTTGCCTCCAGCGTGGGGTTCCTGCTGCTCCTTCTCCCTGCACTGCCCCTGTGTTGAGCCACGCTGGGCCCGCAGCCCCTCTGAAAGCACAGCAAGAGGGGGGAAATCACTCTTCACCCGTTTTATTTTAAAGCTGCTGCTTGCAATCTTTAGTACTGGCTTTTATTTCAGTGAGAAGGAATTGTTTTGACAGTCAAGAGAAGCGAAAATGGAATTAACAGACACGCCATGCTTCAACTCGTTCGGTACTCCCAGCGCCACAGCCACAGAAACATCAACCACTGCTTTTCCTTCCAAAAAAATTTCACGGGAATACAGAATGTTCCACACACGCACTGCCTGGTTTCCATGAAAGACAGATCTGTGAAAACAACTGAGCCAGGCTGTACACTCATCACCTCTGATTTACACGAAGATCATAATAAAAAAATTACTTCTAACAGATCCACACGTTTTAAAACTTAAAGATCCTGTTCTGCCTCAGGACAGCGTTACCACGTCTCATTGGGTTTGCTACATAAACCAAAACACAGCTCCACAGCAGAGAGATGATACCAAAACACAGCTCCACTGCAGATGAGACTTGCGAGTGCCACAGGGATGACGAAAAAAATACATATTTCATGTAAGGGCAGCTACTCTGGTATCTGGAATGGGATGAAGCTGAGTTTTGAGATATCCCCACTGTACACAGAGAGAGAGAGTTAGGAAAGAGAGTGCTAAACTTGGAAATTCAGGATTTATTTGCAAAAATCACTAAGAAAAAAGGAAACAACATAAAACTCTCTCCTGGATACACTTTACTCTGTGAAAAAATGTGATTGAAGATCATTAAATGCATTTACTTGTTTTACAGATTCTTATTCATATCCAACAGCGTATGCTTTAGTCATCAAGACATCAGGAGAAGAGATGATCAACTAAGCTGCTTTAAATTAATGAAACTGCCAGCTTTCCCTTGGCCTCCCCCCTTTAAAATTAGGGTAGAACACTCTAGCAGAGGAACAGACAAAGAATTCTAACTTTTCTAAAAAGATACATGAGAATCACCTTTTCCAATTCAGACCTAGCTCAGCAGTCTTAATTGAGACGAGACGGCTACCAAAGCCATTAGGAACATTCTTTGCAGCAGAACTGCAAAGTTTCAGCAGAACAGACAGTTTCACTTTCAAAGTTGTTAATTTAACAAGTGATGAGGAGGAGGAGGGCAGGGGAAGGAGCAGTGACAGAAAGAGGCTGCAAATCCACGGGTTTTTTACAAAGAAGTGCATTTGAAAAGCGCATGGTATTCACCTCCCATGGTATTCCCCTCCCACGTTTCCCGGGAAGCTCAGAATACAAATGGATCCCCACTTCGACCACAGTAATCACCACGCAGAAGTTTAATACATATTTTAAAAAGTGTAATAACAATCCTTGACAGAAGAGTAACAAATGCTAGTCACTAATATCCCCAAAGTTAACACAGAGTTGCCCAGCTTCTGGTACAGCTTTTTTTTTTAAATTCGTTTTTTTTAAATTTTGCACTGCAATTGCACCCATTTTCAACTGACTTTGCCATCAGTATGAAATACTGATTTGAAGACAAAAATCCCCAATCAAAGCAGGAAAATTCAGCTTTCAATGCTAACCTGAATCAGGACTTTACCCAGCTGGTTTTATCTCCCTTGATATCACAGCTGGACTTCAATCCTTTATAACAAGTATTCTTTATAACAGGTTTTCAGAGCCTAATTCATATTCTCTTAAACAGTTCTGAAATGAAAACAAACACATTGTTGTTTCCTCAATTTAAAAACAAATTGGAGAGTGTACTGAAGGAAATTCATCCCTGAGTAACGAGACATTTAAAAGCTGCATCCCATTGCCAGTCACTGCAACATCCTATGACATTTACTCTAATAATTAATCAACACTATGAACAGGCAGCAACAGAACTGGTCACAGTCCAATGTGTTTGCAGCATTGTTGCATTGATCCTGTGATCCTGCTTAATGAAACTGCAAGGGAACATTAGGAAATGGGATAAATAGAAACAGTGTCTTTTATTATTTTAAGTTGAATGTCAGATTGACAGCTAAACTGTGCTGGATCCCAGGAAACTCAGAGCAGTGGTGGTCAGGAACTGGCTTCTTTGGATGTCCAAAGGATTTTTACCGGGTGTCTTCAACCAAACAACAGGAGGAGAATGATTGTGATGGAGTTCAGGGCTATTAATGGCACTGCAGAGGGGAAAAAATAGAAATTAATAGTGAAAATCTTCCTTTCTACATCACAAAATGACAGAGCTTTATATAATCTTGGGAGAACACCTTGGGAGAAGGAGAAAAAACGGTCAAAATTTTAGAAATACACTTAATTTTTCTATGCAAAGTTGGGACCAGTGGAAGGAGTCAGGCTCTAATCCTAGGATACCAGACATTAGTAGGAAACAACAGCAGAAATATTTTTCCACAGCCTGTTTTAACTTTAACCCAGAGCCTTTAGTTCAGTTTTAACTGTAACACAAATAACTCTTTCTCCAAATGAAACTAAACCATCTAAAAGTCAGTTTTATCCTTGGCTTTACGGTGCTTTATAAGAGATGTTTTAGTTTTTACTCAGTGGTGGGCAAGACAAAGTTTAAGATTTATTACTTCCTCTCTATCATCATCTACAAAATGAATTTTTGGTGTGCTTCATAATGAGGAACTACCAGCAACTTAACAATTAAGTATATTTTTCTCCCCATCTTTTGAGGCACATAAGCCTGGCTTGCCTTTCAGAAACTCCAGAATTACATTTCCCTCACCAGGTAGTTCCCATAAAACTGGATTTAGACAAGGTGATGCTAATTGCCCACTTTGGTTGATCACCAAGTTTCCTCCCAGCTGCCGAACTCCAAGGAAAGGCAAAGGCTCATCAGGAGAAACACAAGCCAGAGTCAGGGAATGTTTTTACGCTCTTAGCAAAATTAAGGGCACTCTAGGTGAGGCCTGCACCCTCCTGCAGAGAGTCCAGGCGCAAAGGCAGTATAGTACAGATTAGCGCAAAAACAAGACATTACAGATTGTAATAGTAATAATAATAATGGAAAATATCGTGCCCTTACCTCTCATAACAGTTCGTATCGATCGAATAAGGTTTGTCAGCTGTGCTTTAATTCCTGGTTCCTCTCCAAATCCTCCGATCCCTTGATCGCTTCCCCAGCCAACTGTGTCACATAAAAGCAGGCACACATATTAGGAAAAAACCCCCAAAACGACACAGCAAATGCTGTAATATTAACGAGCAATCTATGCTGAATGTAGCTTATACTAACATAGACAGACAGCCCAATTCGCCTTTTTTCACGAGCAGATTTTAATGCAGCAGGCTGAAAACTGTTAAACCTCATGTGATGTGATTACAAATCCATGTTTCCATATGGAAAACCCTCACCTTTTTAATAACCACCATTCCCTCCATGCCCAGAGTAACATGTGAGTTCATCTGGGCTTAAAAAAAAATAGCTGTCAAAATAAACCCTAAACCAACTGCAATCTATTCACAGTCCTGAAAATAAAGTAGCAAATAATTGCTGGGTGTGAAGTGATGATGCTTCAGCACCGAGAAGGGGGCCACACGACAGAAAAACAGCCAGCACAAATTCCAAAATCAGAGTGACGATTTTTGCAACTGCTGTAAAAAAAATTAAAACTTTTGAGGAAAAAATTGGGAACTTTTCTGAGCATGACAGAAGTCCTTAAGTGTTATGAAGGCCTTCAAGGAAGAAACCCTTCCCACCTACTGCAGGGACACAGCGTGCTGGGACCAGGGATGTGTCCAGGGATTTCTAAGACCTGCTGGTCACAGCCCTTATCATTTAGGGGATGAGCAGAGCAAGGATCAGCTCTCAGTACCCCAAGCTCCACTGCCCAACCTGTGCATTTCTTTCTCCAGAGACCACTTCTGAGTGATTTTTGTTTTCCCTTTCTTCTCTCCCTGGCTCAGCTGGCACCAAGCTGAAGGTGGTAGGCAAGTCCTCTCCCTCACCAGCCTTGCCAGCTGGTGCTCCCCACTGGGATGAGCCTGGAGCTGTTCCCAAATCTCAAGAGGCTGACAAGTGGCTTCACCCATCCCACTAGTCCCCACATCTCCCTTTTTCAATTCCAGCTGCTCGTCAAGAAAGCAAAAGAAAACCCCAAACTGAGCAGACGTCTTTGAAGCAAATCCAAGTTCTGGGGAGCGGGAGAAAGGGATCCTCTTCTGCACTCCTGGCAAAAATCCTGGCTCAGCCTGACGTGGAGAAGTCAGGATTCTCCACACCAATGAACTGGGAAACCGTGGATCACTGGCCATTTTTTTCCCCCACGGCTTTGCAGATCTTTGTGTTGGTGGATTTTCTCTGTTTTGCAGGGCTTTGGCTTCTTTTGAAGGACAAGGATGCCCAGCCCTGGGAATCTCACGGACCGAGACGCCATCTCATCAAGAACCAGGCACGACAAGAGACAGGAAACCTTTGGACGACACCAAACACTCCGACGCGCGGCACGAATGGGGCGGGAAATAGTTAAAAATGGACAGGAAAAAAGGACAATTATGGGGGAAAAAAAAAGAGAGAAAGACAAAGGTACGACGGAAGCGGCCGCGAATTCATCCCCAAAGCCCAAACCCACCCCCCAATCCCAAAGCCCTCCCCCGCGCGCTGATGCTCCCACCGGCAGGGAGCGGCGGCGGCCGCGGCCACCGCGTTCCCCAGCCCAGGCCGGGCGGCCCTCCCGGCTCACCGTGGCGGAGGAAGCGCTCCTCGTGCAGCACGGCCACGGCGTTGACGATGAGGAGCGAGGCCTGCAGCAGCGAGTAGAGCGTGAACGCCATGGCCCGGCGGGGCGGAGCGGGGCGGGACCAGGAGCGGCACCGGGAGCAGAACGGGGAGCGGCGCCAGGGAGAGACGTGGCGGGGCGGGGCCGCGGGCTGCCCTCACGGGCCGGCAGGGGGCGGGGCCTGCCGGGGGCGCGGCCTCCGCGCTGCCGCCCGGTGGGCGCGCGCCGGGGGGGCGGGGCCTTGCGGGGCGGGGATAGCGGGGGCGGGGGCTGTGACGTCAGGCCGCAGGGCGTGGCTTGTGGAGCCGCGGCCGCCCAGGGGGCGGGGCCAGAGGGGGCGGGGCCTCCCGGCCGCGGCAGCCGCGTCTGGGTCCGGGTTCGCTCGCGGATCCCTCGAGACCCCGAATCCCTCGGAGCCCCTCGGGTCCGCCGGAACCCTGTGGATCCCTCGAGTCCGTGGATCTCGCAGAGCCCCGTGGACCCCTCGGTGCCTCTGGGATTCCTTGGAGCCTCTTGGGTCCATTGGATCTATGGATCCCTCTGGTCAATGGATCACTTGGATGCCTGTGGATCCCTCGACTCCGTGGATCTCCCGGAACCCCGTGGGGCCCGTGGAGCCCCTTGGGTCCACTGGATCCGTGGATCCCTCACTCCCATGGATCCTTTGGAGCCCCGTGGAGCCGTCGAGTCCATGGATCCCTCAGAACCCCGTGGGTCCCTCAGAGCTCCTTGGGTCCATGGGGTCCGTGGATGCGTCGGGTTTGTGGATCCCTCAGAGCTCCGTGGCTCCATCAGAGCCCCTTGGGTCCATCGGGTCCGTGAATCCCCTCGGTCCATGGATCCCTTGGAACCCCGTGGACCCTTTGGGTCCGTTGGTCGTTCAGAGACCTCTGGATCCCTTGGGTCCGTTGATCTGTCAGAGCCTCTTGGGTTCTTTGGGTCCGTGGATCCCTCGTGTCCATGGAGCCCTTGGAGCCCTGTGGATCCCTCGGGCCCATGGATCCCTCGGAGCCCCGTGGGTTCCTAGGAGCCCCTTGGGTCCATCGGGTCCATGGAACCCTCAGGTCCATGGATCCCTCGGAGCCCCGTGGTTTTCTCAGGTCCGTGGGTCCTTCGGAGCCCCGTGGATTTCTCAGGTCCGTGGATCTCTCGGAGCCCCATGGACCTCACAGCGTAGGCTGTGACATGGGAAGCTCCGCTCGCCGTGTAGCAAGTGGCCTTTGGATTCGGAGCAGGAGTAAGGCTCATCCTCATCCTCCTCTGTCGATATCGTGGTAACGTGGCGTCTCCCGGTGGTGGGAGCCGGCAGGGAGACGTCGCCCGGCGTGGGGCAGCCCTCGTGGCCATCCGTCATCAGCAACCTAATACTAGTAGAATTAATAAAAAACCATAAACACTGCATATGCAAAAAATACATGAGTTTATACTTCTATTTAGTCTTAAGGACAGCGGGCTTTTTTCCATGTGTTTTCTCAATACACTGGTTTTTCTTATATCCTGACTAAGGGTTCAAGCAGGAAGTCAGCCCAGATCCCAAATGCTGTTTGCCCAACACATAATGCTGCAGAATCCAAAGCAGAATCCTAAGGAAAGAAAACAATTACCTTTTTTACTGGATTGATCAGGGTTTCTGGGCGGTTCTGCAGTCAAATAACGAAATAATAACACCTGGAGCTCAGGGATACTGTATCTCCCTGTTATAGTTATTGTAGTTGTATAGTTATCCCTGTTACTGTTATCCTGTATTGTAGTTACAGAGTTATCCCGGTGTAGTTATTGATGCACAAATAGACAGTTGTTCCCCTTGCCTCTTTCAGCCCGATTGGCTGAAGGGGGAAAATCCCTCTGATTTTATTTCTCAGTAATCATACAATACACAAACCTCTTAACTCCGGATGGTTGGTAGATTTTATTACTCAATCAGGGCACAATGATTTGCATAATCACTGTGTTGTGATGGCTATTAGGCCCGTCCACTGCGATAGAAATGAAAACTTTGTGCTCAGTGTGGTGGACTGGGGAGACCCCATCTCGATTCTCTGCCCTGCCACAGACTTCTGACACCATCTGGGCAAATTATTCACAGTTTATCAATATTGTGTCTCCATGCTCTGTGTGAACATCCACTCACCAGCAAGCGATGACCTGATACTTCAGCAATTAATTGTCAGTAATATATAATCGAGAGATGCTCAGACACCGTGTGAATCAGCTGTGAAGAAACCACACCTCAGCCTCTTCTTGTGTTCGTCTTTCCCTTCCAAAACACCCGCTTTGGTACAGTCAGTGTCACAATATTATGCATCTTAATGATCATTACTATTAAATAACGTTACATTCTAATACTGGAATAAAGATAAAACACCTCACCATCAGAACCACAGTGTATTTTCGTAATAATTTACTCCCAAAATTACTGCTATTATACAAGAGAGATAAAGAATCAAGCATATTCATCAGTTTGGTCAAAAGCATTTGTTGTTTCAGCCTCAAAAAGGAATACAGTCTCAATTCAGGGTAGTGACTAAAACATTTATTGCAGTTCCAGTGAGCTCAATATTTTTGAAGCCTATACTGAAGTGTTTACTGACATGAAAACTCTTTTTTTTCCCCTAGATGCTGGCTTTGATTCTGAAAACTCTTATGTGCGTGATCACCTTCACTTTGTAAGTCAGCAGTTAGTGGGAACACTTGAGTGGAGTGGCACATGTGAACACACAATTGCAGCCTAAGGAGTCCCAACACAGCTTCTTTATTTCTCATCTAGATTTTTAAATTTGGTTTAACTGCAAAACTCCTAAAAACCACCATTTTAACATATTAAAATGGAGCCATTTCTAGCTGCCCAGAGCCCCCCAAAATTTGGGTGGTAGGGTGGGTATAATTCAAATAATCTTTTTCCATCTGTAAATAATAATAATTCAAAAAAAGGCTTGTCTTGAATTTGCCAAACTCCATACAGGCTGAGAAAGTCAATATTGGGCTGAAAAAATTTCATCCCAAAGGTCACTGCTAATTTTTAAGAAGTTCTGAGTGGTGGCGTGTGCTGATCTCACAAACAGAGATGTCTTTTGTCCTCAGCATAACTTCGGGCAGTAATTCTATAATTAAATACAGATGGATATGGGGGTCACTAACATAGATATCTAACAACCACCATTATCAAGTAGCATTTCCTGGGCTACCTCCTTATGGTATCCAACCTATAAATAAATGCTAACCTCAGTGAAGAGCTAATGCTTAGAGTTGCGGCCCTGAAAAAAACCGAGGTTTTTGCAGTAAGTATACAAGTTATGGCTTAGTATTTTTACCCATAATTAAGATGTATTTCCAAAGAGCAGCTGCCATCAAGCTGACATAAACTTGACATGATTTTCCCCTTAGTAAAATCCATCATGGCAACTTAGCAACCGCATCTTATCTCTGAATCATCACGTTACGTGGTTGAAGGGAAAACCAGATAAAGTTGCTTGCATTAGAAGGAAAGGGGCTTTTTTTTTTTTTCTTCATTAAGGTGTTGTGTTTCAGTACAGTAAATTCCTGTGGTGTCGTCTGCAGGGTGCAGTCAATCACCGTAAAGGAGTTTTAAACCACCTTACAGATGCCAAAGGATTAAACTTCAGGCTGGTGAAGTATTGTGAAGGCACTGGTCTTTTTTACTCTCAGTTTGTCATTCAGTAATTTCAGACAGAACATATCTCTCTGGGTCTCACTGTCCCCTACACTTAATGAGAGTCAAGCGTGTTGCATGGGAGTTTTTGGGGTTAACTGAGTTTAATCCTGGTGACAAAATACCAGGACAAAGGAAGACTTGTTATGACTTCAGCCCCTATACCCTTCACCTCCCTTGCCACCATCATCTTCTGACTTTATTTTCTGAACTAGCTTTAAACATTTCCTTCTTTAGACATTTTACATACTCAGATATGCACATATCAGTAACAAAATTTTGGGGACACAGAAGAGTCTGGAAACTGGGCCCAACGATCCCAAGCTGAAAGCGAAGAAATGCATTTTGTTGGTGGCAATTTTTTTACCAGCTCCTACCGCAAATAACTTCATTAACTGAAAAACTTTGTGTTAGTGAAAAAAATTAGCTGTGGCTCAGCTAGGTGCTATAAATAAATCCAATAGCTGAATTTCACAGTTAGACTAAAGCCTTTGTCATCCCTTACTCATCACACCTATAGCACTGTCAAAGAGCTGTAAAGGTTAATGGTGCATCCGACTGACGTAACACATCCCTGGTAAGCACAAATTGAGTGACTGGTTTAATGTGCAGAAGGGGGTTTTTTTTTAAAACACCAAAGCTGGGAACAAAATAAGATTTTGTACATTTGGGAGAATGCGTGTCTGGTCCTCACCTGTCAGCAGCTGTGTGCAGAAAAGATCCTTGCCTTATCCATAAGTCATGGGTCACCTCTGCCCTTGCATAATTGAGAAGTGAACTGCCATCCCTTCAAAAACACAGCCTGACAGCCTTCCTGAGATTAGAGAGGACATTAACAGGCATCCATACACAAAAGGACTGCCTGGGGATTGAGGAACAAAATGTAAAACACTACACAATCTTGGATTTACACCTAAATTTATCGATGCTGTTTTCCTAAGTTACTTGATTCCGTAACCATAACAGCCTTTAAATGTCATTTGTTGCCTAGTTCTCTCTCTCACACGGGCACAGAAAACAGACACACACATGCTGTTGTTCATCTTGCTGTCACCAAGAGTACAGAATTGTCATAGAATCAGGGAATGGTTTGAGCTGGGGGGGGAGCTTGAAGATCATCTCTGTTACATGACATCGTTCTATTATCATTGGCACTGTTTGTGTTGCATCTGCACTGGAATACACCAGTCCAGAACCAAATCCTGTCATGCTCAGTGCCATGCAAATATTTTTCAGAGGTAGGCATAGGGATTTTCCAATCCATGTCTCAGCTGGAAGACAGTGGAAGCAAAAAGCAGGCCAACATGGGGAGCAGGGCAGCAAGGAAACTAATGGATTTTTTCAGGGAATTACAAGTCTCTGCTTAGCCCTGCCTCACTGCTGACAGACGGGCAGGATTTTCAGGCATGGAGGTAGCAGAGAATCTTAGGGAGGGATTTAGAGGATGGGAAAGCAGCTCCATGAATTTTGAAAGGTGGGGGATTTAGTCTCTGTGCAGTGAGCAGCATGAAGAAAAAGCAGGGGTATTAAGGAGTGCAAAGAGAAGGGTGTCTGAGTCTGGTGCTGCAGCAGAGGACAGGCAGGAGCAATTCACTAAATACAGGTGTGGAAAGTGGGAGGGAGACCCAAGGACCATAAACTCTTTCAGGCATGGAGTTGGTGTTTGCCACCATGGACTTGCACGATGTGTTTTCGTCGGACCATGGAAAATGGTGCCAGTAGAAATATTTTGAGTGGGAATACAGCTGCCACCAAAGCACCAGGGATGGCTGACACGTGCCCACAGCTTCGGAATCAGGTCTGGCTTCCACTTCTGCTAACAGAAAAGGCACTCAAAGAGCCCTTTGGGGACAAACACAAGGAGCTGCAGTGGTGACCAAAGTCCGTTTTTCCCTCAGGTCTCTGAAATGTGGATCTGTGTGGGGCAGCCTATGCCTGCCCCAAGTCTCTCTTTTGATAGGTTTCATATAGATGAGGTGACATGAGTGTTTTGGTGTCCCAGTTGGGGCCAGGCCTTCCATCAGCAGCTTGCCCAGGGCACAGTGGCCCCATCTAAGCCTGGAGAAGGAGGAAATTCACAGGCTGTAGCCTAGGGGTCCCTGGGAGCAGTTAGCAAAGGGCATGAAGCTGGAACAGGCTGGCCAGATCCAGGGATCACACTGATCCTCTTGGAGCCAGATCCCAGCCCAGCCTGATCCCTGGAACCCCCACCTGAATGAGAAGGACAGCCAGGAGAGCTGGTGTCATGCCAGAGGTCATCAGTGCCCGGAAAGTCACAGCACTCGGTTTAAAGATTAATAGATGGTCTCTTTCTCCAGGCTGTAAAAGTGGGTGGGTAAAAACCAAATCACAGACCTGGTGGCTCTGGAGGCTGCAGCCTGTGCAATAATGTTAGCATTAGCAAGCTGGAGTCATGCAGATAATAGGAAACCATGTGCAGGTCTCAGCATAAGGTCTGGGATTCTCAGTGAGTCAGAGGGATTGGGAAACATTTGTAAAAATAACCAGAATTCCCCCTCCTGTATTTTTTCCTATGACTCACCCCACAGAAAAGAGACAATATGAAAAAGACATAAATCTCTGCAGTAAATTTTTAACACGACACGTCACAGAGAAAAGGTACATGAATCTATGCTTTTTCTCTACTTCCATTAAGAAACTCAATTTTCCTGCATTTTCTAATACTTTTGTGGTATGAGTTCACAGTCCAGCAGTATGGTGGAGAAAATGAAGTGCAACATATCAGTCCATCCACCCACTAGCACATATCCCGAGTCCTTTATCCCCTTTTCTCTCCAGGAGAAAGCTGCAGATGGAAGAAGCTGTGGCCTGTCATTACTCTGGTGCTGAACTGGGGGGTGTTGTCGAAGGAGAAGCATCAGAAATGGAAATTGTGCCTTCAGAGATGGCAAACTCTGGCTGGGCACACATTTTGTTTGTAAGAAATGTAATTTATGCACATTGGGCCAGTCAAATCTGCCGTCGAAATCCTGTCAGAGCTCCAGTTTGTCACTGTAACTTTTTCCACCACCACAGGTGTTTTGAGATCTTTGGAGGAATAATTTGATGTGCAACGCCTGGCACAACAGAAATGGAGAAAAATGAATAACTGGGTGTCTGGTATCATCATGAAGAGCTGTTGGTATCTTGAAGCCGAGTCAATTAATAACAGAGTGTAACTTATGGCAATACAAAACTGATCGCTGGGATAGAGCTGATTTAATTAATTATGGAGGTGACACATTCCTCCCCCCTTAATTTTCTGTCCTTTAAAAAAACACATCCTATGACCCCATCACTAAGGGAAGCTCGATGAATTCATACTAGAACTGAACAAGTTTTTTGCTTGAAGAGACTTCTCAAAACATATAATTTCCCCTCTCTTTATAGAAATAAACACCACAAGGAAAGTCCCTCTTCTTGTGACTTCAGGTTGTTGAAAGCAATGAAAACGTCGGCATTAGTGAGGAATGGGGGACTTGGGTGTTTTAATTTTCCTCTATAAAATTTAAATACATATCTATATCTATATGTCTATGTATCTATCTATATCTGTATCTCTGTATATCTGTATCTATATACAGATACATGTATAGGTATAGATATATTAAAAATCTGGAGGTGGGGAGAAGAATTTGGAGCAGTTAAAACAAAACCAGGTGTCATTGCCCTAAATTGCTATTACCCAAGCCCCCACCCTAGTGGTTCTCCAGCCACTGTTATCCCATTCAGCTGTAGGCTGATAAGGGAGCCTGGGAATACCCCAAGAAGCCCCACTAGGGCTTGGCAGGCTGTTCCTGTGTGCTGCCTGACCACTCTTGGCTCAAGCAGGAATTCATCCCTGCACACATTCCCATGGCAACCCCGGTTTCTCTCTTCTCCCTGAACACTCACCTCCGGAGAACACTTATTGCCATGCTGATGGCAACCAGCAGCAGGAGGCTTCCACTGAGAGACACCATGACAATGGCATAGGTGGAGGGTGGTGAACCTTGAGGAGAAATCACAGGTGAGTTTTGCCAACAAACAGCTTCAGGAAACACAGCCTTTTGTGAAATTACAGGTTGTTACAGGCTGAAAACACTGACAGTCCTGCTGCAAACCATGGGTGGAGGGGGGTGGCCAGCTCTGTGTTAGAAGGGTGTTCCTGGAACTATTTTTTCTTCAAAAATCTCATAGCTCAATCAAGCAACCTGCGTGTCTTTATCTACCAAAGAGCAAAGCAAAACTCCTTTTCAGTTTGCAGAAGTGCAGCCGTGTGGATCTCGGGGTGGGAAAGTCTGCCCTGCACTGTTAGACCACAAAGTTATTTCCCATATTGTCCCCCTATTTATTGTAAAGCAGTAGCAGGATCCTGAATCTTACTGCCTGTCTAGCCAGCACTGTCCATCCACTTCCACCCTTTCCAATCTGTTTCCATCCTTTTTTTTCTTGGATATAATTCCAAACTTAAAGGAATGAAGACTGGCTTACGTCCCAAATCTACCCCTGCCTCCAAAGCTCCCACTGCTCTCTTGTGCTGCAACCCCTCCTTTTAGTTCCACCATTCTTTCCACCCTAAAACCCCAACCGAAGCATGTCTACCCTGGCTGATTCATCCACTGCTTGTGAGCCCACTCAACACCCTGTATCTGCTAACCTGACAGACTTGCTAACACTCTCAGCAGTGTCCCCACACAAATAAGCACTGAAAAAATGATTTAAAAACAGGAGAGTAAAACACCTTCTTCCTGGAAAATCACCGTGTTGTACAAATCTTCACCACCAGCATGGGCCATCCTGAAAAGTTAAGAAAAGACATTCAGATCCCAGCACATTTTAAAAAAACAGCACACAGTTCAAAACCAGCACATTTAGTTCAGATTCCTTTATGACACCTGAGTATTTCACCATCTCTAATGTGAATTACCTTTACAACTGGAGATCAAAGCAAGATGTGTTAAGGGACAGATCCCAAAGACAGAAGTTAATCCGACACAAAAAACCTGAATGTTTCTGCTAAGGCAGTGAGCTTCCACTGTCTTGAGTTTGACTTCATGTTTATCCATGGCATCTAATCTTTGCAGAATCACAGGATTCTAGAATGTTTTGTGTTGGAAAGGACCTTAGAGCCCACCCAGTTCCAACCCTGCCATGGGCAGGGACACCTTCCACTATCCCAAGTTACTCCAAGCCCCATCCAACCTGGCCTTAAACATGTCTACGGATGGAATTTTGGCATGGACAACAACACCGGCATCACACTCTGACACATACAGCAGACACTTCTATCTAATCCTGGCCAATTTGCCCCAGGACACAGAGCCTTTTCTTCTACTACCTCCAGAAGTGGTAGCTAAGTAGACTGTCCAGGCTTTGCTCTTATCCATAAATGCATGTGAATAAACTGAAATGTCAGCCCAGAATCTGCTCCAGGATGTCATGTGAAATTTCCCCTGGAGATATTCTCCCTCTCCCCAAGGAGAGCTGGGCTGAGTGTTACTGAGAATGGAAAATCAACTTGCTTACTAGAGAGTCCTCCAGCTCCCCAAGACACCAACTCGTTTTGTCCCATCAGTAAGATGTCCTGAGGAGAGCCTCAGTGTCACCCTTATTCTTAAAAAGAAGTCAAGAAAACACACCATGGAAATTAAAATATCGAGCAGAATTAGATTACAAATTTATGGATTACCTTGTGACTGCTGAAGATCCTTGTGTCAGCATCATGCTGCTTAGCCCTTGCCTGAAAGTAAAGCTGGTCTGAAGGGTTTGAGACTAATTGCTCACTTCATTTGCCTCTGTTGATTGCTTCCTTCTCTCCCTGGTTTTTATAGGGCAAGGTAATCTCTTCCGTGGGTAGACAATCAATAAAGTGTGGAGGTGGATCAAACAGAGGCTTTACTCACCATCCTTTGGATAAGCAATTGTTTTCACAGTCTTTCTGGTGGAGCAGGAGGCACAGCTGGACTCCACCCAGGAGCCTGACAGGGCTCCCACAGGGCATGAGATCCCTCTGATGTGCATGAACTCCTCATGAACTCCACGTGCCCAGGACTTACTGCAGAAACATGCTGTGTCCCAGGAGGGGTGCCTTTGGGTCTTTTCCAGAAGCCTGGGTGGAGAGGGCAGGTTTGGGTACTCTCCAGGCAAGGGAAGCCCACCAGCTGCGACTGCCGGACTATGGCAAGTGAGCCCCGTCCTTGCTGTCTGGGGTTGAACAGTCTGACCTGGCTCTCTGCACTGAAAGGAACCAGGTAGGAGTTTAAGGAGCTGTTGTTGAGCTGTCAAATGGAGATAGCCAGTTTAGGGCTTCAAAAGTGCTTCATTTTGGTGTTTCTTACAGCCTGGCTTCACTGCACCACAGGCAGGAGGACAACATCAATCTATCTCTGAAGTACCTACCCCTTCCCATGCCTTTGTTGGGGAAGCCACATCTGCACAGCTCTGAACCTTGTTCTGCTCTGCAGGAGCCCCCATTCCCTCTGCCAGACTGGGGCTGAGCTGGCAGCTTCACCGAGTTATCTCATGAAAGGCTGCGGTTGCCTGTGCTCTGTGGTCACAGAAGGAGTGGTGCTCCAGGGTGGAGAACTTTTCTTCGTTAATGCAGGCACAAAGAAAACATTAATAAAGTCCAGATTGGCAGGTATTTCCAAAGAATAGAGATTGACAGGTTTTTCTGCTGTGCCTAGACAAATAGGTGCACAACAATTTCACCTCCTCCAACGTCACAGCAACAAACAGGACCCAAGCACCTCTCTGAGTCCCCTGGAGATTGTTTGGAAGGGTTTCAGGTGACCACAGTTTAGAGAATGACCACAACTGTGAATTTTCCTCTATGGTTTAAGAAAAGAACAAATTAACTACGTTAAATAGATTTTACACAGAGATGAACAACAGAGACCAGGCCTTCAGACACATACAGGTATTTTTTTTTTTTGTTTAAGCCACACATCAACTCTTCATTTTGTGTCACCTGCAGATGAGGACACTTAGTCTGTATGAACCTCCTCTCTCCTGCAGGGCATCACTGGAGTTGTGTTTGGCTTTAAGCATGAACAAGCCCACTGTTAAAATAGTTCCCGTGCTGTACATGCCACAAAAGAGTTCCTGAGCAGGGAGGACTTTGTATTCAGGCAGGTGCCGGTGTTTTCCTTCTTTATCAAACAAAGGGAAAGCTCAAATCAAAGCTGAGATTGCTTTGTGGAACCCATTAGTGATTTTTGAGTCTGATCCAAAGGTCACCAAAGTAATGTGAATCTCTGCTGATTTCTCTGGTATCCAGGCTGTGCTTCTAGAGGAAAAGTTGCTAAATACACAGCAGACCTCACTCTTGAAAGCCACTGGACATCTACATGGTGGATCTACACCCCTTGTGCATGCCCAGTGTGAAGATGTGGTGGAAGCAACTGGGACGTGTTCTTGTCTTGTGAATAGAAATTCACTTTTATTGAACTTTCAAAGACAATAAGGAAAAAAAGCAATGGATGCTCTCAATATTCCTGAATGTGAATAGTCTTATTTTTTAAAAATTTAATATGTGAATATGTATTCTTTTTTTCTTTTTCATTCTGGTGTCACCTCACCCCAAACTCAGTTTTGTGGAGAAGCTTGCAATCACAGTGTGGGGAGCTGTGGTGGAGGAGGAGGCAGCTCTTTCCTGCAGAAACACCTTATTTCACGTGGATTGGATGCAGTTCCACCTCTGAAAACTGCCAGCACAGATAACAACAATCCCAGTGAGACCAGGGCAGGCAGCCAAGTGTGCATAAGGCCACAGAGGCCCACACCACAGGTCGCAAGGGTGTGAGATGTGTGCAAGGCCAGAGCTTCTCAGTACCACTGTAGATTTTTTAGCTGCTCTGGGACTTATTGGTGAATACTTGGCTAGTGGTTTGGAGATCAAAAATTTTGTATGTGAGGGTATCTATCAAGGATAATATTACTATAATGGAAAAAAAAGCCCTCTCAAAATTGCACTGAATAATCCAAGGCAGCTGGGTAAAACAGTGTCAAAATAAATTTAGAATCATAGAACCACAGAGTCATATGGGTTGGAAGGGACCTTAAAGACCATCTTGTTCCATCCCCCTGCCATGCTTGTCTGGGCATAAACTCCATGGAAAAACCTCCTGGAGGAAAGAGAAGCTACTGGAGATGATAGGAAAGCAGGGTATGTCCTACAGGAGCTCCTTCAGCAGCTTTTCTTAGCAGAGTGATTCCGCTTTAAACGCCAGCAGGGTGAACATGTTTACCAAAGAGGGTCAGAGAAGACATTTCACTTTGGTTTTGTTAATTCCTCAGTGATACAGCCTCAATAACACAGGTTTCCTGCAGAGGAGCTATTTTTTGGACATAAATTTTTGCAAAACTTATAGTAAACCTTTGTCACAGCTACCTCAAGGTTTTACACTACATAAAAATTATGGAAAAGGAAAAAGAACCTGAGGAAATCTGAACTCTAAAAGGCACAGGAATTGACTTCATCAGTAATACAAAACAAAAGGTGCAGTGATTTTTTTTTTTTGCTGTTAACAAGCAGGGCCTCATCCTGCTTGCCATACCCAGGTCAGACAAAACTTCTCAATCTGTACTGCAACACCTCGAAGAAACTTTTTCTGGCAGAGATACCATTTTCATAATCATCAAGGTTTTATATTCATCAACGTTATCAATCTCAGAAGCAGTAAATGCTTGGATATGCTGTCTGCTTCAAATAACTCGTTCATGACTCACAAGGCCAGGTTGGATGGGGCTTGGAGCAACCTGATCTGATGGAAAATGTTCCTGCCTATGGCAGGGGGTGGAACTGGATGAGCTTTAACATCCCTTCCAAACCAAACTGTTCCAGAGTTGTGTGGATTGCACTTTCCGTTTTAGAGCAAGGTCAGCAAAAGGTAGAAAGGCTCTTTGAGGGAGATGGCTTGAAGGCACGTAAAATTACGGTCCTGAGAGAAGGTCTGTTCCCATGTCCTGGAATAAGGGAAAGCACATATCTTCATGTTTTTGCTTGGCACACTTTTTCACCAACATAAATAGCTGTGCTGAAGGATCTCAGAAGCAAACACTGCAAGCCCTAGGTCCTGGAGAAGCACCACCACATCTCGAGGACAGAGCCCACCTCTGGGCAGTTCTGTGGGGTAAAACACAGCTCTGTGGGGTAAAAAAATTACTGTCAGTCCATTTGGAAAGTCAAATCACAGCCCAGTGTGTAGCCTGTGCTGTGAGTTGTGCCATTCTCAGGGGGTTTTGGTTTCCAGAACGCTAAAACTAAGATCTGTGAGACTGCTAACACCCTTTGCCTCTCTTGAGATAACAGCTGTTGAGGTGATATTTGGTCACTTACGCAGGTTTCTTCATGGTGTTGACAAGCTGCACGTCATATGTTAGAAAAGCTGAGTGTTTATTTTCCACACCAACACGTCATTTATTTTGTGTTAAGGGCAGCAACAGCGTGTGTTGTTCTGTGTGAGCAAATTAACCGTGCCTGGGACCATTCCCACGTGGCACTGGAGAGCTGCAGCCTCACCACAGCACTCTCACCTTCCAGCTCAGGGTGGCCACATCCAAACTGCCATCAGGAGAGGCTGAAGGTCTGGGTCACTCTCCATCCATGCTGGGAAGTGTTCCCTAATGGGCTCAAACACAGCCCTGCCAAGGCCATTGCAATGAGTTAGCCAAGTTAAGCCAATTTGTGTAGACACAGGATACGTGTGCTGCGGATACAGCCATATCACCTACTGGGAAAACCTTCCAGTATCCTTTTTTTTCCATGTCTTTGTGATGCCAGCTGGTGGAAGGGTTGAGTTGATGAAACACAAGTGTTTAATGGGATTGTTGTCACTTTAATGTGTACAAGCTTTGGCACAAGAGGAAAGCAAACAAAAAGCGACTGTTGATAACAAGCTTCCCTAGATATTTATCCAAGTGATTTGTTTAGGTGGTGGCCTCTCTTTGTTGGTTTTCAAGAATCACGTTCTTGACCTTTATCAGCATGAGGAATTATTTTTTAATTCAAAACACCTCATTCATGCTTAGTTCTGAGATATATGCTCCATCACAGCCTTTGCCGTTGTGGTCTGTGAATCAGCTACAAACCAGGCAAACGGTGCTTGCATTTCCTGAGTGGGCATAAATAACCAAGTGGAAATTGGACATTTCGAGTGTGAGTGCTCAATTTGAAGCGTATTTGTTGCTTATTCAATCTGTCATTTGTGTGAGCTGTGCATTTAGTGCACAGCTCCACAACTCCAGCAGCACACTCGCTATGCTCTGGAAAGTCCCTGGGGAACACAGGACGGTCTGAACACCGCTGAGCTGGGAGCAGAAAACAAATAAATCTGCTTTAGGTGCTTTGTGTCTGCTTCGGGGCCTGAACGGGCTGGTTCTCAAATGGTGAGGGACAATGAGTTGCTCTACACGCCTGACCACATGCAGGAGCTCTGGCACTCAGAAGCCATTAGGGCGGTAATTTCTTATTGAGCAATGGGATTACTTTATGTCTGGCAAAATTTTTGATCTATAGTGGTAAGAGACTTTACCACCACGCTGCAGTCGGGTTCATTCATCACGGAAAGCAGCACAGTGTCACTCTGTGCAATAATCTATAGAGTATCTTGTATCCTGAATATTCTGTGCAGCTAGTTCCCCATCTCATAAAGCTGATTGGGAAAAGGTACATAAAGACCACAGAGCTATGGGGCTGCTCATGTTGGAGGGATGGCTACAACTTAATCTGGAAAAATGAAAACCAAAAAGACTTGATAAGATGCCTATGAAATAAGGCCAGACATGGAGAAAGTGGACAGCAATGGCCAGTAGTCAACCGGCAGTTTGTCTCATCCAGTGCAAGAAGCCCAGGACATAAAATGAGGCTAAATTTGGCAGCTCCAATCATCAAAAGCTGGTTTCATTTTTTTTCCCCACAAGCTGTATTTAAGCTGTGGAGTTTATTGCCACAAGATGCTTTAAGCTGCTAAAAGTGCGCCTAGGTTTTAAAAAGTCACTGCTTGCGTTCATGGAAGAAAAAATCCATTGAGGGTTATTAAAAACAAGACATCATGTCTAGGTCAGAAAACCCATGAGCAGTAAATCATTAGTAGCTGAAACAACATTCTGGGAACATATCTGTAACTGCTGGAGTGCTTTCACAAAGTATCTGATTTCCTCTGTTACTGGGAACAGGGTACTGCTACAGGTGAGCTTTAGGTCTGACCTGGCCCAGCTTTTCTGATGGTTTTGCTGCTTTTTTTTCCCACGCCACAAAAGCCATAATTCTGCTGGTTCCGTGAGTCTTGTCAGCTCACCTAATACCTGAGCAAACTGTGAAGGGTAGGGCATGAAAACAGACCGTGCCCTTCCTCCCCTGCCTCCCAGATCTGCCAGCTGCACCAAGGAACTGTACAGCCAGGTGATTTAACCTCACGGGGATTTGCTGGGAATGAGGCGAATATTGAGAGAGCAACTCTGCTGGGCATGGCTAAAACCACTTTTGGATGCTGGTGGTGCTGTACTGGTGTGGGAGATCCTTTGTGTTTGGGGCTGAAACCTCTAGCAAGGACATGAATTCCCCTCAAGAAAGCCCTGATAATCAGGGTGTTGCAGGTCACCAAGGAAAGACCTGGGGGAATACAGCTGCAGTCTTCAAAATAAACTGACTTGGGCGTGTCTTCCTTTATTTCTGTGGATCCACAAGGCACGTCCTGAAATTGTACTACATATACTTCTGAAGGTCTTCAAAATAACCAGAGGCAGAAATTTCTGCCATGAAACTCTTCAACAAATTATTTGTGAATTAAAATACTTCTAAAAAGGTATTCTTGGGGATAAATTTCCCAGTTGTTTTCTTCAGTGGAGTAAGCATCGCATTAAATTACAGGGAAGCTCAACTATTATCTCATACTTTTCTGGTTTTTTTTTATTATAGACTTTTTATCCACATGAATGATAAAGAAACTACAACAGAGTTAAATACCTTTTTTGATAACAGTGATTATATTCTTAATTACACTCAATATTAAATTGTAAAATATTTCCAGAGGAGTACAATCGTAATTCATACAGCAGGCAAAATACCAGAGGAGGAAAGGGATGAGGGAGAGGGGTGTGAGAATCTCCAGACTGCTTTTAAAAAGCACTGTGTATGGCTAACTCTGCTCTATCCATCCATCCATCCATCCATCCGTCCGCCCGTCCATCCAAACGTGGTTCTGGCCCATCTGGTGAGACGTTCATTTCCTTCCATAAAACAATCACTATTCCAAAGCAAAAGGTGAACTGGCAGATGTTGTCAGTGTCTGTGGCATTGAAAGGACCAGCAGTTCCTTTCACAGCTTATCTGCATGATTCAAAAGCATTTTTTTCTATCAAGCTCAATAGTCCTTCTAAAAACACAAAGACTTAAACTTTGGTACCACCAAAAAAAAAAAAAAATCAAGGACAGGCATTTTTTTTGTTGTTTTGTGTTTACTAATAAATGGCTGCTACATTCTATTTGACATGGTTGTCCATGATACTATGAGGTCACTTGTCCTTAGGTTCAGAGGAACCTGATTTTTTTTTTATTTAGATCCCCAAACACTTCCATTTCACAGTCTATATACAAGTCAGGTTTCTGACTGGGTTATAACTTATAAGGTAACAGCTGCAAAAGCTCCTGTGCTTCTGGGAATTAAAAGAAAAAAAAAAAGAAAGAGAGGGAGAAAGAGAGAGAGAGGGAGAAAGAGAGAGAGAGAGAGAAAGTGTTACCGACATTAAGCCAAAGTTTGAGACACTCACAGAATTATGACACTTACTTACAACCCTTGAGAAAAGAACATACGTAGGTCATCTGCTCTGGGAGCATCCCCTGAGACTTTGATAGTGAATATCTGTGGGGTCATGTGGAAATATTCACAATAAAGGTGAAGTGCAAACTTAAACTGACTACAGTGCGATTAAACACAACCAGATCTGCTGTGGGAAGGAACTCAGGGCCCAGCAAGGGCAGCTGAGGGGCTCAGGGCAAGAACTGAGGGGTTCCTCTGCAGGGCAAAGGGTCTCCAGCCTCTGGGAGCGCTGCGTGGGCAGGGATGTGCAAACACGTCTCATCCTGAGGAGACTTTTCCTGCCTGGCACGTGAAGGACCTGAAATTGCTTCTGAACAACAGAGCTGCGGTTCTCTGCCTGGCTGGTTCAGCTGAGCAGTTAAGTAACAACTAATCTGTCAAAAGCACCGGGGCTGCTTAGAGAAATCCCCGCTGTCTGCAGGGATGGCGTGCGGCTGGAAACAAAAGTGGCGTGAGGGGCGCATCCATCCTTCATGCTCTCGGCAAACAGGCACGGAACGCTCGCTGCTGTGATGCCAGCACCGTCCTTGCAGGGACTGGGAGCTGATGGAAGCCCGGTGCTGGGAACAAACTGTTCCTCTCCTCCGATGCTGCCATCCTCAGGTAGATTTTTATTGTGCATCGAGCGCTGCGGACAAGGCGCTCGGGGCAGGACCTGCTGCTTCTCATCTGGGGAGGCGTGCTGTTTTATTCAGGATATTAATGCCGCGGAATTTGTTTTAAATCAGTGCCCAGATTGCTGTAGACTCGATTGGAAAACGGTGGCAGTCAGCAAGAAAGTGTGCACAACAGGGCAAAGGAGACAAGCTCGATGCTTAGATTTATCTCCTTATCTCAGCAGGCAGAGCTCAGGGCCACAGATACTGGTGATCTGGTTACTCTGTACTTACTCCTACTCTTTTTAAGAATCTGCTTCTTCTACAGCTCAGGCAAACCTCCATCATGTCTACTATCAAGCCCTTCTCAGATGTCCCAGACTCTCTTGAATGCCTCTCTTCTGTGCATTACTGAGATCTCAGTGTGTGAGTAGCTCTTCTTTTTCTAATCCCCCTACTTCTCCTCAGGGATTTTTTCAGTGAATCCACAAGCCAGATTTTGTGGCATAACACAGTAGCAAGGCTAACAGCTTTTGGCATCTGTCTCCAATCCCTAATCTCCTTGTTTTACCAGGAAAAAACCCAAGAGAATGTCATTTAAATGTTAAGACTTCAGCACCCAAAACTGGAATCTCCCAGGCCACTGGGGATGGAGGTGGTGTTTCTATTAAATGAATGCTCCTAAAAAACGGTCCCAAAAAATGTAGTGTTTGGTTTAGGAAGGCTCTGGATGTGGGCAGCAGGATAATTACCTTCTGTAGGACACTGAACTAAAGAACCACAGTCAGTGGGGTTCTGTGAAACTCCCAAAATATGATGAAGTACTGCTTTTTCCTGGAGCTAAAGGAGTTCCATTAAGGGCAGAAAAGCCCCTCCCTACCTGGAGTGTGAACGATTTTTTTTTGCACTCTGAATGCCAAGGTATTTCCCTCCTTCCACTGAAGGTACATGATCTTGATGACACTTTCCAGTATCAGGAAAAGCACATGCTCAGGCAGTTAGAGTCATGGAATGGTTTGGGTTGAAAAGAACCTTAAAGATCCTCTCACCCTACCCCTGCCATGGGCAGCGACACCTTCCACTGTCTCAGGCTGCTCCAAGCCTCATGCAATCTGGCCTTGGACACTGCCAGGGATCCAGGGGCAGCCACAGCTGCTCTGGGCACCCTGTGCCAGAGCCTCACCACCCTCATAGGGAAGAATTTCTACCTGATATTTAATGCAAAGCTACTCTCTTTCAGATTCAAGCCATTGCCTTTTGTCCTGTCACTACAGGACTCATGGGTCACCTCCCAACACTACGTCCCACCCCAGTGAGGCCTTGTAAGTCGTGCCACGTGTTATTTATCAGCTTTAGACTGTAGCACAACACGTGCACAGAGAGGGCTTTGACACCAGAACCAGCAACATCAAACAACAGAATGATCCTCTTAATCCTTGCAATGGCTGCAAAGGAAAACAGGCAGCCAGGTCAGGTGGAATGAAGTCTCTTTTTCACAAGCTCACCTTTAGCTTTTGCTGAGGTGTGCACCGAGCTTTTCTTTCCTGATCAAGCTTGCTGCATAGGGAATCTGGAATGACACAGAAACAGAGACACTGCTCAAGCCAAGGTCTGGCTAATGAAACATCCAAGCTGGAAATCCCTGCAAATGAAAGGTTTTGTTTTTCTCCCTGAAAACAGGGAGCAATTGTAGGAAACAACACCTTAAGTAGAAGGGTTGTACTCTTTATGAAACTGCAAGGAGGTTGAAGCAGAAATAAAATAAAAATGGTCAGAATTAAAACAACAGATAGAATCTTAAAATTCATTGTTAAGGATGCCTCCTGATGCTTTGTTTATATAAGAGGCTGACAAAGGGTAAAGCCATCGGTGAGATCATAAAAAATCAGCTGTCTGTGACAGATCAGGCAATGCACACTGATCCCTGCACAGCCAAAATACAGCAGGTTGGGAGCATGAGACTTCGTGTATTTATATCCCCGTAATTAGGAAGTTCATAATAGTTATCTCCAGCTTGCACCAATCTGAAGGGAAGCCACTGAAGTGGAACAAATAATTAAAGAAAAACAGAGAACATGGGCATATTAGGGAACACAGTTATATTTAGAAACAAAGTGGGATGATGTGCTCATTTGCCACTGGGAATACATTACAGGGCTGCTCTTCTTCAGTGCTGGGCCTTTAGAATGCAACAAAACTAAATTGCTCTGAGATTTCCCCATAGCTGGGAATCCAAGTGGCTACAAATTCTTTGATGATGACTTTTGGAAGGACCGCTGGAGGAATTCAGGCTGGGAGATCAAAAATTTCTGTGTCCCTACACTCCTAGGGGCTGCTGCACGCTGAGCTGACCTGCTTCTGCTGCCAGGCACTCCAAAATATGCTCACAAATAATGTCAAATACGTTACTGCAAGCTGACAATTATGTCAGCTGAAGTCAGGATCAAGGCCTTAACCTGCACAAACAGCAGAAGGAACAGATGGGCAAATGCAGAAAGTTCAAGCAACCTGCCCCACACCTAATGACACAGTGAGTTTGCATCCGTACCCACTGACCCCACACGTTCCTGTACATACCTGCTTTGATTTTAAATGCATTATGCCCACAGAGGATGTTTATGTGTATTGTGCCCAGCATGTCTCTGGGCTGGGGTAAAGCATCATGTCTGCAAAGACATTGAGAGACTTATCCATCCCTGCCTACCTTAATGAGGAAAAGAGGAGGGAAGGGTCAGCGGGAGAGGAAAGAGAGGGGCTCCTGCAGCTCAAGAACTAACCCTTTCATTTCTTGGGAAAGGAGGTCAGTCTGACTGAGAGCATCAGCACCAGGAAGCAGCAGTGTCTGTGACTGAATGAAAGCAGAAGCCTTTCACAGGAGCACACTGCTTCCCCCCTACACAGCCCTAGAAAAGTGGAAATATGTGTGCACGAACCACTGATGACCAGAAAAGACCAAGATTCCAGGTGTTTTGTCTGGCTGCTCTTATAATCCCTTCCCTTGACAGAAGATAAAAGGTATCAGGAACCTTGTGGCCAGATCCCCCCCAAGAACAGAGCTGTCCCCTCCACCATGTCCCCAAACACAGCTGCCTTCAGTACATGCTGCTTGCAAAGGCTGCAAAACTCCCTCCCAAGCTGCAGCGGAGAGGGGGGGTGTAGAGAAGCTGCCTCCCTGATCACCCGTGGCCGTGGTTTGGATGCAAAAAGGAGCCACAAACAAACTGCACAAAAAATCAGCACATTCCAGCTGGGACCTGTGGTGCCTCACCAGCTGATTCCTGCCTCTCTCCCACTCACGAAGACCAACTTGGGTTTGCATGGCCACAAATTATATAGGACATCTCCCAAGCTGTACTGACCTAGATAATACAACAGGGTACAATCTGTCAGAAATTAACTGTTCTTAATCCACTTCTCTGCTATATTTGGCACATTGGCGTCTTTCTAATGTGTGTTGTTTTACCTGATCTCCTGGTAATAGATGACAGTGGGAGAAGTGGGTGTTCAACAGGGAAATGACTACTTTCTCCATGAGTTAAATCACCTACAATGTCATCTTCTATTTCTGTCGTTGTCAGAGCATCTGGTAACTCCGATGCTGTGGTGGAATAGGATTTAGGGCTCTTCATGGCAAAACAGTCCCCCCTTTGTGCATCCATGGGGGCTGTCATGATGAGGGCACTCAAAGGGGCATGGAGATGCAAAGGGTGGCCCTTTTCAAAGGGTGTAGAAAAACAACAGAAGTGCAGGCAGTTTGGTTTTAAGCAGCAAAAAAACAGTTTCTCACAACCAAATCCACATTAGTAGGAAATACAACACAGGAAGCCAAGGAAAATGCAATATGGACACTGAGTCCTTTTTCCTGCAGGCTGACCCCAGCCTGGTCCTGGTACCCATTAGGAACTGCAGCACACTCCCGTATGCATTCCTGGAGCACATCCCCTTTGCTCCACCTGGAAGGAACCCAGTTAGCAAGCCCTAAGCCTGCTCCATGACTCAAACCAAAGCACAGATAATGGATAGGACTGGGGAGTCATTTCTGAAGTTCCTCTCTGACCCCTGTTACACACACTTGGATATCAAAGAAGCTTCAGCACACCATCCTCTTTCAGAGGCTTCACCTCTGCATCCCATCTCTGGTGAGGTACACAGTAATACATCACCCTGCCTTCTGTCGCCTAGAAAAAATATTTTGCACTCAGGCAGTATCAGAGGCTGGCTCTCTGTACATCTACACCCATTTTTGATCAGAACTTCGGTAGATTTAAAGGAAAGGAAGCTTTCTGTTTAAATTTCTACAAGGCATCCTTTTCTTTAACACTTGAGTTTACTGGAGAAGGAGGCACAGCTCCATCCTATCAACCCAGGGTGCATCCACATGCATTGTCAAGACACAAGTTTTGCTCGCCTGTCTTAAAAAAAAAGAAAAAAAACCGACAGTGGGGAATAAAATTCTGGTGAAAACAGCTCACTTTCCTGTACACAATGAGGGATGAGCCTTTTCAGGACACAGGACACAGCGTTCCAGAAATGTTCTTTCACCTGTTATTATGTGTGTGCCTGTAAACAGGCACTTCATCACAAGATGCCACTCAAGAAATCCGAGAGCCATTCTGCTGAACAACTGTTTGCGTTCTCACCAGGGTCAATCATCTGAGCTGCACCACTTCAGGCCGAACACAGAAATCACAAATGGCACTGAAGCACTACCATTTCCCATTTCCTGCTTTTGAGAACAGGGACAGGCACGCAGAGACCGAGGTCTCCACACAGAAAAATGTGGATGCTTCTTGCTTGGATAATGAATACATTAGCTGTACAAAAACACCAGCTCTCCGTAAACAATGTAAATTAAACTAGGAATTAAAAGTACTGGTGCTCTTCTGAATTACAGTGTGACCCAGAGGAACATGCTCTTATGCTGCTGAAGATTTACCAACTTTACCACATGGTAGATTTTTTTTTCCTTCTTTAAAACATCCCTTGCCGATCCTTAAGGATCAGGGTGAAAGATGATGCAGAGATGGAAATCAGTTTTGCAGAGAGATAGTTCCTGATTTATTTTATGGCCTCTGAAGAACAGAGTTGATTTAAAGGAGCACTGAAAGCAGAAAGCCATAAAACACAGAAGAGTTCCAGATGGATCCAGTTCTGAGCTCTGAACATTATTATCAGCCCAAAGTGAGGCTAGTGAGGAGGAAATCTGTTCACAGGAGCATAACCTAATTAAAACACCCCAAACAAAACCAAACCAACATTTTTCACCTTATCTAGAAAGACGAAGACCTGCCTGAGTATTTCACATTTCTAACACACCTCAAAAACCTATCACCTTTTACCCCAATGGGAAATTAGCGGGGTTGATCATCACCTGATGATCTAAACCCCAATGGGTGATGAACACCACCTGAGCTTTTCCTGATGGGTAGGTCATCACTGAGGTCAATGCTGCCTGAGAACCCACTTGTAACTACTTTTAAGAGACCTCTGAGAGAAAATTAAGAAAAGCTCCTCAGTTTGCAGGAGGCTTAAATTTCCTGCTTGCTGTTCTACTTCCCCGTGGCCATGTCTAAGAGGGGTTCATGAAAACATTAAAGGATGAAAATCATCTTGCTGGCAATGCTGCTTCTGATCTTTTTCTCTCACCAGGCAGCTAGGAAGAAAGTTCATGGTTTTAAAATTTGTTCCACTAACACAGTTGCTCAGAAGACAGTATCAGACAGATGCAGAGTCTCAGGCAGGAGTAAACTTGGTACTTGCTTACAGCGCTGGGCTGTCTCAGCAGATGAGTTCTGGTCTCATTGGACAGAAACCAAAAACTCTAAAGGAAGGTGAGCTCTTCTAAGGCTGTACCATGTGTGTCATGTCAGAACTCACCCCATCCTGCAGAGCACCAGTTCTTTCTCACTGGCCTTTTCCGTGCAACTCAGTAACAAAATCCACATGATCCTCAGAATCACAGAATCTTTTAGGTTGGAAAAGATCTCTAAGATCATCGAGTCCAACCATTCCCCCAGCACTGCCAAGGCCACCACTGACCCATGTCCCCAGGTGCCACGTTCACAGGACTTTTAAACCCCTCCAGGGATGGGGACTCCACCACTGCCCTGAACAGCTGACCTCAGTGCTTGACAGTGAATAAATTTTTCCCAACATCCAGTTTAAACCTCCCCTGGCACAACAGGATCCACATGCAAAATCCATATTTTATACGTCATCTCCACATACATGCCCTGTAGTCGGCCAGTTTGGGAGACAGCACTTTGCAGGAGGAGGAAGAGAAAAATGCAGTCGTCTAAGATCCATTTTTGTTGTTAAAGATGATGATTGGTTGTTTCTTAGCACTCGGCCGAGAACCTGGCACAAACAGGTTGCAAAACTTCCTGGCAGCTGCTTCAGGCACTCTGAAAACTGAAACACGGGAAGTTCCACCTGGATATCAGGAAGAAATTCCTTACTGGAACACTCTGCATGGAGAGGTTGTGGAGTCTTCCTCACTGGAGATATTCAAAACACGCCTGGAAAACTGTTCTGAACAAAGTGCTCTGGGGGACTCCAATCAAGCAGGGAGGTTGGACTAGATGACCTCCAGTGGCCACTTCCAGCCTTACTCATTCTGTGATACTCATCAAAACTAATGGCCACACAACCTCCTGCTGCTCCAGCAACCTACTAAGCCAGGCTGTGTCCAAAGAAGAGAATAGTTCCCACCCCGTTGCCCCAGCGACCTGAGCCTTACTCCTGACTTTCAGAAATCCATAAAACACTGTTATTTGTCAGTTCCGGGGCGGGCAGAGCTCAGAATCGCTCCCCATGGATTCAGCCCTGCTTTCGGAACGCGGAGTCACCAACTCGCGGCCCCTGCAGTGGCGGCCGGCAGCCGGCAGAGGGCACCCGCGGGCCGCGCTGGGACGGATCGCTCCCAAAACGGGGAAGAATCTCCCCCCAAAAAAACGGGACAAAAGCCTCATGGCCAATGTTCACCACCGCCCGGCCACAGGGCATGAGCTTCACGTCAGGCTGCAGTGGGTGTTGGGGATAGAAAGTTTTCAAGTGCAGTCATATTTGGTTGATTTCTTTCGTGGTTAGGTTCAGCTTGTATTCCAGACGCTCCTGAAACAGCAATCAGGCTGGGTCAATTTATTTAAAGGTCTAATTACTCAGTTCAGCGTGAGCGAAACCATCGTTCTGGCAACACCTGCCTCTGGTACCTACAGTTACAGGGGATCAGGGAGTCACAGAATCGTTTAGACTGGAAAAGCCCTCCAAGATCGTTGAGCCAACCATTCCCCCAGCACTGCTCTGCCCACAGCAACCCGTGTCCCCAGCTGCCACATCCACACAGTTCTTAAATCTCTCCAGGGATATTCAGGAAGGACTAATTTAAGTTGTATATCTTCAGCAGTGAGAAAACCCAGCCTGACTCCAGGCATCTATATTGTTTGTAAAATGATTTTTAAAAGCAATTAAACCAAGTTCTGTGCCTAGGTACATCAGTAAATGTTGCGTTTAGTACTACAAAGGCATACACATATGAAGGTCCAAGTAAAGCTGTGATTTTAGTATGCATTAAACACTTCTGCTTTTCTCTTTGCACTTCTATGTTAACAAGATAATTAGGTTAAAACCCCGTTAAAGTAATAGTGCAGCACCTCAGGTACAAAGAAAAGCCTAACCTGCCCCTGTTAAAACAACAACAGCAATTAAACAAAAATAAAAAACAAAAGAGCCACGCTTTTTGTATGTTCTGCACCAAAAGCTTTAATTCATCCATGCCATAACTCAGGAAGGCCGAAGTAGTTCTATCATTACCACATTCAGTTCATTAATCTTAATTCTAGATATAAACACACAAGATATTTTCACATGAATGAATTAAAGCAACTGCAGGGATTATCACCTCAAAAGTGCTGACTCCATTTCAGTTATCAGCCAAGACATCTCTGAGGATTCCTGCACCCATCTTAAGCAAACACACTCGTTACTTGCAGCAGTCTCTCAGTTTTTCATACAAACATCTTTTCATCGTTCTCACTTATCACAACCTGCCCCACAACTATGAGCATGAAGGCTTACTGGTGATTTGACAACATTGCAATTAATAATGAGTAAACCCAGGCAGCTGTAGTGAGTGAAGAGGTCCTGAGCTGTTGGTGCAGTACATTAAATGTTGAAACTGTTCTCTGTAAGTACATTCAGACAGCTCTGTTTAATGATTAAGTGACTCTTAGTCTGTTCATAGTGATGCCATGAAGATTTTTGCCTTTTCTTTTATACCCCTGTTACACCTTTTTACAACTTCTGTATTCCTAGTGCTTTTTGCCTGCATTCTTGGACTTGTTTGTTAAGCTAAGAGACTAAACATTTTAGAAGCTTCGTAGCTAGGGATCAGTGTGCCCCAAACCCCAAGGTCCTCTCCAGAGCACATGCTGTAAACCAAGATAGAACCATCCAGGGGAAGGCTCCTTGGGGAGGGGGGGGGGGGCTCATTCAAGCTTCTCATTGGGGAATTTTTGATAGATATGCTAATTAGTAAGACCTATAGTGTTATACCAGATCTTTTGGGGATGTGCATTTGACCTGGACATAGTGCACCTAAGGATCCTTAAAATAAATACCAAGGTAAAATCCCTTTCTCCCTTCTAACTGTGTCTGACTCTTGATTTTAAGACCAGGAGAAGGCATCAATTGCACATGTCAGTAAGTGAAAAGGGTGTGAATTACTTGATCATATCTCTTTTCCTGCCCAAGAAAATCAGGAAAACCACCACAGCTGGCTCACTGGAGGTCTGGGATATCCAATTCCAGAAACAACTTCACAACTGGACCACAAGGTGAATGGCAGAGGTGATCCATTCTCTCCCTGGGAGGCAGAGTTACCTCCAAGTTCAGCTGATGCAAGAGATAAAGGCTGGGGGTGGGCCCTGCTTAAAAGTGTTTTGCAGCAGGAAATCCAACTGGACACCTGTCTCAAGTCCAAAGCAGCAGTGCTTTGGAAGTGCTTTTCAAGATAGCATCCTAATTAGAATTTTCTGTGACAACAAAATTCACAGGTCAAGCCAAACTTCCTGCCTGGCATAGGGACACAATGGGGAGCACAGTAACACCTGGACACATTAAAGGAAAAGAGTGGAGACCAGTTGGAAAAAAATACCCAGAGATGATCTGGGTTTGAGTTTCCTCCACAAACAACCTCTTTCAAACACCCTCCATCTCTCATTGAAATCTCTGAAGTCAGCAGGAATGGGGCGCGTGGATGTTCGGCAGCTCTAAAAATAAGGCCAGTCCTAAATGCCTCTAAACACTGGAGCACAAATCCTGGCCTTCAGCTTTACTTTTATGTCCTAACCCATCAACTAGAAAGTGACAGTACCAGGAGGCTGGGCAATGCCTTCTCTGCACCAGGGCCCCGTGACAAGCAGAGAGGAAAATTTAGATGGTGGAACAGGGGGCTGATTCAGGGAAGTGGGGATGTTTGGCAAACTTGCCTCAAAAAAAAAAAAACCAACCCTGTTGAGCAATGTCAGACTGATCACCGAGGAATCCCCAGCAAAGCAAGCATTAGCTGACAGCCTCACCACACCCTGCTCTTGAAACCACACTGAGCACTATGTGAGTATGGAACAGCTTCCAATGATCCAGCCCCTTTGCTTGCACCAGATTAAGAACGTCAGTTTTTCAAAACAACACAGCTGAATGTGATGATCTAGAGCTGCACTAACACACAGGCAAAATCCCTCTTGATTTTAAAATAACAAGCAGGAGACCCAACGGTAACGTGTGCCTGCACTGAACCGTGTTTTGGCAACTTGATCCTTTACTGCTGAGTTAAGCACTTCTTCTGAAATGAGAAAAAGGCACATCCTAAGGTTTGTTTGCTGGTGAGAAGCTGGGATTGAGCAGATTCCCTACCGAGGGCGGAAATACACCTCTTGGCAACTCACACGAGGCAGAAACATTTAACTGCTTAAGGTTTACTGATTCACTCCTCCCCGCTCCTCTCTGCAGAAGCACCTCTCTGTGTTGAGTCAACACGTTTTGTTTAGTTGAAACGTGAAGACCCATCTGGTTACGGTATGAAAGTAAATCTCCAGGTAATTAGGCTCTAAACCAGCTGAGAACTGCATGTTTACCTCTATGTATAAGGCAATAGGAGCTTGGTAATTGTGCCTTTGCATGGGTCATGAAGGAAAAGCTTGAGGTGTGCGCTTAAAAAACACAAAGCAGCACCTTAAAACATTTCTAGCAGAGAAAGTAAACTTACGATTTGTAGCTGCTGCACCATTTCTTCTCTGTACGCCAGTTCCCGCTTCATCTGATCTTGAAAATTATCTGTATGAGAGGGACAAAAATGTAGGTGCAATAATTAAAACAGAGACCTCTCAGCAGAATTTACATAAATCAAACTAAATCAAACCCAATCACCACTGACAAACCAAAAAGCATTACAAAAGTCCTTCACTCAAAACATATGCCTAACAAATACTTATATAATAAGAAACACCACTGACAACAGAAAAATTGTGGGAAAATTAGATTTCGCTACTTCCCCCATCAGAAAATGTAGGATGCTAAGTTTGTGTTGCTAGCACTTATTCCCAGGTATTTCCCTCACGGGCAAGGCTCTGCAGTCATTAGTCAAACTTCTGCAAGCCCTGAAGAGAACAGCAAAAACTGCTCTTCTTTGCTTTGGCATAAATCTGTTGACATCAACAGCAATGTCCAGCATGTGAGAGGAGAAAGCGTTCAAGGATGCAGGGTTTGATTTGAAGTTTGTAGCATTGTGCTGACAGCTTTGAACAGAACTAAAGCTCCAGAAAGAGTGACGTGGAATTTGGAAGGCAAAAAGTTTTTGAAAGAGAGATCCTGGGCAGCTGGGTTATAGCACAGGCCGGCCTTCCTGCTCCGGTAGATCCTCCTTTCCTGATTCTCCTCCTAAATAACCATTTCAGACAAAACTTCATTCAGTAGGAGATTAACTGATGCTCTGTGTTCCATAGCACCGCTGTTGGAGGGTGGGAAAAAGAGAAATATAAACCAAACTATTTACAAGAACCAAATAACTTGGAGAGCTGCCTGATGGAGATCTGGGTGTTAAATGGAAGAGGAAAGAAAATGCATTCCAACCACTAAAATTTTGATTTGAGTAACAAGCCTGTCCTGGAAGAAAGTACAAGGGGGCAGAGCTCTTCACACAAGAACGTTGTCCTCTCTGAATGATGAGCTAAAGTTGTTGTTTAAAAGGAAAGGAGGCAGGAAAAGAGCAATGAAACAAAAGAAAGAGTGAGAAATTTTGGTAGGCTGAAGCCATCATGAGTCCAGCACAATCACATTGAAAAGGACATGGTGACATTATCTCAATGAAGTTCCTCAGATTTCAACTAAATTCCCATAGAACTTTTAAGCCTATTCCCTCTATTCCAACTTCATCAGAAAAAATAAGCCAACAAAATAAAACAGATTTACAATTCCTCTTTTCCTAGCCCCCCCACAAAAACCATGCAGTATGAAAAGGTAACTGCCTCCTGTCCTGGTCACTAAAAGCTGATAGTCTCAACCAAGGTCCTCCAGCTTCACTCTGAGTAGGCTTCAAAGAGAAATTTTCCTTTTTTCCTCAACACTTTCCTCCCAGCTGCCTCTTCATGAGCTCATCACCTCTCCAAAAAACCAGCTCAGGGATCTTGCTCAGTCCTGCACAGCAAATGTCCAAGCTCACGGTGGAAATGGGGTGTTAATGGTAGGGACAGCGTTTTTTTCTGGCGGCATTTATCCGAGTCCAAACGCTCCCAGACAAAGCCATAAGCAGTACCCAGGAGAAAAGATATGAATATTTAAATAGCTTTCTTAACACAAAATTAAATACTTTAAGTACCCAGACTGTGTCTCCGCCATTTTATTGCCACGTTGTTTAAAATGCAGACAGACAAAACACGGAGCACCCGACACCGAGGGTACAAACCAGAGCAGGGCTCCAGGAGAACACCCTGTTACCAGGCAGAGGTGCTTGTATTTCTATCAGGACAGCAAATACTTTCACTTTCTTCATGTGATCTGATCTTTTTTTAAAATTTTATTCAAGTGATCTCTGCATTGAGAGATCTTAAAGGCAAAGGAAAATTTCACCTGCAGCTTTCAAGCACAACAGCAACGTGAAAAATCCAGCAGAGACAAGACCTTGCTGTTTTATAAATTATCACAGTCCGTCTTCTAAGCAGGTACAAGAAGCCACAGAGAAGAGTGCAGCATAGCACTGCTAAGAGAGCTTGCAAGTAAGCTCAGTTTTCATTTAATAGTGATTTAAATGAGAAGAGAACTCTGAAACCAAACACCATTTACTGCACAGCCCTGCTGTGAGAGGTGGCTTGATGCTATGAAGGTATAACACCCCAAAAGTGCTCAGTTCCAAGTAGAAGATCCAAAAAAGATGGCTTTGGAGTAAACTTCATGTAACCTGACAGAAGCATTTTCTAGAGAGAAAGACAGCTGAAACAGGGATGAGTTTTCCCCTATTTCAAAAACACTAAGACGACTTAAAAGCCAAAGTCTTCCCATTTATCCTCACAGTGCAAAGGACGGGGGAACCATCAGAGAATTACCCTGGCAGTGTGTTTTTGTCCTCGGCAGGTTTAGGGCTGGCACAGAGATCCTGTCTGCATGGCTGATGCCACAGGGAGCCTGACTGGGATACAAACCCTGCTGCCTGCCTGCTCATCAGTCCCTCCTGCAGCCTCAGGTCTTTCCAAGACACAATGAATCCAGGAATACAATTTAAACTTTACCTCAACTTCCCTTTAGCTGGATCTCCAAAGACTTCTCTCTCTGGCTCCTCCCTGCCCAAAACACCAGAGGCAGTTTTTACCTGGGGAAACCTGGCAAAAGAGTTTCTAATGCCTGACCTAAAATTACAGCCCTGTCCAGCAGCAAGAGCCTCGAACAGCCCCACTCTCTTGTGCTAGAACACGTACTGCACTAGAGGACAAAACACTCTTAACATGGATTTACACTAATTTGCTTTACAAAGACCCTTTTCTTCTTATTTTATTACGTGTGGAGGAGGGGTGGGTTTTTTTGGTAAATCTAAATCTGTAAATAGGCTTTACGGTCACTTGTAGATATTGTTTATAGCACATTATCTGTTTTCTATTTTAATCCTGAACAAAATTGACCACTACTTTGTGGTACATTGAAACCACATATTTTTCAAGCCGGCATACAGCAGTCACCACTTCCTTGGTCGGCCGTACTTGTTCTTTTCTTTTATTTGAATTGTATTTCACGTGGTTTAATTGCAGTGTTTATTTACCTGGCAAAGACAGAGCATTAATTTTACTGTAGAAGAACAAAAGGATAAATAAGAGACTTGAATGGCAGAAGTCCAAGATGCCATTTCGCCAATACCACACAGCAGCGTTTTGATCTCCACAAATTATTTGAAAATTACCTCACTCCCAAACCCAAGTAATGACTGGATTTATTCTGAAGGATGAGGTTATCCTCCTTTCATTAATATCTGTATCATGTCAAGCGACTCTTCTTTATTTATGGAGCTGTATACATTTTTCAATATTTGGGCTAAAGATGGAGTCATTCCCAGAGTCCTCACACTTCCTTGCTTCCCTGAACTTAACTGGTGCTACAGAAAGGGGACAAGCATATTTTCTTGGAACAATACAAAAATTCTGTCTGTGTTCCCACCTTTTCCACTGGGATCATCCTGATCTAAGTGGGATTTCTCCTGGAAGAATTTTTCTGCCGTTGCTCCAGTGTTATTCAAAAGGTGCAAACCAAGGGGTCTTTTTCCATACCCCTGTACAGTCAGCCCAACCTTCTGGAAGCTTCACAAAAACCCTGCTAAGTGCCCATTTCATTTTATCTGAGATGTGCCCTGCAGATTCCACGACTCCTGGACAGCAGCACCCAGCTCATCAGCTGTGGTGAAAGGGCCATCACAAGGGGAAAAATCCAAACAGGTATTTCTAGTCCTTGAAAAGGCCAGATCATTTTTCCAGCATCAGCTAGAACCTCCTGAAAATGAGGACTAAGGACCTCCTGAAAATGAGGATTAAGTATCTCAATTTCAAAAGCTCCCGAGGTGTTGGCTAAGACCACCAACCTCATCATAGCCCATGAGGCCCCAGAAGTGTTTCTGTCTGCTCGCTGCATTCAATGCTACCAAACCCAGTAGAATGTACTCCAAAACAATCATCCAGCTTTGTATTTTCCCTACAAAAGCCCTGCTTCGACAGCTGCAAAGCCACAACAGAAGTGTCAACATAGAATCATGGAGTGGTTTAGGTTGGAAGTGACCTTAAAAATCACCTCGTTCCAGCCCCAGGGACACCTCCCACTATTCCAGCTTGCTCCAAGCCCTGTCCAACGTGGCCTCACCAGAACTAAGCCCAAGATCATTGGCAGCACAACTGAGAACCCCTCTCATTTTATCAGCCTGACAACAACCAACCACATGCACACACAACACCAAACCCCCAGATTTTTTGTCTTACTGAAGACTGGGAAAGATGCGTTTCCTTTCAACACCTGGAATTCCTGTTCCAGCCTCCTCCGTAGGTCAATCTGCTCAAACAAAACCTTCTGGAGTTCCTCTAACAAAGAGCAAAAGTGGTTTTGATAATCTGTATAAATAATTCTTGAAAGAACAGTTGTAGAGCAATTCATTACTCTAGACAAAATATTTTAGCGCTTATTAAAAAAAAAACGTGTTGCATAGACCTACCATAGATTTTGTGCAGAAAGCCATGAATATAAATCAATGTAATATATTATTTTAAAGTATTATATTACAGTGTCATGTATTGATTGATATATATGCATTAATCTCAATTATATCCACCCAAAGGTCCATATATTATTCATATGTTACTTGACAAGCTTAAAATATGGTGCAGAACAAAAGTGCCCCCTATTATCCTCATATTCTATTAAAACAAAGAGCAGTTTCATAATGTAAGAGGCCCTTATTTATTTTACCTTTCCCCATATTTTCTACATCCTTCTTCAGAGAATGAGGTGAATTGGTTTCTTGTGTGTGTTCTCCTTAAAAAAGAGAAAGAAAAGAAGTCATTGATTTACTGATAGTGCTTTTTGTCAGTGTTGCCCTTACTACACATCTGCTTCAGAGAATCTGCAGAGGAAAAAAAGGGGGGGAAAAATAAAAAAAGAGTAAGATTGAGCTTTATCTACAAATTCTGGGTGTGTAGCACAAATATTTGCAAATTCATATTTTCTTCTAGCTCAGTGAAGTATCTGCTTACAGCACAGCCTCTTGCAGACAATAGCTGATATCTCCTCAATACTCTTCTTGGTGAGCTGATTCCTCCTTTCCCTCTAACCCGTCTTGAAGATGCTCTTATGAGAGAACAACTCTGAGCAGGCAGAGAAAGGGGAAGATCCTTCTCTACAGTCTCATCTCTTCTCCTCTCAACGGGAAGCCCATGCTCTCCAGCTGGGCAGGACCCTGTTCCAAAATCCACAGGAAAAATGTCTTTTTGCCTTCATCAGCTCTTCAGCTTTATCATCTTCCAGAGCTCCATGGCATGGGTGTGTTGCAACTGGATATAATTTATATCCAGCTGAGATAAAATTGACATTAGTGGTATTTGCATCTAAAGGATACAGCTCCGGGGTCAGCCAATTGAGGGGCTCCTGTCTTAGGTTGCTCACATCAACTTTTAATCATATTGTAGTACAGAATTTTCTATGTAACAGAGTTTGGCTATTTCCAGATACATGCATGCTACTTCCTTCAACCTTTTTTGTTTACAAATTAAATTAAATTTTAAAAAATCACAAGTTGTGAAATTCATCTGAATGACAGTTTGACTTAAAAACTGAACCTTCTGACGAAAGGTGTTACTTTCACTATTCTCTGCAAGTGCAAAAATTTTCCTGACTTCTGTGAATTGTTTCTATAAAAAGCTATGAAAAACTTTTAAAAAAATAATAAGATACCACTTTAGCTGAAATTGATGTGAGATTTTCTGTTATTTACAGCTGAAGTAGAAATGGACTCAATAATTAAGAAAATATTTGGTAAATAACCAATTATTGAACTAATTGGATTAATTCTTGTTTTAGTCCACCCAGTAAATACACATCATTAACTCTACTGATAAGTAATCACAAGAGACAGGGATATAAATCTATTCATGTGTTTATGTAGTTGGAAGAGAGAATCACAGAGAAAATATCTTGGGTTTTGATGTTTCATTTGGTTTTTCTTTTTTTTTAAATAAAAATCCATAGCACTGAATGTGTCGTCACACAACAGACAGCACTTACTTTAAAAATTATTGTGTCATCACAATAGGCTAATTTTAAAGTTGAATTGGAAAGTCTCGTAATAGATGCAGTCAGAAATCTTTTTGCAAAACATTTGTTTCTGTTTTTAAAAATCGATGCAATCCTATATACCATAAACCTTGAAGTTATAGCACATGAAGCCTATCCAATAGCTCTGCATTTTAGCATCTCCTCTCTCTCTTCATTCCTTAAAAAAAAAAAAGCCAAAAAGCAACCACTCATTCAGGCGCATACATTTACACAACTATTATCTGGTGCCAGCAATTCCATTTTTAAAACTTATTTATGTAACATGGTGATTTAGAAAAAAAATTCATTTTTGTGGGATATTTGGTAAAAACAAAGTATTTTCTGCAGGTAAGTTGTCTCACCACAGTAGAAGATATAGTGAGCTTAAAAATGATCCACCCTTTGGGCAGTGGTTTGAGGAGTTTCCACAATGAAAAATGGGTTTGTTGTTTTGGGTTTTTTTAGCTGGCATAATTATTTTTTAAACTGGATGGCTAATAAAACAAAATATTTTGTTAGATAAATTGGGCTACACTAAATCTAAAGGGAGGAATTTAAATTTAGGAAGGGTGAATTTGTTGAATTACAAATTCTAGCACATTCCCAATCCAGTTCTTCCATTGAGGCGTCCTTTTCTGTGTGTTTTATGTGGAATTTTGAGGGATAATAGGCTCACACACAGAAGGTAACTGGATTTTTCAAGGAGGAGAAAGGGAAAGAGGAAGAGACTGGAGTATGGTGATGATACAGCTCTTTCCCACTTGCTCAGTTGAGCTCCCAGGGTCGTATGGCTTGAGGTTGCTGACTCGCTGGGACAGAAAGAACTGCATCAAAATGAAAATAAGGGCATGTAGCTTGAAGAATAACTTCCCCAGCATCTGCAGCCTCCCTACTAAGCTACTGAAAAGGCTTGTTAGGAAATTCTCCATGCTTGCACCTGAAATAAGTAAAGAATGGGGCTGGAAAAATGGAGGTATTTAAAGGCAAAACCCAGGATATATGGTTTTAAAGAATAATTGCATTTCTAAACTGCTTTTTGATGTTAAAAAAAAAAATAGTATCAACATTATTATTATTATTGTTAACAGCAGTAATAATCAGATGGGTTTCACCTTTCCTGTCCCCCTGAAAATGATAATCAGGAGCCTGCTCTTCTCCGTTTTTCCATACTTCCCAGAGGCCTCATCACGCACTGTGTACTGTTCTACCTTAATTGAAAGGGAGGGGGTATTGAATATTTAACCAGCTTCCCTTCTCTTAAATGTTAATTAAAAGCTAAATAGGTGTTTAAAAACAAACAAACAGAAAGCCCAAAGAATTTTAATCAGTTTATGAAAAAATCACTTCCCCTCCTAATAGCTCTACCATAACCCTCCTGGGCCTTGTCTGCACACAAACTTGCAGCATTTAGAGCAGCAGGACTGAAAGCTGTGCCACCCCCCTGTATGGACATGGAGATTTCCTTTAGGAAAGGCTATTCTAGTTTGTTCAGAAAAATCAAACTGCGCCTCACCCATCTCTTGGATAGGGCAAAAGAGGGTGAAATATTTGCAGGCCACTTAAACTGCCTCAGTGAAAGCTTTGGGTGCCTCTGTTCTTCCCGATGAGCTCAGGTGCACAGACGCTTTTTCTGGAATAAAGGTGCAAATGGCTTTCTTAACCTGGAGTGTCAACACCCACTCATGGAGGACACCCCAAAATTACTCAAAAATTGGCACAGTGGAAAACAGAGGTCCCAGGGTGGGACATTGGCACAACCTCAGCTCTTGCGATGCCACCATTTTATCAGCTCTACGTCCACCGGAGCGCTTAAGATTTCAATTTTTAACATTAGAATTTTTAATATTTCTGAACTTACCCTCCTCAAAAGAAATGCACTTTGCCTTCACTGCAAAAAAAAAAAAAAACAAAACAAAAAAAACCACAAGCCAGATGCATACCCCTTCATGTTGTGCCACCTCCTGCAATCCTTCCCCAGGAAGGTCTCAGAGCGCTCTCTGAAAAGCAGCTAAAAAATTCCATGCTGTCCCAGACAACTCAGCTACCACGACGTGCTGATTTGTCCAGCACAGAGCATGGATGGTCTGGGAATATAATTCCATTCTCCTGGCTCTACGCCCTGCACCAGGTCCCCAACTCGTGCCCTCCACAACTCTGACTACACCTGCAGTTTCAGATCACATCACGGAGAACCATCTCCTCTTTCTCTGTCTCCACTTCATGCCCGTTATTCCTGGATGACAACTGTGCTTTGCAGAGCACAACACATCTGCCAAAAGCTCTGCACCTCACCCCTGACACTGTGAAGCCCACGGCGCTCCTGGTCCATCACCACTTAAACACCCACCGGTATCTTCAGCTGGAGAGAGTGCTGTCTGCAGACACAAAGACCACAGCAAAAAGTTGCTGGTATCTTCTGGATATAACTATATATAGATATATACATTTATATCCATTTAAAAAAATAGAGGCAGATGTGAACCAGCAGACTTTCAGTGCTCCAGAGGCACCCTCTGCATCTGAAATTAATGACTTGCTCTAAGACACACAGAGTTCTTGCGTATGTCCTGAAGAAATTCTAAACTTACTGAAAATATTCATGCATCCTGCATATTCATGCCACTTTTTGGGGGGAATAATCAATAGGATAGTCAGGACTTGGCAAAATATGCCTGCTTTAGGAAACTCAATAAGCATCTTTTAATTGTTTTCCTGTAAAGGGGCTGATAAATGTCTTAAAAAATCAGGAGTTTCAAATGGCAATTTGCCCCCCAAAAGTGATTTAAATTTAAAACAAACTAGTTCTTTTTTATGCCCAGATAAATCCTCATTTGTAACATCCATTTAAAGTTTAAAACATGGCCATCTGATTAAAAAACATCCGCATTGAAGTACTAACACATAGAGGGGAAAAAGAGTTTCAGGATTTCAAACTAAACACTCAAAAACCTAAGCGTGACCAAACTAAAAATACAAAATATTTTTTAAATATAAGAAATCAGTTGGCTTTTGGTCTGATCCTTATTCATATATCTGAGAACTATTTCATAATTTTATTTTAGAAGCACAAGAGCTAGAAAATTTCTAATTCTTGGTTTGGTTTAAATGGAGGGTAATATGCTTGCCAGATTCCAGAAGATGAGGCTTTAAAAGATGAGCAAAACACACCTAATATTAAGAAAATTGCAAAATATAAAGAAATTCAACGACAGTCCACCCTCTTTTAATAATTAAAAGAGAGTTCCTGGGCTCCTCAATAATAACAGATGAGAAATCAGAGAAATAAGGATGCAGTCCTACAGTCCATCTGCAGATTTGTCTGTCGTGAAGATCTGCAGATTTATATACAATTTATCTATTAATATGCAGTGCTGGATCCCACATCTGAAACTTCACCTTGTCAACTTCTAAATTCTTTGGGGTTTTTTTTGCAAACACCCTTCCATAATAAAATTTAAAGTCATTTAACTTCTGTACCCAGAGCTTTCCATTTATCCCAGTTAAGACTACACAAATGTCCAGTCTACTATAGAGTAAAAGCCGGGCTATTTTCAACCCTCTATGAAGTATTTTAAATCTACAGCAATTGCAGTATTTGCAGAGTTGCCCTGAAAATATATTTAAGACTAAATAAAGGAAACCTGGCTCACCGTTTCCAGCTTGAATTTTCCTGAAACTGCCTGAAAATGCATCTTTTACAGACCAAGAAATAAAATCAGGGGAATTGCAGCAAGATTGGAGAAGTTGACTTCAAGGTGTTAATAACACCCAGTTTTAGGGCTCCCTTTTCTCATGAAAATGGATTAATAATTAGATGGGCTGAGGAACAGCCTACAGAACTCCACTCCTCTTTAAGAAACAGGCAGCCTTGCAATGTTCTCCTACCCTTCAACTCCTGCCAATGAAGGAGGGTCAGGATGGCAAACCCGAGGAAAATAGACCAGTTACATAAGTTAGTCACAGTTACCTCTCAAAACTGCCGTGGGATTTTGAATAATTTCAAGCTCTTTCCAAGCACTGCCTGACAGGGACAAAGGGGGATTTTCACTGGCAGTTTTCTGGCCATGCAGGACAAACGGCTGTGCGATCCTTGAGCCCGTATCTTTTTCAGCCTTGGAAGGAACTCTTGTTGTGAATCTGCGAGTTCACTGACACACTGAGACCAGGAAGCCAACACTTGCACTTAGAAACAACCATCCCTGGCACAGAAAACTGCTTTTGCTTTAAGACCCTCTTTAGTAGGTTTAATAAATAAATACAAGTTCATCTCACATCAAGAGGAATTCCCAGGACCATATCATCTTACTTAACCTTATTAGGAAGGCAGAGCTTTAAGCAACTCACAAATGTATTAAGCATTTTTAAAAAAACTGGACAGTCAGGATGTTCTGCAAAATGGTTTGACAACCAAGCAGAAAAGCAGTGAGAATAAAATCCACTAACTCTGTGGAAGACTAAGAAGGCCCAATCCTACATAGCTGGACTGATATGATTTCCTCAGAAGATAAGGCTGCTTGTGCTTGGAGAGTGCACAGAAATCATCCTCAGAACAAACACTTTGCCCCTAAACATTTTGCATTTCTTTACAGCCAGTTTATCTCAGATCCAGTCCCAAGACCTTCGAACACCCAGGCGCTCCTCTCATTTTACTCAATATATTTAAGATTATGAACAGAGGCAAAACATGCAGGGCAGTAAAAAACCCCTGAAATTTACATTTAAATTTACCATGAAGAACGTATAGCTACTGTGGACTTACAGTGTCAGTGGATAGAAAACATTTTGAGTTTTAGAGAGGGAGAGGATGCTGCAATATCTAAATAAAAAGCAAATTATAGCCATAATTTACTGTTTAAAATGAGCAGGGATATAATAATTTTATAAAAGGAAAAAAAATCCAACTTTTTTTCCCCAAAATTAATTAGCCACAGAGCAGGACACTGACTACGCACAGTGTACTGTATTCCAAAAAATTCTCAGGTTCTTAAGGTTGACTTCTGCTGGTATCACTGCTGTGCTCTCAGTGGTAATTATTTGAAAGTGTAGAAGATAATGAGGTGTTATCCATTGGTCCACAACCTCGATCCCTCAACCACAAAATTTACAAAAACCTAAACCATTGATAGGTTTCTTCATCGTATACCATTGCTAGAGCAGGTCTTGTTATTAAACGTTTCTAAAAAAAATACTCCCTGAAATGGGATAATTTTGCAAATGTTTGTGATCTTATATTGTTCTCTGCTATTATATAAGATTTCTGCAAGATCCCATTCCTTCATTTCCACTCCGTGTACAACTCTCTCTCTCCCGCTTGCTCTCTCTGTCTCATTTGACAGGCAAATTTGCAGACATTGCCTGAGGATAACAACCTCGTTTGACAGTCAATTAACCGTGAATAGTCAAAGCCAAGGCAGTTTGCATTACATAAATGGAAAATTAGATTCCTTTTTCCCAAGAAACAAAAACCTCTCCTTAAGACACTGCAATAGACAACTTAGTATCAAAACTTCTAATCACGTCTTTCCCAAACCCCTTGGAGACATTTAGCAATCAGTAAAAGGTGGTTTCATTTAATTTGTATAATGTAATTTTTGTAAATGTATTATACATTTTGTGTAGAGATCATTATCATGGAGATAATATAAATGTTGGCATAGATGTCATAAAACACCTTTAATGTCTTTCTGACAGATATTAAAAGCAATAAGCTGTGATCCTTTTTAATGGAAGGTTTCAAAGAGAACATTTCAATTATTGTCATTTTATGCTTTTCCAGCCTGTTTCATTGTGTAACCTGAAACATTTCAGAAATTTCTGCTGAAATATGCCCAGCAATTAATAATCTTATTCCTATTAATGTCACTGCTTTCCACCTATTTGCATTTCTCTCAGTTATATTTGCTTGGAATTGTTTTTATCTTTACCCTTGTACTAAATATTCAGACATTTGATTATGAATTGAAGCCTCTGTCTCTTTTTCCTCTACTTCTTCTGAGCCTACCTGCTATATCTCTCCAGAAGTCTCCTCCTGAAGGCTCTGAATCTGTGATGAAAAAATTATGCTCCTTGTTCTTATCTGAAATCCAAACAAAACGCAGTGCTTAAAACGCTTTTACCACCAAGAAACCTCAAACCAAAATCAGTATCAGAATCCAAGGGAAAAAAAGTAAATATATATCTGTACATTCACCAGGCACAGAGAAGCGTTTTGGATGCGAATGAATATAATGCTAAATTACCACCATAGAGAGACTATTAGAATGTTTAATGGATTTTTTTAATTGAAATCACGGAAGTGATTTATTTTTGTTTAAGCCAAGCCATAGAGAACAAACCCACTCAGCTCACAGAACTCCCACCTCGAGGTGAGCGGGCAGATCCGCATCTGTACTCACCTGAGAAGGTGTCCTCCTTCGTAGGCAAGATGACCTGATTACCCTCCTTGCTCTTCTGATTCTAGAAAAACAGAAAACGGTGAAAACCACAAGATCAGTGTGGAAATTGACAAGGAGCAGTTGAGCAGTGGTTTATCAGGAGCGAGCACAAAGAGCGCCCAGGGAAACAACACAGTAAATCCCACTGTGGGCACCTTCCACAGCCACTCTGTGGAGCAATCCCACCGTGGCCTCTTCCAAAGCCACCTTTATGGAGGGAGCACACATCCTCCTGGAAACTTGCAGGCAACATGCAGGGTTGGGTTAGGGCACCCATCCCAAAATAGGGGCTGGATTACTTTCTCCCATGAGTTAATCTGGGTTGAGGGGGTCAGGACATGGGAGCAATACCCACAAACATTGCCAGCACCCTGCTGGGAAAGGCACCCACCAAATAAATCTGTCATTTTTGTTAGCTTCCGGGGCTGGCCTGTGGATGCTGCATCCAGGCCTGGTATGCTTGGCATGTTGTGCAGCAGTGCCACCATGGAAGCAGCTTCTCATGGGAATGGGTGTCCCTGGGATGCTTGCCCAGTTGGGCAAAGGGGTTTGGGCCGCCCTAGTTTTGGGAGTGAGGTGAGCAGGAGGGGCTTGACCAGGAGGCCATGGTGAGCCAGGTCTGACTACAGCCCACCAAGGCCAGCTTGGCCTGAGAAGTCGTTGGGGACTTGGTACCTGACATGATGGTGGGGGGGTACCCAGTCCCTGACCCAGTGGTGGGGGATTCACAGTGCCCGACATGGAGTCAGGGGCTACAGAGTGCCTGACATGGTGGTGGGGGATTACAGCCGTCCACGTCCCCAGTCAGGGGACCCCTCCCGCCCCGGGGTGGGGGTGTCAGTAGCCACAGAGAGGGGAAGGGGCCTGCCGGGGCATTTACATCCTTGTAGAGGGGCTGCTCCTCGGGCGCCGGGTGATGAGCCGGGCTGCTGCCGCCGCTGCCCGCCCGCGGGGCCCCGGCAGGCGGCTGCGGCGGGGCTTGACCATCCCCCGGCTTCTCCTGGACGGGCGGACGGGGGAAGGGGCCGGCGGCGGGGCGCTCCCGGCCGCCCTTCTCCGGCAGCCCCCGGGCGGGTGGGAAGCGGCCGCCGACCGCCAAGGGGTCTCCGCCGCGGGGCTCTTCCTCGCCCTCCTCCTCCTCATCCTCTTCCTCCTCCTCGGGAGGCTTGTGCCCCTCGACGTCCACCTCGGGCTCGTCTTCCTCCTCCTCGTCCTCCTCCTCCTCGCTGCTCTCTTCGCTGGCGAAGCTGCAGCTGGTGCCTCCGGGGGAGAGGAGGCGGTGCGTGGCGTGCGGAGGATGCGGGTGCCTCTCGCATCCCGCATCCTCGGGGGGCGGCGGCGGCGGCGGCGGCAGCAGCAGCTGCAGGGGCGAGGCGGAGCGCGGGGGGCCGCCGCCGCCGTGCAGCTTGGCCAGGCTCTCCGAGTCCTCCTTGCCGCCCACCGGGCGGAAGGCGCTGGAGTGGTGGTAGCCACCGCCCGCCTTGCGCCCGCCCGCCGCCTCCAGCAGGTGCGGATGGTGCGGGGGGACCCGCCCGCCCCCGCCGCCGCTGCCCCCGTCGGAAGCCGCGGGCGAGGCGGGCTCGGCGCTGCCACCGGGGGGCGACTCGAACAGCGGGTCCCGGGCGGCGGCGGCGGCGGCGGGCGCGGACGGGGGGGCGGCGGCGGGCGGTGTCCCCAGCCCCGCCGGCCCCGTCCCCAGCCCCGCCGGCCCCGCCTCGCCGCCGGGCTCCGACAGGTCCAGGAAAGCCTGGCGCAGCAGGCCCGCCCCGTCCCCCCCCAGCGAGCATCCCAGGGCGCCGGGGGGCTGCGGCGGCGGCTGCAGGTAGGTGGGTACCGGCAGCCCGCCCGGGGTGCGCGGCGGCCAAAACATGCAGAAGGGCGGGTAGAAGGCGGCGTCCTTCCTGCCCGGCCAGAAGAGCCCCGAGAGCCCGCCGCCCGCCGCCGCCGCCCCGCCGCCGGCCTTGTGCGCGGCCGCCCCGCCGAGGGCATCGCCGCCGCCGCCCTCCTCCTTCTTGTGGCAGAGCCCGAAGGCGGCGGCGGGGAAGCCGTAGGGGTGCGGAAAGAGCCCGCCGCAGCCGGGGAACTTCTGGAGCATGCCGCCGAAGGAGCCCTTGCTGGGCACCGGGATGACGGGGTAGCTCCGCGGGCTCTTGCCGCCGTGCGCCGCCGCCACCGCCTCCTGCAGCTCCTCGTCCTCCTCAAAGCGCGGCCGCTTCTGGTGCAGGTCGGGCGGAGCGGCCAGGAGGTGCGGGCTCAGCAGCCCGCCGCCCACCACCGCCGCCGCTTTCACCGAGCCCAGCGGGTGGCAGGCGGCGGGGGCGGCGGCGGCGGGGGCTGGCGGAGCGGGCGGCAGGGCGCGCTTGCGGCTGCCGCCGTTGAACATAGCCTTGACATCCTCCCAGGCGAAGACCAGCTCATCCTGGGGGCTCTTGTCGGTCAGCTTCAGGTGGCGGCGCCAGGAGTTGAAGTTGGCGGCGTCAGGCTGGGTGTACTTGGCGTCGGGGGTGCGGTGGGAGTGGAAGATGAACTTGTTGGGCGAGAAGTACATGCTGCAGTAGCTGCACTTGATGCACTTGGCCCGGGAGCTGTTGTAGCGGGCCGGGATGAAGCTCCCGCGGCATCCCCAGGCGCACTCGTGGGATACGTCGAAGGCGAAGTTATCCGGCAATTTGGGGGGCCGGTTCTCCCCCAAGAAGGACTTGCAGAGCCGTTCTGCCTCCCTCTTGGTGATCATGCCGCAGCGGCGGGAGGAGATGGGCATGGCCCCGGCCCGCCGCAGGATCTCCAGCTGCACCGGAGTGCACTGCACGCAGGTGATGCCCAGGGCCACCCGCCGGTTGTGGATCTCGTTGTAGCTGAAGTTTTTGAGGAGGGTGTTGGAGATCTGTGCCAGACACAGCCGCTCCTGCCCGTCGATGACCAGGGAGACGATCGGGATGCCGTAGAGGATCACCTGCCCCACCTGGTTGGGCTTCATGGCGGCGTGGCCGGCCCTCGGCTGGCTCATGGGGTCCGGCGGGTACGCGCTGGACGGCGACGGCAGCAAGATATCGGTGGGGCCGGGCAGCGGGCTGGTCGCCATCGTCTCAGCGCCGGGGGGGCTGCTCTGCTCTAGCTGCGGGAGGGGAGGGGGACAGAGACAACAACGCCGTCAGCCGAGCACTCACGGGGATGAGGGTCCCTGTGGCACGCACCCTGTCCTCCCCCCCGCTCCTCCGGTCTGCCGGCATGGGGAGGCGCTACCCGAGGGGACGTTTGCTCAGCGACCCCCGACTCCCCCAAACCTCCTCTGTCCTCGCCGGGGGTGTCCCCGGAGCTGTCCGCCCCCGCGCATCCAGGTTCTCCGACGTGCGCATCCCCCCGCAGGTGTGGAGATGACGGTACACGAGCGAACCGGCCCCGTTTGGAAGAATCCCTGAACCACGGGCGCTTCGAACCCCGAACACGTAGCGGGGACGGCGTGTCCGTCTCCCCGTCCTGGAAACCCCGCCGCTCCACGCGGAGCCTCCGCGGGCAGCCCCGGTGCGCGGCGGCCGATGGGGGTGTCCCCTCTCCGCACGCCCCGGGATGGGGAAAGCGCGGAAGAGGAGCGAAAAACCCGCAAAGTTTCCGTGCTCCCCGCGGCTGCCCGGGCATCCTCCCCGCCCGGCGCCCGTTACCTCCGCGGCCGCGCTCCGGCCGTGCCGCCGCCGGACCTTCCTCCTCCTCGTCCTCCTCCAGCAGCCGCCGGGAGGGAGGGAAGCGCATCCCCGCGCCCGCCGCCGCGGAGCCGCGCGGCCGGACAGAGCCCCCCGCCCCCGGTGCGGCGGCCCCCGTGGGCGCTCTGACGTCAGCGGCCCAGGGGGGCGGACGGGGCCGGACCCACCGCACGTCCCCCTCCCAGACGGTGGGTGGCGAGCGGGGCTGGGGGCGGCTCCCCCATCCCTCTCTTCCTGCCTCTCTCCCTCCCCGCACCGGGAGGGGATGCGGGCGTCCCGTCGGGGCCCGGCCTCCCGCCGCCCGCCCCCCGATCGCTGCCCCGCTCCGCGCGCGGTGTCCCGGCGAGAGGTCGGAACGGTGGAAGGTGGAATGCGCTTTGGCCATTTTTTGCCTATTTTTTCACCTTCCCCTCCTCCCTCCGCCCCTTCAGGGTCTGAGACAAATCGCTTCCGAGGAACTGAATATTCTCGTTAGGTACCCCGCGTCTTTTCGGAAACGGTATTTTTTAAGGGATCTGGAGAAATTACAGTGTAGGGGAGGAGAAAGAGAGAAAAATTTGATTTCTCGCCACAACCATGTCCTCAGGAGCACGAACAGCTTCTGTGTCCTCACTGCCATTCCCAAACACACCGGAGTCATTCACTTTCAGAAGCACCCGGACCCAGATTCTCGATCCCACTAAGACAAACACGGCGCAAATGTTCTGCTTGGGTTTTTTTTGACTTCTCCCCCTTCTCCCCAGTTGATTTATGCCCCCAGTTAAGGAAAAAAGAAAACAAAAACACCCCAGCAAACAGACTGCAGCATGGTAGCGGTGTCTGCCTTTTTTTTTTTTTTTTTTTTTTTAGGTGAATAGAGTGAACTGAAAATGTAGATTTTTTTATACGAATCACCTCCGAAAGGTTGTGGGTCCCAACTGCCTCTCCGCGCAACGTGGGGAGAGGACGGGGCAACCCCCTGTGCGACCCTACCCCCTCCTCCAAGGTAGAAGGCTAATACCGCTCAACGCCGCTGCCTTCCAGCGAGGAAAACTGCGGAAAACCGGCTAAAACCCGGGAAAATTAAAAACTCATTCCTAGCTAAGCCGGGGAGACAACTGGCGTTTCTTAATATCCGATTTATTTTCTTTTTACAAAAAGTATTTGCATCTCTCTTTTTCTCTGCACGCACATGACCAGTACTTAGTATTTCTGCACATTTAGCTATGAGAACTTGGTGATTTTTTTTTTTTTTTTTTTTTTTTTTTTTTTGGTTAGTCTGTTTGGTTGTTTGTTTTTTTTTTTCTCGGGCTTCACAGATCCAGAGGAGAATCTCTGCACCGACCTTTTCCGGGACATCCACCCTTAAAGCTCACACGTTCTCTCCTCTGTCCGGGTATTGGTCGGGTTCTTGCTAACTTTGATAGTAATAATAGTAGTAGTAGTAATAATAATAATAATAATAATAGTAATATCACACCTCTCCTTATTACTGCTGTCACTTCTTATTAAACCTTGCTCTCCCCCGTGTCGCAACTGTCACACGGAGACTTCCCCCTTTCCCCTCCCTCCTGCTTTTTCCCGATCCTCTTCTGCACGGAGCCTGCTGCTTTCGTGTGAGCAATGGCTATGAGCCTCACATTGGTGACATTTTAATCAATGCTTCCTAGCCAGACTGACATGAATTTTACACTTCAAAACTCTCCTCCATCAGCTAATTGATTCAAATTGTTTTATTGGTTAAACCCGTGTCACACATTGTATGATCTATTACCACGCCTCGGAGAAAATCTCCCCTCCTGTCTTCGCTCCCAGGTCGGCACCAGGAGGGACGGGGGGGTTTTAGGGAGAAGCCGCTTGATCCTGAGGATGCTCAGTGCCTGCATCCCCGTAGCGGCCACCGGACAGACCGCTCCCCTCTCTCGTGGTCATCCGGCGGCTTTTCCCTGACCATTCCCGGGAGAACCGGGGCTGGGCAACTTGGCCCCAGGCTCTGAGCCCGGCGTTGGAAGAGGACGAAAAGCGGATGCAGGAGGCGAAAGGGATGAGAGGGTTTTGCAAAGCGCCTTTTGCGAGCTGACTCCACCGGACTAGCAGCCCGGGAGAGGCGGCAAACTCAGGCTCGGGACAGGGTCGTGCCTAGCCCGCGACTACGTTTCATTTTGTAGTGACTGAACGAAACGAAAAGTAAAACTAAACTGCTTTTTCCCTTTTTTTTTTCCCCCCCCTCACCTGCTGGGTGCTGTCCACCCTCCTGAATTCCATTGTAAAAACTGAGTGGCTTCCTCCATTCCCTTTAAAGGGAAAACTGAAACCCACGGGTCGGGGTGTTTCAGTTCTCGCGGAGGGAGGAGTGTGCAAGGGCCACCGAATTTGGGGCAGAGACTGACCCGCACCAGCACCGTGAAGAAGCGGGACAAGAATACACCGTTCTCTACTTTTTCTTACTTAACCCTTTTGGGAAATCTCATGGAGTAGCACGACCCCAGCACGGGCATGGCGGGGGTGGTCTGGCAGAGAAAGGCTGGCCCATACAGCGGCCGGGAGGATCCCGCAGGTGTCCGCAGGCGGGCGAGGCCCGGCGGGGCTGCTCCGGCCGCCGCCAACCCCATCGGTGTCTCCGCGGGCCGGATGGAACCCACCCGGACCACGACGAGGGGCGGAAGGGAGTCCCCACTAGAGAAGGGGTGTCCACACTCCTCCTCACGGGTAGGTGCAGATCTGGGCTCCTGTCCTGATGCCGACTCCAGTTTCTCCCGTTCATTTCGTTCCTTGCTGTTGCCATTTGGCTGGGAGTCACCTCCTAGGAGAGGAGTGAAAAAGGTGGACAAACTTCTCACAGGAGCCTGGAACGGCTAAACAGGAGTCCAGACTCCTTTTCCCTCTTCCTTTCTCTATCGCGATTCTGCCTCGGAGAGGCCGAGCGGGAGGCGACAGCAGCTCATTCTCCCACTGGGGATCTCTTCGTGTGGAAAGGAGCAGCGGGGAAAAGCGGCCAAGTTTAAACCACCTCGACACACCCTCATGGCCTTTATTTACTTCCAGAGCGCTTAAATATTGTAGCAGAGAGGCCACGAGAAGGAAGATAACCTTGGTGCGTTTAAAAAACCACAAAGAAAACCACCCTCAACGCGAATCCATTCCCTCCTCCCACCCTTCCACATCCCATTGAAACTTCCAGCCGTGTAAATAGCAGACATACAAGGTATTGTATGTTCTCCTAACAAAATTTAGACAGCAAAGTTTGGGGTTTTAAAAATACTTTTGTGTGGATTTCGCTTGTATTGCTTGGTGTAGAGCGAGGCTCTTATCTAAGTAGTTGTTGGGGTTTTTTTTTGTGTTTTGTTTTGTTTTGTTTTTTAAATCGCACTTTGTTATATTAAGCAGAAAGGGCACTTGGAATAGAGGTGGTCCCATCTGGAAAACCCCGGAGCTCATTTAGATCACATCACTTCGGGCTTTTGTCTCTGCTCTTGAATAACCCAGCTAGACACAACAAAAGGGCAGAGATCTCTACGTGGAGTTTTTCAGTGGCAAAAGGACGGCTCGGAAAGATGCTTCTATAATCGTAATAATGTACGGGGTAAACGACTCAACGGGATCTTCTCTTGGCTCTCGAAAGACGCCGGGAGAGTTCAGGGATGGGGCATTTTTAGACACTTTTTTACCCCACTGGTAGCTGAAACCCAGCACGCGGGCTGAAGGGAAGGAACCGAGAACGGCACATTTTGTCTAATAGAGGTCTCTTAAATTCTCAGTTTAATATGCTCGGAGCGATCCAAACCCGAGGTGGTCCTCGCCGGAGGTACAGACCTTAGCCAGGAGGCGCGGATACCCCCGCCGGGGGAAGGCTGCCCGCCAACCCCCCCAGCATCACTCACCCGAATAGAAACAGCACAAAAAAAAAAAAAAAAAAAAAAAAAAAAAAGCGATTTATCATTTTATTTTATCCTACGGGAAGGGACTGGCAGCCCGGGAGGAGATGGGTGCTCCCTAACCCTCCATTCCGCTCTTAAAAACACGACGGTGGTTATTTCTGTTCTGCCTGAGGATGGGGTGGCAGGGAGGAAAAGAGCTGCAAGTTTAGGTGTGCGTGAATTAACACCCCGGGGGGATGCTGGACTAGGAGAGGGGGAAAAAAAAGATCCCAAACGAAAAAAAGCCACCTCAGCTATTGATTTTTTTTTTCTTCAAACGCATAAATTAAAGAGCTCTGAACATCTTGCATCAGAAACATGCGTGCTCCGAAGTACTTAAACGAGCAACAAATTTCCACGGTGGCGAAGCAGGGCCCCAGTTGGGCTGTGATGGGGAGCAGCGATCCCAAACTTCCGAGAGAAACGTGACGAAGAGTCATCACGTCAGTAAATAATTCAATTTTGCGTCTTTCAGAACCCAGTAACCTTGGGTGTCTTAGAAAGCAGATTGTACAAACAGGCAATTAAGATGAGCACAGAGACTTTCAGAGGAGATATAATGAACCAGCTTTAATTACTATCTTGAAATTAAAAATGTAATATACAGATTTAAATTTATTTTCACCTAAATTGTGTATAAAATTATATGGCGTTCCCCGCCCCCGCCTTTTCCCAGGCTAAGAAACGAATTGCCACCAAGCTTGCCACTAAAAAGTCTGAAGTACTTTCCAAACCCTGCTCCCCAACACGCAGTAATAATGATACATTTATCATTACTGATGACCGCCCACTGGTTTATTATTGCTTTGTTGCAACTATTACAATCAAGAGATTTCTTTATTTACTGTTAACATTCACTTAAAGCTGAATGTTAATGACTCTTCTGAATTCACCGAAGACTTTTCCGTTATATTTCAGGAGTAGTTACGGTTTGAGTTTCAGAAACGGCAGAAAATGAGGAGAGATGCTAGGTGGTGGTTTGCTCCTGGTTTTTATTTATTTATTTTTTCCTTCTTAAAAGGCTGTTTAAGAGGATTTATCTAAGTCGGATTTTCAACAAAAAGTTGCAAAAGCCTTGGCGTAATGTACGTACTTGACTGTAGCTAATTATGAGTGTATTTTATTACAGGAGATTCATTCATTATTGATAAATGTTTGCAGTAACTTCCTGCTATGCAGAGTTGTATTTTACGAGGAATAAACAACCTGTGGGGATTGGGAGTGTTTGGCTTTTACGCTTCTGCACTCTTTGATAGTTCCCATTTCCCACTTCGGGGTCTGGCTTGCCACCTTCCCTCTCTCTACACCCAAAAGCAACTTCTTTCCTCTTCCCTTACCACCACACACCTCTCGTTCCCTTACGCCTTGCCACGATTTTAAGATTATCATTAAAAAAAAGTGATTTGTATAGTACAGGATTTTACTATACGCACACTTCCCTAAAGCCAGGTCCATATGGATGTCTCCAAAGGGTTGTATAGATCGGGATGAGCTCCTGCTTCGGGCCAGCCGACGGGCAGGAGCTGTGCAACAAGCAGGCAACACACTGAGGAAGAGCTTGGAGGGCGGGGAAAAGGGTTTCCCCGAGGGCTCTCCGCTTCGGCTCCAGCTGTCGGACCCCCAAAGCTTTGGAGTTGGCGCCAGTAAAAAAATACTAATTAATAATAATTTAAAATATTTATTATTTCCTCCAGATTTTAAACATCGGAGCCGTTGATTAAGAGGAGACGCCTCTCACAGGCTGGTGGTGGCCTCTCTTCCCACTTCTCCCGCAAAATCAGCCCATTCCCGGGCAAGGAGGGTCGTTCCAGGGGGAAGAAGCCGACCTGTCTGGGGCAGAGGCGCAGCACTGTGCACACACCCACACACCTCCACGCCATCCCGGTGCCGGCAGGACGCGCAGCGCTGCGCGGGCGCCGAGATCTCCGTGCGCTCTCCTCCCCAGGGGCCCGGGAGGTCCCCGCTTTGGACTTGGGGCCAGGCAGCCCCGCTCGTCCCTTCCGATCTCCACACCTGGCCCAAAGTTCACGATTCGTAAGGAAAATTAAAAACTATATATATATATATAAATACACATATGTGTAAGAGACACGGGAACGAGGAGCCGCGCGTCCGGAAGGGGTGAGCGGCGCGGCTCCGAACCATCGCCCCTTCCCTCCGCGGCTGCCCAAACTTGCGGGGGGCTCCTCTCTCCCATCGGCGCTCTCTCACCAGGCAGCGAACAGCGCCTTCCGCTGCCCTCCCCGCGACGGCCAGCACGACCCTGCGACCTATCGCGACAGAGAGCGACATTGCTATTTGCTCCGGCAAGAGATGGATGCACCCAAATCAAAAGGTTCCCACTCACCCCACCCCGCCCCAGCCCCACGCTTACCTGGACACCCGGGCTCCATGGGCTCTTCGGGGGTGCGGCCGGCGCGGGGCCGCTCTCGCTCCGCGGTAGCTCCGCGGTGCGTAAGTTTGGCTCCCGCGTCTGCCGCGGCGGCTGTGCCGCGGGTGGGTCGGGTCTCGGACGCCTTCTAGCAGCCAGGCAGCGCCTTGCAAGCGGTGCGGGGAAGCCGCCCCCTTCCCCGGCCCCCTCCCCTCGCTGGGGGGAGAACTGCGGCCGCCCCCGCCCCGCCGCTACCCCGGGGCGGGTCCGCCCCGACGGCTGCGGAGGAGGAGAGGAGGACACCCCCCACATTCTCCCCGCCTGGAGGGGGGGCAAGAGGGACCCTGTTGCAGGGGCGGACTCTGCTTCCCCAAGCTCCCCCCACCCCAAGCTTCCCCTCTTTCCCCAAAATTTCCTTTGCCTCTTCCCTGTTTTCCCCCCACAAAAAGGAACGCGGGCAAGTCGCCGGCCCCCCAAACTGTGAGTGCTTTGAGGGACAGAGGGAAGGGTGTCCCCCCAAGCAGAAGACCCTGAGGGAGACGGGGGGCGGGGGGGGGGCGGGGGCACTGCCACCTCCTCCAAGCCTTCGCACTCCCGCAGAGCCCCCGTCCCCAGCAAAACGCTTCCCGCAGATCACTCGACGTGCGGAACAAGGCGGCTGCTTAAAAACACAAAGCCGGAGCCCTAATGAGTTCAATTACAATGTGGTAAACACATTGCCTCTACGCTTTAATTAAGCCGGCTGTCCAATTTTAACTCATTAGTAATTCATTAAGAGAACAGCCTTTAGCTGGCTGTGAGGAGAGGAGTTCCGAAGTCTGTGCGGTTACGCGCCGTGTACATCCCAAGGTATGCGAGGACGGGAGAGTGGTGTGTGCCCGTCCTCCCCCAGCAAAGGGGGCTCCTGGACCCCAAAGGGAGATCACCTGTTGTCCCAGCTGCTGTGGGACACCCTCGTAGGGGAAGGGAACCCGAAGGTGTCGGGCTGGGGAGGAGGAAAATAGTACTGGGGTTACCCGGTACCCCCCGTCCCTCTTCTCTCGGGAGAAGCCGGACCAACTTACGGGCAGGGGGAGGGACGCTCTAGGGACTGCGGAGTCCCCGTGCCCCGTCTTAAAAAAATAATAAAATAAAATAACAGAGAAAGTGTTTGAAACCTATCTGGGCCAAGAAACAGGTCAAATTTGCCCAAGAAGCGAATTTGGTTTGATGAGTGAACCCAGAGGTTTACAGGGCCGAGTCTTGCCTCTCCGCCCCGAGGAGCTGGAGGGAACCCTGGGCACCGGGGCGCTGTGTGGCGCCGGGAGTGGGGGTGGGAGCTGCCCCCCAAAATTTCCGTGTTGAAGCTCTCCCTACCCTCCCGGGGAGGCTCACCCCGCTCCGCGGCACCCTGCGCGTCTCTCCGCTCCTCTCCGCTCGATGTGGCGGCTGCTGCGGGGGCACCGCAGCAAAACGGTTTGGGGGAACCCGTGTTTCCTTCCCTTCGCGTTTCTGCCGAGGAGCGGCGAGCCGCAGTGTCCCGCATGTCCCCAGGGCGACAGTGGTGGAGCAGGGATTTAGGGTTTCCCGCTGCAGCTACTGCCCCGTTAAGGATTAAAACATTTTCACTTCAAATTGCAAAGTCTGGGGGGCGGCTCTGAGGTGGTCCGGGCTGTACACCCCCAACCCTTTCCCAAATCCCATCCCATTAGAATCGCTGCTTTTTAAATGTTTGCATTATGAGCGTAGTTATGATTTTAGCACAGCTCCAGCAGGCTGGAGGTAGCATTTATTTTTTCTAGATCGATTGAAAGTTTCTTTTTCTTTCTTTATTTTTAGCTATCTTTGACATTTAAAATCTGAATATGGAAAAGGATTTAGCAGACAGGAGCAGGTTTGGTCTAATCCCGCTTCACAGGTGCCAGGTGCTTCAGAGAAACACACACACCACCACATAAAATCTTTCAGCAATAAGTTCGGGTGGGTTGTTTATTATTTGGGGTTTCATTTGTTTGCTTGACCACAGGAATTTATCTGATCCTAAACAGCTTCAGAAATCTTTTTTTTTTCCCCCTCTCTCCTTGGCTGGGCTTCTTGCAAGTGTCCCCAGCCTAGCACGGGTACTTGTCACCTCTGCTGTCCCCGCTGCCCAAGCTCAGCTCCATCTCAGTGGAAGGAGGCAGGAGCAGGACCTCTGAGCTACCATGCAGTAAAAAAGGGGCTTCAAACTCCAGATCTGAGTTGTAAATGACTAAATCCCTTCTGAAGAAGCCTTTAGGCAGACATCTCAAGAAGAAGCCCTTAACAAGAGTTGTCTCCTTTGGAGAGTAGATTGGGGGCAGTTATCTCTTTAAAGCAGTTTTTCCTTTTTCACATCGCGGGCCCTCTCTGCCGTAGTCTTGATTTTCATTTGGCTCCAGGCTTGCAAAATCGGATTGTCTGGAATTAGGAGATTTGAATATTGTTCCTCTTGATGTCAAAGAATTTTTTTTCCCACCAAGAAGGAATATCATACATGCAAGATCAGGCCCCAGTGGAAGGCAAGTCTGTGGGCACCCTACTCAGGGCTCAAAAGCAGTGATATTTAACCTGTTGCAGTGTTGCCATTGTCACCTTCTTTTTATTGTCAGATCTTTTAAACAATTGCCCCAAAAGTGAAAAGAATATTGCTTATCTATTTCCAGAAACATCCTCCACTCCTTTGTCTTGACAAGCAAAGCACTGGCTTCTGGACACCCAGGGGACAATCTTCCTCCAGAGCCTCCTGGTATAAATCTAAAAATAATCTTGAAGCCAGTGGGCTACAATTCATTTTATTACCCCAGTGTTAATCTAGAATAGGTACATAAAAACTGTTAGGACAATTAATCTGAATTAATTTCCAAAGTGAATTAAATTAAATTGAATGAAGACCACCTGAATTCTGAATAAGAACAACCTTCACAGGGGTTTCACGCAGTTTAATTAATCCACTTTTAAATTCTCACCTTCAGCTAATTTGGGTTATTTTCCTGAGTGTCCCCACGTAGGCAAAATCTTAGAGGTAAACGTGGCTCAGGGGAATTCCTCTGGATTTACCCAGATGTAATTTAGAACAGAAATGTATCCTCTAATACTCTTTGACCACGGCACAGAAATGATGCAGAAATGAGAGATATATAAACTGTGCTGCTGCATGGAGCTCAGCTTTATGAAGGAAACCTTTCCCAAAAGTTGTTTGTTTTTTTTTAAATTGTTTTTCTGTCTGCTCTCTCCCTGTACCTGTGTGTGTATAAATGCAGGTACAAGTGTATGCAGACGTGCACATTATGGATGTGTGCTCTATTTGACTTTGCTCTATTTGTTTAATCCATTAAAGGTTCTCCTCTGTGCACCTGGGACTCCCATTGAAGTTAAACTGGGAGCTAAAGAAATGGCAGGATCAGCTGGCTGGGAGAGAGCTCAGCGCTGCACCTTCACAGCTGAAATAGGACGGCAAACCCGAAACCCACAGCCACTCAGGGCCCAGCAATCTAGGACAAATTTACAGAAGCAAGGTTGTCTTTCAAGGAGCAAAGCCCCTTCTACTGGCCGAGGAAGTGTCATCAGCTTTGCAAATGTTGTAGGCACAAGTGATATGGTTGTGATAACTATACGTTATCACAACGTTACAATGCTGCTGAGATAATTGTACTCCACTTTTAATGGTGTTTGGTGAATTGAGGAGAGCAACCAGAGCAGGCACAGGAAGGTCTCAATTCTCTCCTCCCAAAAAAAGCCATTTCAATGGCAAATAAATGATTTGTTACTTCAGCATATAAGGTAACTATACCAGGCACCTGCTTTTTTTTTAAACAGCTATTTTAAAAATCAAGGGAATTATTTTTTCCATCTGAAACCAGCGGCTGTAGGACTCAAGGGTTAAAGCTCCCTAAGATGCATTTCATGACTGATATCGAAGAACTGTAGAATGGTTTGGTTTGGAAAGGACCTGAAAGATCATCTGTTTCCAACCCCTCTGAGATGGGCAGGGACATCGCGAGGGGCTCCCTGGTGCCTCTGAGGTGAGATTCCCCAGGTCGGAGCAGTCTTCTCCAAGCAGATACTTGTGCCAAACATGCCAGATTGTCACAACAGAATCTCTTAAATAACTCTTCAAATAACCATATCAGTGGGGCAAAGTATAGCAATATGATTATGCCAGAGTGCATCCAGAAACCTGGAATTTTAGTCCTTAGTACAATGAATTATGGTGTGACCTTGCAGAGAGCCATTTATAGACCAACATTTTAAAGATAAGCTCTCAAATAAGAGTGCCCTGTGAGTAATCTGGTGTGCTGCTCATCTGTCCAGACTGGGCATTTCTGAAAATCAATCTCCTTTGGATTGGGATTTCTCAGTTGACATACCTAAGTTGGAAAAATACGATCTCTTCTTCAAGCCTCAATTTATGCACCTGGAAAGGATGCTTGTGTGTGTGTGGATGTGTTTAGGGAACATCATTCATCTACCAGCATCTCAGAGAGATTTTATAAAATGTAGTTGAGTTAAAAACTCAAACATACCCTAGCCTTCATTCCCACTTTTTCATAATGCAGTAGAAAATAAATAAATAAATAACCAAATATCATAGCTAAAAACATCTCTGAAAAGCTGCATAAAATGAAAGATTCCCAAGAATTTAGAAACTATGGAGTAACTTCATAGTTTGAGTCAGGTATTTCCAGACTCATCAGGATGGAAGATTGCTGCCAGTCTTTCCTCCTTGACATTCAAATTTTAATTTCATGCACCATAAGATCAATCCGCCTTCTGAGCCATTCCTTTCATAAATTTGGATGCATTTTGGAAAAATTCAAGGCCAGGCTGGATGGGGCTTGGAGCAACCTGGTCTAGTAGAAGGTGTCCCTGCCCATGGCAGGGGGCTGAAATAAGATGGTCTTTAATGTCTCTTTCAAGCCAAACTATTCTATGATTCAAAGGAAAATGCTCCTAATGATTTGTCAAATTTAAAAACGTAGCAACGACCCAATGGAGTCAATCTTTACATTGGACACAGGGGATTTTCAAAACAGGCAGCAGCAAATTTTATGGCACCTACATCTAATACAAAAGGTGAGGATATGGCCTCAAGTTGTGCCAGGGGAGATTTAGATAGGATATTAGGGAAAATTTCTTAATGGAAAGGGTTGTCCAGCCCCACAGGCTGCCCAGGACAGTGGTGGAGTCCCCATCCCTGGAGCGGTTGGCACTTGGGAACATGGATTAATGGTGAGCTGGGCGATGCTGGGGGAATGGTTTGACTCAATGAGCTTGGAGATCTTTTCCAACATAAATGATTCTGTGTTTTTTCCGCCTGATGCTCTCACCACCTCCTGCTGGGGATGGGACCACTCAGGCAAGCTGATGGCTTGGCTTCTGCCTTGACATCAGCTCACCTTGTCACCCCTACTCCTACCTTGCCAATTCTTTTGTTGCTGCCATCCCCACAATTATAATTTAGGCATTTCCAGAGCCCAGGACTTCATTGGTGTCATAGAAGTTTCAAGGGCTACTGAGTTTTGACCAGTGGCAGGAGCAGTTTAATTCCCTTTCCTCATGCCCTCCCTACTTTTCCAGTTCCTCAACTATGGTTCAGCTTCCCTTTATCTGTGATAACCCCTCTGTCTTCAGGGTCACCTTTCAGCCTCAAATAGTGAAATGCCGCTCAGAAACCAGAATTTTCTATCTCTGCAAGAGGAGTGTACCTCATCATAACAGAAAAATACTGAGAAGAGGCCTAAAAATATCTTCAGCTGATTTTGACACCAGGGGAAAAAAAATTACGAGGATTTGTCCCTAGCATAAACTTGTAAGTCCCTATATCACATACCTTAAAAGAGGACTTTTATTTCACAGCAATGCTAACACGCTTTGGTGAGCTGATGTTTAGAAATCAAGCAAGCACATAACTGATTTCAAAGGAGCACCATTGCAAATTAGTTTGGCTCAGAAATTAAAGTCTTTCCTATCTGCTTTCACTCATGTTTGTTAATTAATTGGTAGGTAATAAACACAGACACCAGTTTTGCAGGAGTAGAAACATAAGGATATCATGGACTAGCTTTCCTGGTGTTATGCTATTAAGTCACAGTCCAATTTCCAGGAAAAAAAACCAACAGAGAATACATGAGAGGTGTTTTTGAAGAGGTGCCTACAACCCATCTGCAGCCCAGCTGCTTTTTGCACAGCACTGTGCCTTCCTTTGAGCCTGACCTTGCTGGTTTGTCTCTTTGACAGTTCCAGCCCCAAGCTGAGGTGGATGGTTGAAGTCCTTGGTCAGGCTTGGGGTGCACACTGCAGGACAGCTCAGTTCAATTCCTTCCTTTGCTACCAGCTGCTACTCATGGCTGTGTGTGAGCCACGCGAGTGATTTTATCTCTCTTTATGAGTTCATAGAATCCCAGAATGGTTTGGATCAGATGGGGCCTTCACAATCATCCAGTCCCATCTCCTGCCACGGGCAGGGACACCTTCCACTGTCCCAGGCTGCTCCAAGCCCCGTCCGGCCTGGCCTTGGACACTGCCAGGGATCCAGGGGCAGCCACAGCTGCTCTGGGCACCCTGTGCCAGGGCCCCACCACTCTCACAGCCAGGAATTCCTCCCAATGCCCAATCTAAACCTATTTTCTTTCAGTTTAAAATGATTCTTTTTTTTCCTACCAACTTCTTCCCGGGACAAACATAAGTGCCCACAATTCATCATTGTAGGGCTTAAGGAGGCATCTCTGATACCTGGATCCCTGCTGGATTATGCAACCACACCTGCACATGAATAAATTTGAGGGATATGAATTAATCCATAGGACAAATCCTCAAGAAAATCTTTAGAAATATGATAACAATTTTGGAGGATCAATGTCTTAATTCCACCCAACTCCAGTCACACTAAGTGCACTAACAAGTGGGTAACCAGTTAATAGTTTTTATAAATAAGCAGAAAAGTGCAGTAGAAGTTACTGGGGCACTGGGATGCAGTGAGAATAGAGGTGCATGGACCACACACTGTGCTTTTACCCCAAGAATTCCTGTCTCAGGAAATAAACCCCATATACTACATCACACCCTTGCATACCAAACCCACTCTTCCCAAGCTCTCTGGTCCCCACTCTGCTAAGTGCCACTTCTGCTGCAGATGAGGCAGACGTGTCCCCCTCAGGGCAGCAGGACATGTGAGTGCCAGTCCCACGGGGACAAGCTCAGAGACAATCTCCTGGATACGCAGTCAACCACCTCTTGCTTGAACAGGTGTCAGTTTTCCAAACCTCACTAACTGAAGCAACACTATAAATGTGCTCCTTTGGCAGAGTTTTAGGAAGGGAGGAGTTAGAGCATCTACTTTGCCTATTTATATTTGCTGCTGCCAAAGGAACTGAAAGGCCATTAGCAACTCTGCTGGTCTTTCAGCATTGGAACTAAACACCTTTAGCCCCAGAGGGCTTCACAGCAGTAGGAAAAACCCCACACTTGTAAGGTCTCCAGCCCTTTATTACTTTTTTCCATCATGATTACCTTGGCTCCAGAAAGTTTTAATACCATTCAAAATTCAATCCAGTTTTATTGACATCTCTAGTTTTGCCAAACAGTTAAACTGAAGCAGACGGCATGAATTTCAGTCAATCAATATTCATTTAAAACTGGACACCCATATGTAAGCATACTCTCTCCTTGGCAATGAGTAGGGAGGCTAAACAATCAATCCACACTTGTATTTAAACTCGGTGACTGCATTTTCAAAAACCCCCACATAAGGCAAAATTGAATGGTTGAATAAGGCAACATGTGATTTCTGTTATGTTATTATTAATAATTAATAATTCACTTAATAACACAGCGGGAGCCTAATCCAAAACCCACTGATGTCAATAGATTTCTTTCCAGTGCACTCAGTAGCACAAAGCAGACACAAAAGCTCAGGTTTTTAACAGCGTTTAAGCACCTACATCCTGTGCTGGACTCAGGCACCTTCTGCTTCATGGCCTCTTGGCTCAGAACAAGGCAGTGAAGTGGTGGTGATATGGTACAGTGAGCAACGGAGTGTGGTGGATGTATGGTGAGCAACAGAGAGGGGATCAAGAGCTGTCCAGGTACACGTGGCAGGGCTAGATTTAAATTTTGGCCTTACAGCTCTGGTTGAATACACCCACCTATTCTGTTACAGGTGTATACCATGTAGGACTGATGTTTATTCTGTTGTACTTCAATATAACAAGCAGATTGCATCCATTATTGACAGGCTGGGAGAGCTGGGGGTGTTCAGCTGCACAAGAGAAGGCTCCAGGGAGAGCTCAGAGCCCCTGGCAGGGCCTAAAGGGGCTCCAGGAGAGCTGCAGAGGGACTGGGGACAAGGCATGGAGGGACAGGACACAGGGAATGGCTTCCCAGTGCCAGAGGGCAGGGCTGGATGGGATATTGGGAAGGAATTGCTGTCTGTGAGGGTGGGCAGGCCCTGGCACAGGGTGCCCAGAGCAGCTGTGGCTGCCCCTGGATCTCTGGAAGTGTCTGAGGCCAGGCTGGACAGGGCTTGGAGCAGCCTGGGATAGTGGAAGGTGTCCCTGTCCATGGCAGGGGGTAGGAACAAGATGGTCTTGAAGGCCCCTTTCAGCCCAAACCGTTTTGTGATTCTATGATTAACAGCTGTCATACGTTATCTGCATCCCTGATTTAGGCTCTGGCTGTGTGCAGAGTCTGATGTGTAAAAGGTAAGAAGATCCAGGGAACAGCAAGCTGTTAAGTTTACTTAAAACTTTCCGTGGCCTTTTCCTGGCTGCCATCAACATCTTTGAGGCAGCTTCTGAGAAGTGCTGTGGCAGCCAGACACCCAGGCCTTGGACATCTGGACCTTAAAGCAAATATTATGGTTGTTATTATTACCATTTTGCCTCCCTAATTAACCAGCTGGGCACTTGCCAGCTCTTTTTCTCTGTACTGCAAGGGTTGTTTCCACTGGGTTTAGGCAGACAGTCTTACTTTAAGATCCCTATTGATCAGCTGCCATTCTCACATGGTTAAAGCACTCCTCTTGGGGAACTCTCCAGTGTTTTAAGTGCACACAGTTACTCTCATGACTGGCTTGTAAACAGGTTTTAATGGGGCTATTAGCGTAAAAGGACAGGAAACTTTCAAAAACAGCCTTTTAAATATTCATGAAGATGTTTAATCTGGTGCTTAATCACCACTGTTTGCATATCAGAAAAGGGGGGGGGGCAGCAGTGCCTTGCTGTTAACTTCAACAGGACATTAATAAATGCTCCTAGACCCACGATTAATGCCCAAAGGGCAGCCAAACTCTTAACAAAACATGCCCCACCTTCCGCAGAAGAGCTTCCCAAAACAGGTGTCCAAGAGAGCATTAGGTCCCAGGAGAGGAGGTTCAGGGCCAGGCTCTGCTCTTGCCCATGTTGAGCATGGCATGACCTGTTCTTTCTGCACTGGCTGTGCCCCATTGGGTCACAGCATCATCAGAGTGAACTTTTCTGCCTGAGTGGAGGGTTCAGAGCCTCAGGGGGTCTCCCAAAAGCAGCTGTGCTCAAGTGGGATGCACCATGTCCTGTGTCTGTCCCTCACTGGGGGTGGATGGGCCCTCCAGGAGATGCCAGTATCTCCCCCCTCCCAACAATGCGTTCATTCACTCATGCTTTCCTTTCAGCAAAGCTCTGGCTCAGACTTTCAGCTGGTTTATGCTGACTGAATTGCTGCAAGTGCATGAAAGACCCACTATATAACTGGTTTAAGCAGTGGTTTTATCCCAGTGTCCCATTCTCTGTAACCCCTGCTGACCTTTCCTGGCCATTCATGTGGTCATACCTATCCACTCTCTGCTCTGACCTGCCCCAGGAGCCTCACGACCTGGGTAAAGACAGAGTGAGCTAAACACAGAATTCCAGCTTCTGTGTTGCTTTGGGTGTGGATTTTAGCCATTTCTGTGGCAATTTTTGTAATACATGTTTTATTTTTGTTTAAAAAGTAAAGGCGGAAAGGATAGTATTTCCCCAGTGGGAGAGACTTCATGCAATTTTAAAAACGTGCATTATTTAATCCAGCAGGCATTAAGATGCCTTGAGCTGTTAACACCTGTTGTGGAAATCCATAATACACAGGCTTAAAAAACCAACAACCCTGAGAGACCCATAAAGGTTCCTGCAGAGCTGTCGTCGCCTCTTGTGTCAATGAGTACTTAAGGGCTCTGAAATCTGTGGCTGAACTCACTTACTGAGCACGTGCTTTCTCTTCAGCTCAAAAAAAAAAAATTACTTAGGATAATTTCATTGAAGAAAAAAAAAGAATAATGAATATGAAACACCAGTGAACTGCATTTCTTACACAAACCTCTCATGCATTTTTCATACATTTCCCCACCCAGGCGCCTAAATGCACCAGCTTATAGTCTATGTTACTACCTTGTAAAACTCCACGTAAAACTTCAGCCAACATACTTTTTAGTGCTTTGACATGCTGTCATTTAACATTTGTCAAACCCAGGTAGCCTGCCCTCGTCTGGAGAGGTCACCACTGTCTCCCACAGAAGTGGATCAAAAAAATTATATTCCCAATAGGAAAAGCAAAGGCAGAGCAAAACTCCCTGGGGAAAGTGGAAGAAACTCTTAGTGTGATTTCACATTAGCAACACCTGTGCTCACTTTATCTTCATAATCAGCAGAATCACAGTTGTGCTGTGAAGTCCTGGCTGTGCTGGAGCCAGTGGAAGTTTTCCCATTTAAACATTGAGACCTCTCTAATGGGACCACCTAAAATTTAGATAGCTGCTGTCAACAAGGAGCTGAGTGTCTGGTGCCATTTGAGCCCTCCAGGGTGTGTTTCTTGGCCTGTCATGCACCTCGTTGGCCCATGTCAGATTGTTGACCCTCATGGATGCTTCTCCCATCCTGGGGTGACTGAGGAGTCCTGGGTGACAGAAAAAAGGGAAAAAGAGTACCCATCTTCAAAAAGGGGTGAAAGTAACACCCTGGGAAGTTACCATCCTGTCAGCCTGACCTCTGTGCCTGGGAAGATCATGGAAAAGAAGCTGTGCTAAGGGACATGGAGGACAGGGAAGTGATTGGAGAAAGCAGGGCTGCACTAAGGGAAAATCCTGAGTGACTCAATGTAGTGGCTTTCTTTGCTGAAGCAACTGTGTCCATGGATCAGGGAAGAGATGCAGCCGTCATTCATCGGGACCTCTGTAAAGCCTTTGTCATGGTCTCCTACAGCATCCTTCCCTCCAAACTGGGGAGTGATGGAGTCAACTGTTAGATGGATTAGGAACTGGTTGGATGGTGGCATCCAGAGGGTTGTGGTCAGTGGCTCAGAGTCCCAGTGGACATCAGGGACAGGTGGTGCCCCTCAGGGCTCCATATGGGCACCAGTGTTATTGAATATCTTCATTAATGACACAAAGGCATCAAGGGCACCCTCAGCAAATTTGCAGATGACACCTGGCTGAGAGGTGCAGCTGACACCTGGAGGATGAGGTGACATCCAGAGGGACCTGGACAGGCTGGGGAAGTGGCCCATGGGAACCTCTGAGGTTTAACAAGGCCAAGTGCTGGAGCTGCACCTGGGTCAGGGTAACACCCAGGATCAATCCAGGCTGGGATAAGCAGAGGGAGCAGCCCCAGGAGAAGGACCTGGGGGTTCTGTGGGGGAGAGCTGGACCTGCCCTGCCCCTGAACCCCCGTGCCCTGGGCTGATCCCCAGCGTGGGCAGCAGGGGAGGGGGGATTCTGCCCCTCTGCCCCGCTCAGGTGAGACCCCACCTGCAGAGCTGCCCCAGCCCTGGGGAACAACAGCACAAGGACCTGGAGCTGCTGCAGCCAGTCCAGAGGAGGCCACCGAGATGCTCTGAGCGGTGGAGAACCTCTGCTATGAGGAAAGGCTGAAAGAACTGGGATTGTTCATCCTGGAGAAGAGAATCTTTGGGGTCATCTAATTGCAACCTTCCCACACCTGAAGGGAACTTACAGGAAAGATGGGACAAGACTGTTTACAAGAGCCTGGAATGACAGGACAAGGAGGAATGGCTTCAAGCTGAAAGAGAGTAGATTTAGATGGGATATTAGGAAAAAATCTCCCCTGTGAGTGTGGTGAGGCCCTGGCTCAGGTTGCCCAGAGAAGCTGGGGCTCCCCCATCCCTGGAAGTATCCAAGGCCAGATTGGACAGGGCTTGGAGCAACCTGGGATAGAGGGAGGTGGCCCTGCTCATGGCAGGGGTTTGGACTAGATGACCTTTAAAAGCCCCCTTCCAACCCAAACAATTCTGTGAATCTGTGATTCTGTGATTCTATGATTCTATGATTCTTTCTAGGTGTCCTGGGGGATGGAGGCACACAGGTATCTACAGGTGCACTGGTGTCCTAGCTCCCAGCAGAGCCTGGAGATTGAGCTGGATCAAGAAAATTATCTGCAAGATAAAACATAAATGTCTATTGCCATGTGAGGTGTCCAGGGCTATCTGGAGTATCATATGAGCAGGTTGTGAGGGGACTGTATCCTTCTGGAGGAAGAGCTAAGGCCAGCTGAGATGATCAGGGTCCCCTCAGACATGGCTGGATTTCATTGTGTGGTTTATGGGGATGTTCTGTGCTGGGCCAGAAGCTTGTGGGTCCCTTCCAACGCAGGACATTACATGATTCCATGATTCTGTGACCTGTTTCAAGGAAGCTGGATTGAGTCCTGTGCGCTTGCACCAAATTCCCCCACCCACGGCCAATCCTGCACAGCCTCAGCTACAGGAGACAGGTCCCACCTTGCTGCGGGGTAAGACAAATCCTACAGCTTCAAGAGAGTTTTATCACAGGAATAATTAGAAACTTTCCTACCTGCCTTTATTAACTAAATAATTTTATAATTAATCTGCAGCACTCAAGCCATTTCAGCAGCAGGCGTAGAAATCTCTGAGGAAGGAAGGGAATGCCAAGATTGTTTATCCATGGATCCTAGCAAATTTTTCACTGTGGCTGTCTCCTGTGGTGGACTCCTTGGGGACAAGTGAGAATCTCAGCAATTTTATGAAACTTACTTAACAGTCTATCAATGTTCAGACGAGGAGAACAGAAGGCAGGAGGACAGGTGGCATCATCCTGGAGAAAGTCACAGGCAAAGCTGTCACAAATATGAGGAAAGCTGTGGTCAAGCTCAGACTGGGAACTCGTGCTGGTTGTGGTTATATGCCTGGCAAGTGACCAGTGACCTGGGGACTGCGACCTGGAGTAGTGACCTGGGTGAAACTTAATCTACTCCAGTTTAAATTTCCCTCTGTTTCTCTGTTGGAATCAGAGGATATTTTTTTACACCAGAACACAGATGTTTTCCAGCATTATTCTTGATTTCTAGACATCTCTGTCTTAGCAAGGCACAGATTAAGCCCTACGTGGCTTTTGCCTGATTTTTACAGCTTGGCACTTAAATGATGATGCCTTTCTTGAAAGGATCTCATGGCACTTAGAGAATAAGGTTTTTGGTTTGACAACACAATTATACAGGACCTTATCTCCAAGTAAAGCTACTCAAATTTATTTAGGCAGAAAATTCTGAGGCTGGAAACATAGCTGTTAATTCTGTTTTGTAAAATATATGTAGCATATTTTTTAAATAACATTGGTTGTAGAAGATAATTATAATTTATCTTAAAATACTTCTCTCTCCCAGACTTTGATATATTTCAATGAATTGTTTTGGGAAATATTTCAGTAATATAGGAAAAATGCAAGAACTGAGTCTATTTTGAAAAGGTGAATTTTTGATATTTTTAACAAAAACTTATGGTTTCCCCCAAAAATGTAAAAAAAAAATAGTAAGACATGGAGTAATCCTACTGAGCCAGAGCAGCGGCTCCTTATGATCACTTCTGAGATCTGTCCTGAAGCTACACACTGCACTGGAACAACAAAAAAGAGAATTTTCAAAGTTGTTTTTCTAGCATAGAACCATAGATTGGCTTGAATTAGAAGGGACCTTAAAGATCATCTCATTCCACCGCCCTGCCATGGGCAGGGACACCTTCCATTAGATCAGGTTGCTCAGTCTGGCCTTGGCTATCACTCCTCAGAGATTTTCTTTGCAGTTGGGTGCTTCAGACCAACATAATTTCTTTGGCTTCTGTGGTTGTTTCCGGCAGATAATTGTGGGGTTGAGACCAAATCTTTCGTGATGAACCTTGTTTCCTCCATCCCACATGCTTTGGGGTAGACCCATGGCTCACTACCCTAGCTCTTCCTCATGAAATGAGATCAGCAGCTCACCATGAAGCCTGCACAAGAAATGACAATCCTAGGTTATTTTTGTGAGGAAAAAAATAAATAACCCAAGTGAGAGGACAACCTCATGGCTGTCCTTGCACACACAGTGGCAAAGGGCACCAATGAACAGAATGAACCCAAGAAGAGAACACGTCTGGAGACATCCCTGAATGGATGTTTATTTTTAGCCCTCATGCCCAAGCCTGGAAGATCCTATTCTTTTTGCAGGAGTCCTGTATTAGTGCTCCAGCTGAGGAACATGCATTAACAACTCTTAGTCTCTTGTACTGAGCATTATCATCTTTGAAGTCAGATTAATGGAGATTAGTGGTACCACTTAAGAGTTTAAACATCATTCTGACCCAAATTGGTTGTGCAGGCCCAGTGTACAACATTGCACATGCAAGGCTCTTACTGTCCAGAAAGTGATTTCAGTAATTGTTTCAGGGAAGAAAGCTTGTGTTACTTTCTGCTCTAATCCTGAGGTACTGCCCCCTACGCTTTCCACATCCACTGTCAAACACATCTGGTTGTCTATCTACGTAAGTATCCATTTAATAATCAAAGATCATTTTGTTATAGCTGCAGTTGGCTCGTCTGCTTGCCTTCCATGAGTGATTTCATCCATGCCTCTGATCTGTTGGATGTCTGCTCCAGTTCCCACAAGGAGTGACACAGGAATTGAGGAAAACGGACAAAAAATAAACAGGCACAGCACTGCAGAAACTGCTGCGCTGTATTAAAACAAATGGTTTTAATTATTTAAAATTAGATGCCTTGGCAGAAGCCATGCAGAAACTAAAAACAGAGGAAGCAAAAATATTCTTGTTTAAGACTACAGAAATGGAATTGATCCTAATAAGTCAAGTTTATTTTTGTGAAATAATTAAAGCAAACCTCTTGCATTTCTCTGGCTGTGTGACCAAAACCAATTTGGAAACATGCTGAACTTTTCAAGAAATCATTCACTTAGTTGGATTTGGTCCTGGTGTTATAAAAAAAAAAAAACCAAAGGAATAAAAGAGAAGCACTTTCCCAGTGTTGCTCTTAGCATTTCCCGTGGGACTGTCTACTGATGTCAGCTGTTTTTTGGATGGAGCATTAAGAACAAACTCTAATTTCCCTGTTCACAGCCCTGGCAGCCCCTGGCTGGCTTGTAGTCTTTGTTCAACCTCAAGGGTCTGCACAAACATGTGAGACCAAGATCCAATTTACTCCCATGTTTCAATGAAGTGGTTGTCCTGATGTGTGTGACCAGATTCTCTATCCAGCCAAGGGAGCGACAGAGATGTCTTTGCAGGAGATTGAGCACCTGAGGCACGCAGACATTTCCTGCCTTGGTTGGCTTTCAAGAGCACCTCCACTTGGCAGAAGAGGAATTTATGTGGTTATTTTAAGAAGTCTCCCCCTTTCCTAAATAATGAAGATGGAGGTATCTGAGTTAGGCAAGCTAAATCACAGGAGTGACACGTCTCCTGGCTCTGCTGAGGAGCAGCAAGTGTCAGGGTGCCATGGTTTACTGTCTCCTCCCAGTGACTGGCCAGGTGTGTTCTCCACTCTAAATTAACCCAAGTCCAGGAGACAAATTCCCACCTCTCTCAAGAACTGCTCAGGCAGCAGTTTTAATAACTTATGTCTATCTCTCCCATCACGTGCTAGAGACACTATGCCTTCAACACAAGGAGCAAGGAGAGAGCTACCTATTAACCACCACACCTTCCTTCAGCACCCAGGGTTCTCCCTTGGGGTTTCTCATCAAAACACTGACCCACCCTGACCCTGTTTAGCTGTCGAGATCTGACAAGATCACAGCCTGAGGTGGTATGGCTGAATTTACATGTGCTTAACAAATTGCCTGTTCACTCAATTACATTTTATTTAATCATCTGTAATCATATAAATTATGCCTGATGGTAGTAAATGTTCGTGTCAGTTCCTAATTACAGATTGATTAATTGACTGTGGTGATTTGTATTACTTATATAAGAATATATGAAGATGATGATAAATTATTATTAGTAGTATGCAACATTTCATATGAAACACAGGGGAAACTTTCCTTTCTTTCACACTAACATTCAGCGTGTCAAAGATGTTTTGCACTATCCCATGCTCCAAAAATGGACACTTTCACTACATTAAAAAAAAACAAACAAAGAAAGGGGAAATATGGTGTGCGTTGCTTGGTGCCTCAAATGAGGCTTCAAGCAACTAAAAGCTCTTGAAGATTCCATCCACCAAGAACGTGCCTGTTGCTTTCCACTCACTTCGGTATTGATCTGGACTGCACATCAAGTCAGGTTTCAGCATGAAATTCAAGAAAGTGAGAAAAAAATTGTGCTGATGTCAGATGGGGATAAGCCCTCTTGCTTTGTGGTTCAGCTTGGTCACTCTACCACCCTGCTAGTCACTCTGTTTGGAGGGCACATGGTGTAAGCCCAGATTTGTTATTAAGAGGGACTGCTGTTTGTTGAAGAATGTCTAGTTTTCCGGATGAATATTCCACTATCCCAGGCTGCTCCAAGTCCCATCCAGCCTGGCCTCAGACACTTCCAGGGATCCAGGGGCAGTCACAGCTGCTCTGGGCACCCTGTGCCAGGGCCTGCCCACCCTCACAGACAGCAATTCCTTCCCAATATCCCATCCAGCCCTGCCCTCTGGCACTGGGAAGCCATTCCCTGTGTCCTGTCCCTCCATGCCTTGTCCCCAGTCCCTCTGCAGCTCTCCTGGAGCCCCTTTAGGCCCTGCCAGGGGCTCTGAGCTCTCCCTGGAGCCTTCTCTTGTGCAGCTGAACACCCCCAGCTGTCCCAGGCTGTCTGCAGAGCAGAGGGGCTCCAGCCCTGCAGCATCTCTGTGGCCTCCTCTGGACCCACTTCAACAGGTCCATGTCTTTCCATGAGTCTGTCAGTCATGAATGCACTCAGCACCCAGAAGATACCAGGAACTTTTAATTTGTCTGCCAGCACTGCTACTCCATTTCTGCTAATCCATTTCTCAAGGTCACCTGGCTCCTCCCATACAGCGTGTTGGTCCACCCCAAACTGAAGGGTTTTGTGTTTTCAGAAAACATAATCAGAAAATGTCTACCTTTTATACCAAGGTGACTCACAAACATCTTAAATATGAATACTGAAAAAACAATCCTTGAGGAGCCCCACTAAGAAACCATCCCCAGTCCAGCACTTCTTCTGTCACTAGAGACTCTTATTTCCCCTACAGGTAAACACCTCACAGTTTTCTTTCTAAGCCCCCATTTCTCCAGCTCCACTAATCCAGCTAATCCCTCTCTGAAGCAAGGATAAGTGACACCTTTTTCATTCCCTTATCTAAAAGTTAGGTCTCTTATCGAAGGAATATGCTAAACACAAGTGACTTTGTGTCTTTGGAAAACCCCAGTTATACTTAAGATCATGGCTCTACATCTGTAGCCATTCTTCCCTCCAAATTTTGTTGCAGTTTTGTCACCTTACTGAGGTTAAAGCACTTAATAAACTGAAAAATTAAAGGTCTAATTATTTTTAACCTCTTTGTGTCTGGGATGAAGGTTGCCCAGTGCCTTCACCTAGACTGAATTAAACTCTCCATCATTTTCTTACATCTCAGCAGTGGAAATTTTCAGTTTTTACTGACTTCTTCCTAAGTGTCCAGCCGGCCTGTGCTGCCCTGCCCAGCTGTACCTCCCTCCCTGAACATTGAACCAAAGTGTATGGTTAGATGTTGAGAAGTAAAACCAGTGTGCATCTGACAGTCATCTGATCAGAAGATTTTCTTTAAAAATGTCTCCACTCCCCTGCATCTTCCAGGAACCCATGGACACAGAGCTGCAATGTTCTTCCCCTTTTTTCCCAAATTAGGTGTCTATCCTTAGATCCAGAGGGTGGGTGACCATATTTTGGCCCTTACTCATTCAAGGAACCCTTCTCTGAGCTGTTGCTGTGACGATTTGTGAGACATCAACTCTTGGGAGTGACATCTAGATAATTATCCTTTCACAGTCTGCTTCTGAGAGAGGAGATTCTGGACTACCCACAAAGGATAAGAATTGAAGCCCATCTCAAAACTCTGAGAGACAAATTCCTAAGAGTCAAATAACTCCATCATCTTCTTGTTCAGCTTGAGGAGAAAATACAGCAATTTTGGTTAATATTAGCCGGTGTGATAAAGGCAACATGTTTCTTACAACAGAATTTTATCCTCTACATACCCTTGTTCAAACAGGGTGGGTAGCACGAATCAGTTACCCAGAGGGTGAGGGTTTTAGGTGGATGTATCTCTTTGTCTTCCAGTCTGCCTGTCTGTGAGGACTGCCAGGCGTGGAAGATGTGAGGTGTGGGATATGTTTCAGCATCCCTCTGTTTCAACAGAAGGCCTCTCTGTAAAGATGAGTGCTCCTCCAGCATGGGATTTCTTTCTCCCAAGCCTCTGAAAGAAGCTGTGCAGTGCAGAGAAGTATTTTAGCAGCTGTCACTATTATGATTTCTTTCCCAAAACCAGGAATTCTCTTGGTTTTCTCTTGGTTTCTTTGTTTGTTTGGTTTGGGTTTTTTTTGGTTTTTTTTTTTGTTGTTGTTGTTTGGTTTGGTTTTGGTTTGGTTTTTGGGGGGGGTTTTGTTTGTTTTTTTTTTGTTTTGTTTTTGTTTTTGTTTTTTTCTATTTTCTTCCCTCTCCCTGTCATGGCACCATGACTCTTTCTCAGAAGCCATTGTATCCCCTCTGCAGAAACTGTCCTGGTGGATGCCTGCCTCTCACTGCAAGAGAAACGCTGCTGCCCATGAGTATGTGAGCTTGGATAAATTACTTACCCATCACTGCCTTGGCTTCCCTACCAGAAAAATCGGTACAAAACCGATTACAGAGTGAGGTCTGTTTAGCTAATGCTGATAAAGAGCCGAGGGACTGGGCACAGAGCATGCAGTAGAAACATCTACCATGTTGCTGTTGCTAACGTGGTCACTTACATTCCTGTGTGTAAATAAATCTTGAAGGGGAAAAGCCTCTGGGATGACCAGGAAATGCATAAATGCTGGAAATGTCTCATCCATTTATGGTGATCTGACTTTCTAAGCTGGAGAGGAGTGAGTGGAGTTGTTCTGTTTTCACACTCAGGTCTTTAGGTTTTGTATTCAGGCTTGGCTGTGCACCCTTTGGGCTGGAGAGAATCTTTTTGCTCTGTGCTTCTGCCCTGCAGGCCATGGTAAATCTTCTAGAAGAAGGGGTGCCAGGGAGGGGCTGGGAGATTCATCCCCCTATCCATTCACATCCCCATCCACTCACCTCCTGGCTGATCTGTCCACTCCCATGCAACAAACTGATCCAAAAACCCCAAAACTGTATTTCCCACTCCTCTCTGAGTCTCCTCAGCTCGTGACCTGCCAGCAGACTTGCCATAATTAGCTGATTTTTACAAGGTCAACATGATCCCCCCCTTCTTTTTTTGACAGCCCTCTAATGCTTTTCACGAACAGGGCGGAAAACGCTACCCAGCAGCTCGATAGACATTTCCATAACCAGCTGTTTAAATCATGATAATTGTTTTTACAAAACTAATCTATGTGGCCAAATAAGCAGAACTATGCTGGTGCTTTTTAAAAATGCAGTAGATCTGTAGTTGATGCGTTAGTATCAGTTAATTCTCATAAAAGGTCATTAATGGTGCATACAGTGAAGTGCAGGACTGGGCAGGCTGGGGCAGGGAGAGATGGTATCTGCATGACTGATGTGCAATGCTCAGGGTCAGAGCATTACAAAATTATTCTCTTCAATTATTTACATCCTTCCATCTACTCTGTGGTGGGCTTGGGCCTGTGCAAGGAGTTTCTGCTGTCCTTGCAGGGTTTTTCCTTTTCCTCAGGAATGGCATTCATTTAAATAAAAATTACCTGGTGAAGTCCTGTGCTGTTTCCTGCAGCTGACAAAAATGCAGGAAGGAGAGTGGGTGGTACTGCTGCAGTCATTCGAGTCTGGGGAACCCTGTGCTCCCTGACATCGCAACCACTGCACATAAATCCTGTGAGTCCACCCTGCCCCTCGCGAGGACATCCCACAGTCAGGTACAAAAATGAGGCTGGGAAGAAAGATTAAGGCTGCCAATTTCATAATGGGTAATATCCTTGTTATCATCATTATCAACAACAATGAAGTTTAAATGCTTCTCTCTCCCTACCTCCAAACCTTCAGCAAAAGGAATCCAACCTAATTTTTTTCTTCTTTCTTTTTTGTTCTTTTTTATTTTGCTGATGGCAAAAGCATCAGGCGTGCTATATATCAGCCATGATATATAGCCTTATGAGCTGACTGTTGACAACTTATGGCTCTTTTGTCTGGGTTTGCCTACTTGGCTGTTTAATTACGTGAAGTGCCGGTTTTCCATGCGACGCTCATTTCATACCAGCAGCTGCTGGAATTCATGGGTGGTGCTATGTTTACATCAGCCATCAAGCTGATGTTCCAAACACATTAGCATGACCATGCTGCAAAATATATGGTAGGAGGAGTTGCTACTGCAGCTCTTTGGTTCATCTGCGTCAGCTAAATCAGCCAGAATATTTCTTAGAATAAAGTGATAGAATTCTGTGGTTCTATGAAAATGTATCTCTTCATAGTTTCAATACCTCCTTGCATCCCTTTCCTTTTTTTTTTTTTTTAATGTTAATGGAATTTAAATTATTGACAGTAGCAATTTAACTTTTGATGAAAATAGCAATTAATAGAGAGGACATTAGAGGGAAGAATCCTGAGACTTTATGAGTATGGATTACTGTAAGGCTACATAATAAAATGATTACAGCATGCATAAGAGGTCATTATTGCTGTAATAATGCTGTCCCAAAGTACCTGTTTTGTTCTGCAGAACTGAAACTTGTTACCAAACCTAAATGAAAAGCAAAAAGTTATGTCTTAGACCTCTGTTACTGTGAAATTATAAAAATTAATCCAAAAATCTGGCAACTATTCTCCCATCCCTTTATCTCTTAAAAGATGAAAAATTAAACACAGAAAGGGGCAGAATTTTTAAAGGAAGAAATCTAGAATTTGTGATACAAGTGTCACGAATGCTTTTAATGAAATCCATGAAACCATAGCCTGAGGTGCTTATTGGGATCCAGGTCTTCTACGCTTTAAAGTAATAAAAAAGCCTGAGTCAGAAGCTGTATTCCATGTCTCTGTTCTCTTTAATCTACAGATGGTGCTTGTGAAATAATACTATCTGAGTGGACATCTTGTCTGAAGAGCTGAATAAAGTGCTGTCCTATGTTTACTCAAATGAGCATATTTGCTTTTTTTGACGTTGTTTGAAACAAAATAAAATTTTTGGTTTGGCTTTGTATCTTTGCATACTCTTCTAAAATGAAATGGAAGCAGTCAAAATTAAAATTTAAAGAAAATATTTCGCTAACCACACTTGAAAAATGAAAGATATTGTTTTAATCCTGAAATTGTGTGCTATGTCTTCTTTGGAAGACTGTCTGGAGCAGTCCCTCAAATGCACCATGAATGTGCCAGTAGTCTTGGTTGCCTTCCTGTGGGGCTGTTTCTGTATTAGATCTTAAAAGAAATTCTTTCTGCTCCACCTAGGACACAGATCTCTCCCATCCCACTTCCATTTAATATTTCTCTTCCCACCTTTCTCTCTTGTGCCCTCCCTTGTGTCCCTCCAGCTGAAACCTCGCAATGGCTGATGGCGTTTTATCAACCATCCTCATGGTGGCACTTCTGGTAAGGCCAAAAGTTGAGTCCCCACTTTGGAACATCCCTGTACCCACTTCAGTGCACTTAGAAACACGATTCCTATTAACCTGTAACAGGATTTAGGCCCTCAAATCACTTTACCCTAAAAGAACTTAGGAGAACCACAACTGAACATTGCAGAGCTTGAGCAATTTGCCCTTTTGGAAGAGACAGAGGTGCTATGGGATTGTTTTCTGGAAAAGGAATGAGGTGTAAATCCCAGCAGCCTCATTTACCTTCAGGGGCTTGGTTCAGGCCTTGCAATTCTAAACAAAGCAATGCCCAAAGACCATCAGAAAAAATCCCACCTTGTATTCTCATCTACGTAGATATGAATGCTCATTTCCCATTTTAATCTCTGTCCAGAGGATGAGCAGGCATAAGGCATATAATTTCAATTAATCTGAGATCTGCAAGTATAAGAAGCTATAAAAGAGATTATTATTATTTATTTCTCCAGGCGTTTTATCCGTGTACCATTAGAGATATATAGCTAAATGTGCCTTCTATGTCAATGATAGTGCTCTGTGAAATAGCAAACATTAAAAACCCATAGGAGAGGTTATTCTTTCCCATCTGATGGAGGTTTCAGTAAAATGTTTGGGTAGTATTTCACCTGGATGCCAGAGAGCTGTGTACAGGGACACAGCTATACATATATTCATATATATACATATATTCTCCTCTGCTGGCACTGCTGAGGCACCTCCAGTGCTGGGGACAGCTCTGGGCCCCTCAGGACAAGAGAGACATTGAGGGGCTGGAGCGTGTCCAGGGAAGGGAACGGAGCTGGGAAGGGGCTGGAGCCCCAGGAGCGGCTGAGGGAGCTGGGAAAGGGGCTCAGGCTGGAGCAAAGGAGGCTCAGGGGGGACCTTGTGGCTCTGCACAAGTCCCTGACAGGAGAGGGCAGCCGGGGGGGTCGGGCTCTGCTCGCAGGGAACAGGGACAGGAGGAGAGGGAATGGCCTCAGGCTGGGCCAGGGGAGGTTCAGGTTGGATATTGGGGAAAATTCCTCCATGGAAAGGGTTGTCCATTCCTGGCACAGCTGCCCAGGGCAGTGTTGGAGTCCCCATCCCTGGAGGAATTTAAAAGCCATGTGGATGTGGCCCCTGGGGACATGGGTCAGTGGTGGCCTTGGCAGTGCTGGGGGAATGGTTTGAATTGGTAATCCTGGAAATCTTTTCCAATCTAAACAGTTCTGTGATTCTCTGTGTCACATGGGACATAGTTGGGTCTTCAAGATGACCAAAAACTCCACCCATGGATGTATTCAGCACCCAAAGAGCCATCATCTCGCTAGGGGTGGCAGCTCTTCCTTAGCCCGCTGCTGCCAGGAGGAACATCAGCAGGTCCCCACTGTGCCTTGGAATGTCCATTGCTGGCGTTGCTGTGGCTGTGGAGCAGAAGCCACACAGCAGTTATGGATCAGTGTCAGGGCACTGGGGTCCCCAGGCTGCCAAACCAGTATCAGCTGTCCAGGGACAGGGGATTCCTGAAGGGCTGAGTCATGGAGATCATAGAATCACAGAGTCAAAGCATGGTTTGGGTTGGAAGGCACCTTTAAAGGCCATCTAGTCCAACCACCTTGCAAGGAGCAGGAGCACCTTCAACTAGATCAGGTAGCTCAGAGCCCTCTCCAACCTGGTCCTGAATGTTTCCAGAGAAGGGGCAACCCCTACCTCTCTGGGCACCCTCTGCCTGTGTCTCACCTCCCTCAGTGTAAAACTTTTCTTCCTTGTGTTTTCTTAATCTTTCCTCTTTTAGTTTAAAAACAATCCCCATTGTCCTATCACTCCATGTCCATGTCAAATCTCCTGTTCTCCTGGAGCTCATTTATGGACTGATAGGGGCTCTAAGGTCTCCTGGAGCCTTTTCTTCTTCAGGTCAACACCTCCAGCTCTCCCAGCCTGCCTCCAGAGTGAGGCATTCCAACTGAAAGAGCTGCTGAACCCTAAGCAGGGTGTCCAGAGACCTGGCAGGGCCCTTCAAATATGAGGCACTGGTGGAGGGAGGGAGGCCCTGGATACAGGGATGTTGGGAATCTCCTTGGGGAGTGATAAGGAGACACAAACACAGTGTGGTGAGCATGGATGTGAACACACCCCAGACAGCACAAGAGTGACAGCCAGAGCGATGCCTCATTCCTGGAGACTCACTGCATGGATATTACAGTAGCTGCTGCCACCCTTCATCATGCTTTCCTGCCCCTGCACCCCTCCTTCCTCTTTTTAATGATTAAATGACTGCATTTGGTAAAGGCACAATAAGAAAAAAAATTAATAGAGGCTCCTTCATCTCCTCCTGAGGGGGGCAATGGCACAGAGGCATCTGTGTGCGTGTTTAATGGGCTCAATTTCCTTTCGCTGCCATGGTTTGGTGGGTGACTGGGGAATGCAGCAAGATGGTGGTTACTGCTGCTTTATTGAACGGGACTCCATGAACACTCACTTGGGTATAACGTGAGCTGTGCCCAAGCTTCCCTCTCCTCAGCATCTGTGCACGTGGCCAAGGGCAAGCGTTTCTTTGAGAATGATCATCCCCCTTTTCCCTTCCCTCCCCCTCACCCCTTTCAGAGTAGCCAAACTGACACAAAGGATGCTGGCAAACTGGATGTGCTGGAAAAGCAGAGCTCCCGGAATGCCTCTTGGAGCGCCATAAACGTGTGTCGAAGGAAATTAATTGAATGCTGTGTATCGAAGGAAATAACAATAACAATAATCATGCACATCCCTAGCAACTAGGGAGGGAAAAGATCTATGTGGTTCTTTCATCTCTTCTCTGCCAAGGGGTGATTATTCTCTTCCCCAGTTAATCCCAGAGCCATCAGGCGGATATTTTGAAGAGGGGAGGTGTTTTTCCAAGGGCAGGTAGGTGCTAACATCAGAAGAAGAGGCATGATCCTTTTGCATGTTTCAAAGGAGCTGCTGGAGGTCTCACTGAGGTGCTGATTAGTAGAGCCAGCAATCCTGATCCACAGTGGTCATGAGGCCAGGATGGACAATCTGGAGCTCAACCATTGGGTGTGGGCAGCACAGCAGTCAGAGTTGTAGAATCCCAAAATGATTTGGGTTGGAAGGGACCTTTAAAAGCCATCCAGTTCAACCCCCAGCCATGAGCAGGAGCAGCTCCCACTAGACCACGTAGCTCAGATGCAAGTTTGGAGTGGCTCTGCTGGCATGCACTGAGATGTCATTCTGGTTCTCTGCTTGGGGTGATTTTGAGGCCAACAAGATCATATTTCATAAGAGAACTTCAGATCCCACAGGCATGCAGATTTCTGCCTGTTGGTTGAGTTGCTGTCCTCAAATTTGTTTTCTCCCACAGAGCCACCCAGCTTATACTGGGCTGTGACAAAACAAGGTTACCCCAGAACCCAGGCAGGATTTTTAGCCACACATGGTTCTCCTCTCCTTCTTTTGCAGGATGCCTTCTTCATTCAGAACCGCAGACCAACCTTGAGTTGAAATAGAGACCAACCTTGGCTGAAATATCCCTGCCACATGCAGGAGCTGATGAGTGGTCCTTCCACTTGTGGGCAGGGAGGCTTGGAGGAAACTTACGGCCATAAGAGACTGTGGTACTTGCTAGGAAGAGCTGTGCACACTGGGGATGGGATCTGATCTACAGGATGGCCTTCCAGCTGTGGCTCACACTGAGGAGTGGGAGGTGTCCGGCTAAAAAAGTACCTGTGAGTTGGATGGAATAAATCCAGCTCTTACCTTGAAACCCTGACAGCTGCTTTGCCTCTCCCTTTGCTCCCCATTTACAAAGAGCTGATGAGAATATGCTTCTGCTCTCTCACACCGAGGCTTCATTCATTAATAGTTACAAAAGGTTTTGAGATCCTCAGATGGCCAGTGCAAGAGAAGTAATTATTTATTAACAGCCTCTGTGAAGGTGTGGGCAGCCATATTACATCTCTCCAGGGTATTTAATTTAGGTGCTGAGCATTTATTGTGAGTCTGAGAAAGTAATTGCTGATCTGGGCAGCGGGGGGTGGTAAGATTTTTTTTTTAAATTTTTTTTTTTTTTTTGATACCTGAATGAAATGCCTATAAATGCAAATCATATTTTTATAACGGAGATAAAGAGTTGATACCAAGGGACCAACAGTCTTTGAGACTTTTTCTGAGGCTGAGATGTGTCTTTGTTCAACTCCCTGCTGGAGGGTGCCCAGGGATGGTTGGGGTGACGGAGGCAGGGACGCGGTGCTGCTCTCCCCTTGGGCATCCTTCAGGTGTTGGGAAGCTGGCAGTGGACGAGCATCTCCTCACAAATTTCCCCTGGGCTGATGTTGACCTTCCCCTGGCCTCCCTCCTGGAGCTGACCCCCCTGCCCAAAGGCTGCCCGTGCCCTCCACAGGTGTGCGGGGACACCGCTACCTCGCTCCCAGACACGGCTGTAATGCGGGGCCTTTGCCATTAAGTGCCTTCCGCCTCCTTTTCTTTTGTTAAAACCAAATGGAACAATGTAATTAGCTTGTTACAATTAAAGTGACTCGACTGGATAAATTGTAATCACCCAGACTGAAGTTAGGCATCCCTGCAGGTCCCGGCCAGAGCAGCTGAGCTGCCTCATTTGCATAATTAAAATATACAAATGATAATGGATTTTGTACTCAATTTCCAGCGGCTGTAAATTCGAGAAACTATGAAATTAGAATAACTGAGATGGAACCCGCCTTGAGGTAATGAGGATGACAAGTTTTGACAGTAGGGGTGTTTATAACACTAGTTTCTCACTGCAAAATAAATAAGTACAAAAAAGATTAGACAGTGATATTACTTAATAGTTCCATGGACAGTGGGGAAAGGAGATAGACTGGTGATTACCTCTGCAAATTTACGCTGCCTTTTTGACAAGCTCACTCCTAACCTTAGGGGACACCTTTCTCCTGATTATGAGAAATTGAGAATGAATTAAATGCATAAAAAGGGTTGTCACAGATAGACAAACTAAAGGAAAAGAAATGAAATTAGTCTTGCCATTTTAGCTTGCCGCAGGAGGAGGGGGGAGAGGGACGGGGAAAAGGCTGGGAGAGAGGTTTCAGTGCTCCTGCAAGGAGGAAATGAAGAGACTGAGTGGTCCAGAACCAAGGCTGATTTCACAAGGAATGGAAAGTCTTTGGGACCCCAGGTGAAAATAGGAGAGGGAAAAAAAAAAGATAGATAATTTCTTGTCCAGGGAAGTTCCAGGTTCTGTCTGGCAAGAATTGTGGTTTTCTATGAATAGCTTTGTTTTTTGTTTTTTGGGTTTTTTTGTGGTTAATTTCTCAGCAAATATTTTCTGCCTCCGTTTTTAAGCTTCTAGATCTCCTGAGAACACCTCAGAGCTGGAAATCTGGGCTGAGCCAGGAGTGGGCAGGTTGCCTGGCATCTCTGACTTCTTTTGACAGACATATCCAAACCAGCATCAGCTTTATGAATATACAGACAGAAAATAACCTTGTCCAAAATTATTCTGCAAAGCCAATTAAAAAAATGACTGTTTCTGCTGTCCTCAACTTTTCCACTTTGTCCAAAAGTATTAATTAACAATTGAATGTGGTCACTAATGGTTTTTTTGCAACTTTTCTCCCTTTCAGTAGGACATTCAGTAGTATAAAGAGAACTGAACCTGTTAAGACCAGGTGTTGAGCAGAAGATCTCCCTGGAAGGGTGTGAAAGTGGGGAGCAGAGGTTTGGAGCCAAGACTGATTCTGGTAAGCAGGATTTACCTGCTTACAGCTTCTCTGAACTGACCCTGGGATATGCTGATTTGTCTGTTTATTCCCCCCTCATTTTGATCTGATAGGAACTGCAGTGGTCAGCTCAGACGGGAATTCCAATCTCATAGACAGCTGGATATTCCAAGGATTAAAAATGGGCATTTTTTTTGCTCTGGAATGAGGAAATCAATTAGGATTGGTTGAAGGAAAGCTGGCACAATGCTGGTGCTGATTTCCTTGGCCCCATGTGGAGACAAGGATGGGGCCATGGATGTGTGGGAGCACTGAGGACAAAACCTGCCTTGCCGATGGGTTTGGAAAAGGCAATGATAGATCCACTACCCGTCCTCCTTCTCCAGGATCCCACGGATCACACGCTTAAAAGCCTTTAAATCCTCTGTACTCCCACAAAATTATAAGGATATCACTGAAAGCCTGAAATAAAGAAGGTGGGAAAATATGGAGGGAGGTGACAGAGAGGGAAAAGGAGGAGAAACAGGGAGGAAGTGGAAGGGTGAAGAGGAGGGGTAAGCAGGGAAGGTAAGAGGTACCCAAACAGCAAAGAGTGCAGAGGTGCTGAGAGAGATGAGCTGGGGCTGGGGGGCTACAGGGATCCAGAGGGTCCCATCCCCACCCACAAGTAGCAGCAGGAGCATTTTCTCACCCTGCCTGGGAATATTTTTGCAGCAACTGTATTTTCCCATCTGCTTGCCCACAGCCATTGGTCAAAACAGTGCAGTGCTCTATATTTATGCCTTTAAATGTCACCAGAATGAAACCTGCCCTCCTCCAAAGGGTGCTGCTTGTTTTCAGGCCCATTGAGTACAGCTTCCTTTCCTCTCTTCCCTTTTTCCTCGCCTTAAGTGTGTTTTCAATTCAGGTACAGCCGTCATTTACATTTTATAGTTTGCTTTACAGCATCATGTTATTGCGTTATCTGTTAAAGAATGTATTTTTAATGTGTTTTATAGCATGCTTTATAAATAAGTTATTAAAGAATGTACCTGCAGCTAGTGATCACTTAATAAATATTAATAAAGCATTTCCAGATGAGGCCATCATTACGAGTGTTGCAGAACACCCATGCTAGCTACCTAGAAAGAGTTTCTGTGCTGGTTACCAAAAAGTTCAGGAGAACTAGGAAGCAGACAGGGGAAGGAACAGGTTGCCCAGAGCAGCTGTGGCTGCCCCATCCCTGGAAATGTTCCAGGCCAGGTTGGATGGGGCTTGGAGCAACCTGGGATAGTGGAAGGTGACACGGAACAAACCAATATTTAAGGTCCTTTCAAACCTAAACCATTCTGTGATTCCAAGGTTCTATGAAGGACACAGTTTTGTAATGTCCTTCTGCCCCAGAACTCTAGACATGGGTTTTGTTTTGTGTGGGTTTTATGGGTTTTTGTTTGGTTTTTTTGTTTGTTTGTTTGGGGCTTTTTTGTTTGTGGTCTTTCAGTTTGTTTTGTTTTGGTTTTGTGTTTTCTTCTTTTTTAATGAAATACCAATAGCAGGCATTGATGAAGTACCTATAGCAGATATTAAGGTAGAAAAAGAGAAAGGGACTTTGAAGGTATAGGGTTTTTATGCATTACAAGTGAGGAATGCAAAGGTGGCTTAGCAGGAGGTTATCTCACTTCATGGGCTTTTCCACTTCTGCCTAAAATGTTATCTTAGCACTAAGAAATAGTCAATCCTATTTCTGTTTCCATATGACTGAATCTGTATTTTTTGATAGCCAATAGACTTAAAGTCCCATGGTAAATGTGGTCATTGCCTTCCATTTTGCAAATCTATTTTGGTTCTAGCTAGAGGAGGTTTAAAAGCACCCATGGGTGGGTGATCTGATGCTAGACATGGGCCTTTTTTGTGGGGAGTAAAGCACCTAAATGCGGGCAATTTACAAGATTATTTACTGTACAATAATGAATTTAGAATTTTATAGATTTAGTGTGCACACAGTCAGCAGGATCATGGGCAGCAGCTGAATTAGTCACAGCACCACTGGACATTGTGCAGTGGTTGCACAAAACCGTCCTTGGTGTCTGAGACCAGAGCAGAGAAGAGGGTGTTCTGTTCTGTTCATGCAGGTGTTGATGGAGGAGATCCGGGGGAGGGTCAGTTTGATATTTGGGAAAATATCTTCAAAAAAAGGTTGTCCAGCCCAGGGCAGTGTTGGAGTCCCCATCCCTGGAGGGGTTTAAAAGCCGTGTGGATGTGGCACTTGGGGACATGGGTCAGTGGTGGCCTTGGCAGTGCTGGGGAAGTGGCTGGACTTCAAGGTGTTTTCCAGCCTAAATAATTCCACAATTCTATGAGTCCTAGGAACTTCGGAACACTCTTCATGGCTCTCTATCCATGTTCCTCTCCTAGGCTGCCTTCTGGAGCAGCAAACCTCTGAGAGTCACCTCTGCCAGACATCTGCCGTGTCTTCTTTCCATGTGGTGCCACAGTTAATTATGACCATTGTGGATTTGTTTGTTTCTCCATTAACATCCACCTCCTTCTTAAATCATGTGCAAGGTTCCTCCCACCCACATTTCCCTGCCCTACTCCACGGCCCTTCTTCAGATCCATGTTTCCAGCAGATCAGAGATGCTCCCAAAGGGGAGAAATTGCTTCATGAAGGAAGAGGCAGCAAAGCTGGCTTCCTCCTTCCACCTCCCCTTTTTTGCTCTCATTATGGGCCAGATACCCTCCTCCCACAGCCCAGAAAGCAAAGGATGGGTTTGAAACTTCCCTCTTCCCTCTGCAGCTCCCATAATTGCCTTTGACACTGTTTATCATCTGTGATAATACAGCTGTGCCCTGTTACCTCCAGCTGCCCTAATTCGTGTTATCAGTCTGGCACCAGGGAGAGGGAGGTGAGAGGTACAGAGAAGAGGTGAAGCCATTACAGAGCTGACAGGGCAGTGAGAATGGAGGGTGGTGATGGACTAGCCATCACTTGACCTGAATGCAAACATACATCCTATTGGATTGACCTTTCCCTGAGAGTAATGGATCTCCTCATGCATCATTTTTGCTACATTGCTGGCCATTCCAAGGAGATGGTTTCTGGTAATTAAGATAGATCCCTCATATAATCCACCCACAGCGACAATCAATAGGCGCCTCCAGAGGGATATTTCCAGATTATTGCTATGTCAGCGCAACTTTTGGAAGCTTTGTAGATCTTACAGTGAGAAGCAGGACCAGGAAAGCAACACAGGGCAGATTTCTGGGGAGGCAAAATGTTTCCAGGAGCCATGCAGGTGTTTGTAGGTACATAAGGGTGACCCTGCCCTCTCTTGTTTGGGATGACAAATACACAAGAATTATAAACCCCAGTGTAGCTGTAAGGAAATGTCTTTGCACACCTGCATGACCATAAGGTTATTATGACAGCAAAGCAGACTCAGAATAGAATGACTGCAGCAGTGTGCTGAGGTGGCCAAGGAGGCCAGTGGCATCCTGGCTTGTATCTGCCTTTGTGAGGCCAGCAGGACCAGGGAGGTTGTCCTTCTCCACTGGGTGAGGCCGCACCTCGAGTCCCAGTTTCAGTTCTGGACCCCTCAAAACAAGACAGACATTGAGGGGCTGGAGCGTGTTCAGAGAAGGCAACAGAGATGGGGAAGAGTCTAGAGAATAAATCATTAAAGAGCAGCTTAAAGAGAGAACTTTCTGTCTTTTCACAACTCCCTGACAGGAGGGGGCAGCTGGGGACGTTGGGCTCTGCTCCCAGGGAACAGGGACAAGAGGAGATGGAAAGGCCTCAGGCTGTGCCATGGGAGGCTCAGGCTGGACATCAGGAGGAATTTCTTTGTGGAACGTGTTGTTAAATATTGGAATGGGCTGCCCAGGGAGGTGTTGGAGTCCCCATTCCTGTAGGTGTCCAAGAAACAACTGCATGTGGCACTCAGTGCTCTGTGCTGGTGACAATGTGGGGATCAGTCACAGGTTGGACTCGATCTTGGAGGTCTTTTCCAACCTAAATCTTTCTCTGATTGTATAAATCAAACTCGTTCTCTCACTCTTCTCAGGGCAGAAGGCACTTCCTTACTCATGTTTCCTCCTTTTTCATGTGATGTTTTGAGTACCAATAAGGCAGGGAACAAAGGCCCTCAGCACTATACATAGGTACAAGGCTACAGGCACTTGCAAAGGTGGAACTGGGAGAAAAATCTTTGTTTTCATTTGCAAACTGAGCATGTTTGATGGAGGTGTCCTCCCAGGGGTGTACACGGAAGGACACAAATGCCTCTTGCTCCTCTTGATTCAGCCACTTCTCTAGTTGTTAGCCAAAGGTAATACCACAGTGTCTTCAAATTCCAAATATGGATCTAGGAATGAAAACCCAGCATGTTGCAGCTGTACAAAGCAAGAAGCTACCCAATTTGTGCTGCCCCCACGCAATTTGTGCTGCCCCTACCCAATTTGTGCTCTCCTCAGCCAGTTTGTGCTGCTCCCTTTAGCAGCATAAAATCTGTCAGTGGAACAAGGAAATTCAAAACGTTGAGTGTGGTTCAACTCTCTGGTATTTGATCCAGCTAGGGTGGATCAGTGAGGGCACTCCCTTGGAGTTCATATCTGATGTAATTTAAGAGAAGACCTGAGAGCCGTGGAGAATCTGCACTGCATCCTTGCATCACTCGCCAACTACCGACATTATTAATAATGTCTCTTGGCTTCTTTATGGCTCATTTTGAACAGGTCTGACTGTATAATGTGTGTTCATACTCCACCATGCAGCCTAGAAGAGGTTTCTAAAGAAACATTCTCGGAGTCCAAAATATTTTATGGAGTCACACCCTGTGCATCAGTTGCTGTAAGAAATGGCAGTAAAAGACATGTTTTTGAATAGTTGAGTCTTCCCCAGTACTTTTTTGGGGTGCTTCAGTAGTCAGCAGGATTGGTGTTCTGGAGCTCTGGAGTGAGGGTTGGCTTTGCAGCTCTCATATCGTGTGGTAAAATCCCTGCTGACGAGAAGAGGTTCTGAAATTTGTTCCCTTAGTCATATTGATCTAAGAAATGCAGCCAAACATGAGTTGGGATATGTGCTTTAAAAATGTCAAGGGGAATTTATTACAAGCTCTGAATATATATGAAGTTAATAACTTGGCTCTTCCCATTTCCCTTTTTAGCTTTTATTCTGGATTGCTGACCTGATTTTCCAGAAAGTGATACTTGGTGGGTCAGTGGTAGGGAGGGATGCAAATGATTCTCTGTAACGTGAATTTTTTGCAACCAAAGCCTGGTCTTCTTGGAAAGTCCTCTGAGGGCTTCTGGGCTGAGAAGAAACCCCAGAGTGTGACTTTTTTTTCTTACTGAGCGTTTCACGTTTACCTGATGCACATTTTTCATCTGAGTCATCTTCTAATTTGTCTTTTTTCTAGAAACAACATCTCTGGATGTTCCAGTAAAGGGGAAATGATGGAAACCCCTCTTTCAAGGGAAAATCTCTTATGGAGGTCCCCAACTTTTGAATTACATTCCAAACATTCCAAACATTGAGATATAGAAACACTCTCTCTTGTCTCCAGATTTTGTTGGTAATGTTTCCATGAATTTGTGGAACATTTCTGCTCTTCATCTCTCCTAATCTTCTAAATCAGCTTTACATACCTCCTATGCCCAGTTTGATCGTCACGGCTTTTCATGTTGTGGGGCTTTTTGGGTTTTTTTTTCATTATAGCTTTCCATTTCATGTTAGCACATAAAGAAAAATGAATTTTATTGGAATAGCTATGTCACAGCAAAGATTACTTTTCTCCCTGTGGATGAAACCAGATAGTGTTTTTCACGTGGCTCATGTTATAACAATCTCACTCTGGCTGTATGGCCAAAACCTAATCGGAGTATTTTGAGAGGAAATTCTTATTATTTAAATGCAGTTTCACCCGTGATATGTTTTAGAGCTATAAAAGAACATTAACTGGTTCTTATTTTATTTGTTTCATAATACTAAGGGTTTATATGAATTGATAAAGCTCTTAAAAAGTCGATTATATTGTACCTCTCCACACTACTGCATGCAAAATTTGTAAACAAAAATAAGAAGAGATCTGTCCACCACTCAGCCAATGTAATATCCTCTTTAAAAGGTATGGGTGCTTTTCTGATTGGGCTTAAGAAGAAGAATCTGATGGATGATTTCTCCTAGCCCAAATCAGCACTGTCCCTTTGGGGATAGAGAGGCAAATGCTACTTTTCTTCTTTTTTTGTATTTCCAGTTCTTTTACTCAGAGTTTGAATTAAGATGCAGAAGATCAAGAACTCTTGTTTGGTCTTAGTTGTTTATTACATCTTAGCAGTAATACAGCTGCACAGTGTGTGCCTCTTGGTTGGCAGGGTGGAAAATGGCCGTGAGTTCTCATTTCCAAGGTTTTTTAAAGTCTAAATTAACCAATTATGAAATGCTAAGTAATATGTTTTTACTTACAACCCAGTTACTAACTTTTCATGTTCTGCAGTGCGGAACTTTTGACCCAATGACTGAGCACTCAGATTTGTGAAGAAGGAGAAAGAAGACAAATCCACACCCAAAATCCTCCATATTGTAACCTATTATCACCTATATCCCCTAAACCTAATTTTCTACATTTCTACATATTTCACCCAGTGACAAAACTTTTAATTACACAGCAATAACCTCAGTGTTATCACACAATTTAGGAAGCTTTTCCCAGGGTTTTGGATGGAGTACAGTGTACTTCTGAGGATCACTGCCTCTGAGCACTGACAGGCTGAAATTCTCAGAACCCAGGGTTCCAACTCACTACCACAGCAGAGGGCATGACATTAAATGTAGATAAGTCCTGAATTTCCATTTGGGCAAAGAAATGCAATACCAAAACACAGCTACTTTGGAGGAAGCATGTGACTTAAATTTTTACTGAGTAACTCAAGAGTTTTTAAGACTTCTAAATTTCCGAGTGACTTTCCCTACCTTGATAACTCCCTAAGAATCATAGAACAGTTTGGGTTGGAGGGGACCTTAAAATCTCATCTCATTCCAATCCCCTGCCATGGACAGGGACACTTTCCACTATCCCACGTTGCTCCAAGCCACATCCAGCCTGGCCTTGGACACTTCCAGGGATGGGGCAGCCACAGCTTCTCTGGGAAACCTGTGCCAGGGCCTCCTCACTCTCACAGGGAACAACAATTCCTTCCCAATATCCTACCTAACCCTGCCCTCTGGCAGATGGAATTTATTTTCCCTTATCCTGTCATTCCAGGCCCTTGTAAACAGTCCCCTCTGTTTTTAATGTCAGCTCCTTCAGGTCCTGGAAGGTCACAATTAGGTCACCTTGAAACTTCCTTTCTTCAGGCTGGAAAATCCAAATTCTCTCAGGTTTTCCTCACAGCAGAAGTGCTCCAGCCCTCTGATTATTTTGATGTCCCTGTGAGAAACTACTTCCAACTCACCCGGCTGTAGGATTAGTAGGTCCCCACTAATTCATGGTTCAGTGTTACAAAGTCATTGATCTGCCATCACAGGGTATTGGCAGCAGCTACCTGTCCATCAGACCCACCATAAGGATGGGCTTTGGAAAAAAATCCCCCAAATATTCTGTGATTTATTTAATCCGATCTTGAAAATAATTCCTAGTAAATAGAAGATCATGAACATCTTCAGATCTTGAGAAACAATCCTTTAGTATGTGTGTGTATGTGTGATTGTGGATTAATATCTTTCTGAGCTCCAGTAAAAGGGGCCATTATAAAAATGAGGTTGGCTAAGATGATTAAACATTATTTACAGAAAGGACATGGGCCTGATTAAATCACAGGGAGGGGGGTCTGTTTTATGGTGACAGGAAAAAATACACATCATTCAACAGAGGTGCTTGTTTCATTTCAGTAATTAGAAACTAAAGCAACTTGGACAGTCTGTCAGTTTCAATATGGTGGCATTAGCTAGTAGATCATGTAAATAAAATCTGTGTGATTAGATCAAAAATAAAAGGCTCATAATTTTTCCTGTTACCTTGCAATTTACTGTTGAGGTCTGTTGAAATGGTCTTACCACGCACACACCTCCAAGAGTAATTATTTAGAGGGCTGCATTTTTTAAAGCTCCTTTAATAGTTTGCCCTCCAGAAGCCAGTTAAGTGACCAAATTTTGGGAGGCTCTGGCTAGGCAGCTCCACAAAGATGGTAGCAGAGCTCAGCATATGAGGTTCCTATTAGCTGCTCTCTTCAAAATCAGACCCTAAAAATTTCTGCTATAAATATTTTTTTACCTAGTCTTGGGTCCAAGTTTATTTTATTAGTGTGGGCAAGAGAGAAAGAGATTTCAGTGCTTTTCCAATAAACTCTTTGGCATGACAGAGATATAAAATGCAGCCATCCCATCCTCTACGTATCCTGCCCAAGGTTTGGGCTACACTAGAATCATACTGAGATGCAGAACTGGGTAAGTGAGACTAGAAATCTTTGTCAAGCACCTTACTGAGGGTAAGTATTAGCAAATTATGAGAGCTGCAGAGAGGAGGAACCTTTAAGTTGCCAAGTGTTCATAGAACCATAGAATGGTTTGAGTTGGAAGGTATCTTTTAGAGGTCATTTGTTAAACATCACCTTTTTCCAGGGTAACTTCTTGCTGGAGGACACCCAACTATTTCTGGATGCCTCAGGTATAAAGCAGAGCTGGGGTATAGAGAGATAAAAGAAACCTGTTTTATCCTTGCACAGATGCTAAGAACAGGCCGGGAAGATTGCACTCAGATAGGACTCATTCTCCCGCCCAGCCAGCTGGGCTGTGGCCACTGCTGGTCAAGGAGGTTTCTTTATCTCCAGACATATGGTCATTGTCTTGCCTCGTGAACTTGATTTTCTGCAGCAGCACATTTTTTTGAAACCCACTGGGTGTGTCCCGCTGTCAGCTGTGACTGGGCCACTCTTCTTAGTCTTCTGCTCTGGACAATTACAGCTTTGTGCTTGAAGCCAGCACCAGCATCACCAGCCCAAGACTGATGCCTTTCCAGAAGTGTGATCTAAACTATCTGAGGTATGAAAGATACAGCTGCCTGATCTTCCAGGTATTTCTGGCCCTTGGAAAAGATTGCAAAAAACAACCTAGTGGCTGGGGTCTCTTTCTCTGGGAGGTCTGTTGGGATGCTGCCTCTGCCTCTTTCCAAAGGCACAAAAAGCTTTCCCAGTGGTTTTATATTTACAGTCCCCACACTAAAACAGTTGCCTGGTTGCACTTTGTTTTGGGCATGTTCTTAATGTCTGTTTAATCAATACCTAAAGCATTGCATTTGTCTGCGTTGTGCTTCCAGAGAGAACGTGGATATTGGCAATGGGGGAATGTGAGGCAGGTGTGTGCCTCTCTATCATCAGGGAGTTCATGCCAGCTACTTTTTATCTTGCTTTTTTCCCTTATGTGGCACATAAAGGAATTTTGAATAAGTTGATGAGGTTTAGTAGTCTCCTGTGATGCAATGAGATACTTTTTCAAACCCATAAAAAACAGAATGGGATTAAAAACAGCATTCTAGCAATACCATTCCTGGCAATGGCACAAGTTCCTTGCTTTCCAGGACTCTTCTGTTATTTTTTATTTATTATGCATACTGTAGTTGCATCTAAAAGTGCCATTTGGAGACCACTGCACAAAGTGCTGTGCGTGAATACATATCAAAATAACCTTTTTTTTTGGCAAATAAACCTTAAACACTTTTTTCCACTTGTAAATTTCACTGCCGTTTCCACCGCGCTTTCCCTTGGACATGGCACTGACTCAAAAACGCCTTTTTTTTTTTTTTTTTTTTAAATTTTTATTTGCTAAATGCAAATCGCCACTTTTATTCCTCGTTCGAATGGAGGGGCTGCTCCTGCCCTCCCACCTCTCTCTGGGGGCGGGGAGTCGCAGATGGAGCCGGGGCGGCTCTCCCGTGCCAGGGGGGCACAGCGCAGGGTGCCCTGCAGGAACTGCGGACCCGCCGGCACTCGTCCTGCCGCCGTCCCCAGTCGTCCCCCGGAGAGGGGGCGGCGGTGACATCCATCTGTCCTGCCTCCCCGAGGCTGTTCCTGACAGAGGCAGTAGCAGATACGAGCAGAGGAAGCGTTTTGCTAATTTGTGCCTCCAGTAGGTAGATCCGAGTACCAGGCTAGGCTGGACTGGTGCAGGAAGATGCCAAAAGGCAATGAGAGTTTGGATGGAAAAGAGATGAAAGCCTGAGATCTGGATATAGCTACTTCAAATTTAGCCAGTGGTTACATGTCAACTGTACTAATTCTTCCTCCTGTGTGCACAGCTATTGGTTAGGACTGACACCTTTGCTTTATCCTACTTGACTCCTCAATAGAAACCCATGTGGGGACAACAAGCATGAAAGCATGGGAAGAAGTTAAGAAAAGTACTCCCTCTATTAACATCAATGTCACCACATCTCCAGAGTCCACACAAGCATGTGGAAAATTTCTTTCTCATACCCCTGATTTTTTTTGTGTATGAAAAGTAAAAGTAAAAAGGGAAAATTTTATATTCTATTGAGTGACAAACTTGCTTTGCTGTTTGAGTCTGGCACAGCCAGTGCTTCCAAAGCTCTGTAGTGAATGACTTTGGTTGCATTTATTATGCTCTGTGCAAGGCAAGACAGATGTTTAGCACCCGGCTTTTGGTTTTATTTTTGGTGAGAATTTGCAGTCCATGGCATTATGAACTAGGGCATGCACTTCCCCAAACTAAAGAGCCCACCTATGGTGCTTTGTAGCCCCTTCATCTCTCCATTATGTCAATATCATAGAATAACAGAATCATTTAGATTGGAGAAGACTTCCAGGATTGCCAAGACCAACCATTCCTCCAGTACTGCCAAGGCCACCACTAACCCAAGTCCCCAAGTGCCACATCCACACGGCTTTTAAATCTCTTCAGGGGTGGGGGCTCCAGCACTGCCCTGGGCAGCTCTGCCAGGCCAGGACAGCCATTTCCATGAAGGAATTTTACCAATATCCAATCTAAACTGCAGGGCAGCTCCCAGCCACTCTGCCTCAGCCTGTAGAGCCACCAGGGGTGGTTGTGAACATGCAAAGTAACTTAATTTCTACTTTCAACCAGGTCTGTATCTGGCTCCCATGGGCTTGCTGCAGCTATTTACTTCACCTTAAAATTGCCACTTAATCTCTGCACTGTTGTTTCCCCACTGGTGGGATGAGAACAGGACCAATGATCTGTTAATGTTTCTAAGGAAAGGGAGGAAAGCGCTGAGTGTAATTTTAATAAATGGCAGTGTGAAAGTTTTCTCTGCTCCACTGCTTTCTCTTGCAGATGATATAAACCACACAAACTATCTGCTCTCCTCTTAACACTCCCTTCACTCCAGTGGAGTTAATGTGATTTAATGCATTTACCATCCCGGCAGTTACATTTTAAGTGGCGCGCTCTTGATTGCAAATGATAACCTTTTAAAGACATTTCCCCCAACGTGTGGGTGGCTGCAGCTCCCTTGGCAGCCCCCTTTCTCCTTTGGGAAAAGAGAGCCCAGACACTGCCTCAGCTAAGCTGAGCCCCATGGCTCTAACAAGCCCTACTGACGGAAAGTGCACATCCCACCAGACTATGCTTTTCCTACCACAGAGGCTCTAGGTTTGAATCCTACGGCTGAATTTGCAGCCCAGACCCTGGGAATGGGGTTGTTGCCCTTTGGTGCTGTCTGCCAGAGGAGGTTTTGCTGTGTTAGCAGGCTCTGTGCTGTGCACATTGGGCTTTCCTCCTTCTGCTGCAGTTGCAGTTGGCACCATTAAACTCTCGGTGTTCACTGCCTGGGGATGTGCAATTATTGTGGAGCCTTCTCCTAGTTACAGTAGGAGACACAGCGTTACTGCATTCACTACGGAGTGACAAATGAGGTTTTAATGACACCTACTCTACCTGGAATTATCCGTAAACTACAATTAAGGAAGTAGCTACTCAAGAAATTAAAGATCAGAGGAAAAATGACATGCTTTTACAGTGACTTATGGGGAGATCTGCAAATTCGAGATCATTTTCCATGGAACAGGTTGAGAGATGCAACAGAATGCAATGGCTTTAAATGATCTCTGCTCCACCATCACTGCAGAATGCCAGGGCTGCTGTAGTGCTTATCAGCCTACACTTCAGCTGATGCAAATCTGCTGGGTCCTCACTGGAGTCAGTGGTCTCCAGAGTTGACTGGCCCATAGGTACAGTAGATTTTGAAAGGGTGGTGTGAACTCTGGTGGATTGATTAATTTGGAAGGCTCTGCCACCAAGGGTCTGAATCTGCAAAGCTGTCAGGCCTTTCCAAGGGGCCCTAAAAGGAAAATTGGTCAGGCTGCAGCAGCAAGACCAAATTAGCCAGTCAACTAGCAGGAGATCTCAAGTGGCCGGGGCAACCCGCTACTGGTCTCAGGAGCCCCAAAATTGGAAAGTGCTCAGTGCACTGTAAGGGTGGCCCTGGATCAGATATTTATCCTGTCCTTGTGGTGGTGGTGTCCACAGAGAGGACATCTGTGGCCTTCCCTCACAAGCATGTCCTTGTAGAGGAGCTGTCCCACTGTTTTGGAAGAGGATGAAAGAGCTGAAGAAGAGCAAATGAGACTAAAAATCATAATGTCATAGAGTCATTCATTTTGAGAGAGACCTGCAAGATCATTGAGTCCAACCATTAGACCATCAAGTACAACCTTTACTATAAAGTATAAAAAATATATGATTTACCAGTCATATCTTCAGGAATCTTCAGTCAAATCTACTGGAATCACAGGGACTAAACAAACTCCCCAGGATTTCACCCTAAAAATCTAGCCAGCTGTGGATCCACACTCAAAATTATTGACTGTCTTTGAGGCAATTTTGTCATGGGAATCACTCTGATAGCAAGTCTTCAGAACATGACCCAGGCAAAAGTTGCCAAGTATTAAAAATAGAATTACACTAAGCAATGCCTTTCTGCTTAGTCATCTTTCCTTTTCTGTGGTATTTTATTATTGCTATTCCAATGTGCTGGTTATTGAGTATATGATTATTCTTTCAAATGAGTTTGGACAGCGTCTATAGCTTTGTAGCAATTAAGAGGCCACAGACTTTAGCAGCTCAGGAGAAATGGAATAGGCTTTAACAGCTTTATTTATCTTTAGCTTCTGCAGAGCTGTTTGTACTTCCTCAATGGTGGGCAGTTTTGTATCAATAAAAGGATGCTGGAACTTATTTCTTGTAAATGCAAGTAGGTCATTATCAATGGCACGGGGAGCCTTGCAGAGCGCTCGAGAGAGACTCTTTCTCTCTTAACTCTGTCATCAATTACAAGTCTGCCAATGAATCTTGGAAAATGTGAACAAAAGCATTTTATGACCTGCCTCAGTAAAAGTCTGGCAGGCTGCAATGCTTCCTTGCTGCTGCTAATTGTCTTCCTCACAGTGCCTGCTGCCAGGTTTTAATGCCCAAAGCCTACATTTTCCTGAGGGCAATGGAGTGAAGTCTGGCCAGGTAAGTCAGGTAGCTGGTGCTGTTAAATTAACTCTGCTGGTTAATTTTCTAATCTTCTAAATAATTAAATTAGCTCTCAGGCATCATTCTTGAGACTGTCCTGCACAGGGCCAGGAGTTGGGCTTCGATGATCCTTGTGAGTCTCTTTCAACTCAAGGCATTCTGTGAGTCTGTGAGTCCTCATTTATCTGTTTTGAATAGGTCTTTTACACATAACCTATGTCACATGCGAAGAGCCCTTCATGTGTGCTGATTACACGTGCAGGTTTGGGAAGGGATGAGAGGTGAGCACTGGTCTCAGACTCCCAGCTTCTCTTCCTCTTTTAAATTATGAGAAATCAGAACTTTGTCACAATCATACAGTTTGTCATCTTCATCGTCCTGCTGCTGTCAGAAGATTTTGTGCCTGCCTGTGGCTTCTGTGCTTGAAAGATTGGTTTCAATCCAGTGGACAACCAGAAAACAAAGCCTCTTTTTATTTTGAGGAACACATGTTACTAGCTGAAGCTCAAACATTGTGATTAACTTGTCGCTAAATTGTGAAACTGCATAGAAGGAATGGGAACTGGTCCATTGGGGGAATTCACACGCAGCTTTGTTTCATTTGCTCCTTTCCTTGTCAGGTGATTAAAAATCTGATTCTCCTGGTCAACTCTATGATATTCTCAACACTGCACACATAAGTTTGCTCCTGAGTTCTCACTCTGTTTATTTATGGCAGTTCCCATTGGAGCTGTCACAAAACAGCAGCCCACAGGAATCAAAGCGACGCTGAGCAGTGTTTAAGTTCAAGCTTAAACATCATCGGAGGATTTCCTGGTATGGTTTTTACTGTATTCTTTGAGTGAGTCCAAGAAATTTCAGCATCCTCCGGTGTTTTCTGACTCAGGAGAGCATCCTAAAGAGATCAGAGTAGCATTGAATAATGGAGCACAAGGAGTAAACATTTTCCTGTGTCCTGACTCATTTTCTGATTCCTGATGAGTCTCTTAAAGTGCATGAAATGCAATAATTTTTTGCATGAAATGAAGCACTGCTGCCTAATGCTTCTTAATGTAAGAAGTGCTAAGAATCGTCTTCTTTAGTAACATCCTGAGGACTATAGATTATTCCAAAACAAAGTCCTCCAACACTTGTGGTTCAACTGGCACTAGTAGACCTGCATTAACAGTAGATATTTGGATCATTACAGGTGCAAATGATGCTTAGGGATCTCTTCAAAGTGTCACTTTCTCTTGCCTAGCTGTTATTTTTCAATTAGCCTTTCACTTTTTAAGAAAATGGAATTCTTACTGCTCTCAAATTCTTCCTGGCTAAATGTCCTTTTCCAGTGCAAACCCAAGGGTACTTCATAGATTGCATATATATCTTCCTACACATATATATTAATACATTGGTAATATAAATATGTCTGTATACATTTTTAGGAGAACAAAAGCAACACTTTGAGAAAAAGATCTTATGCTAGGCATTTTTATCTAGATTAAACACACTCCTGTGTTGCAAGGATGGAGATGGGGAGCTGAAGTTCAGCACGAAGTTGTTAAGCCCGTCTGGCAAGATGCAAACCCAAATTTCTCACCTGATTGCTCCTTACTGCCTACAGGGTAAATGTTCCAAATGATGCACAGGAGGTGTATGGACAAAACCTATTAATAAATAATTGGTTTTGTACCCACGCCTCCTGCACACTTTTTTTTGAAAATTCCCTTCTCTTTCTTGCCTCCAAGTGTGATTCATGGCAGTCTATAGAAAATAAGACTGAAGAGTAAATGCAGGGTAAGAAGCAGTGCTTAAGGGAAGAGCTCTCAGCTGTATTCCCCTCCACCTGAGGTTATGAAGGCAGACAGAATATTTCCTCACACTGAAGGACATTTTTGTTGAAGGCATATTCCACATCACATAGCATTTTCCTTATCATCGCACAGTAACAATCCCTGGAAAGAGGAATATGGCCCTCAGGCCTCATAATATCATCCTTTATTAGAAATAAGAACAAAGAATGCAATTAAAATACAAATATTTCACATCCCAGAGGTCTAGATGCTGTTTGGCAGCTCCCAGGTGGTTCCATCTTAGAAGAAGCGTTATGGATGTGGATGAGAGCGAGGGGTAGCACTGCTGTAATGGGAAAGGGAATATGGCTAAAGAGGCACAGAAATGCTGCTGGGGGAAAAAAGGAGAAAACCTTTTAAGGGCATTTGTTCTAGACAGTTAGGATATCTTCTGAAGGCAGTGCCTGAAGCTCCAGGTGTTGGGGACTTCTAGGTTTTGTGTTGATCAGGGCAGGCAAGGGAGAGATGATCTTGAAGGTCACAGCCTGTCCCCGTGTCTTTCTGATCTTTGTGCTGTAACCTTGCTGAAGAAGAGGGTCTGGATAGACATTCACTGTCCTGGACTGTGATTTTACAGAACTGATTAACTCCCTTTTGATTTAAAAACCTCTTCTGGTGTAACATAATTATAACCATTTGCTACTAGCTTTGGTTTCAAAAAAATTCATTCTGAAGTTCATAACAAAAAAACCCATAAACTCCAGATCTTCTGAGTGGTGCTTGTCCAAAAATAAATGGACAAAGCACCAATAAACACCTGGTTTTTGCAATTCCCAGAAATCAGTAACAGCATTGTATGAAATGTTATTGATAAATCACATTACCTGTCAGTGTTACAACTGTTATTTTATTTAAAGTTCCTCCATACTGGCTTCTGCCCCACAGAAGCTCACGCTCAATCCCAGGTGAACAGCAGTTTTTCCACCTAGATCTCTTCGAAGTGATGGTTAAAAAAGCTCCAGTGCCCAAAGAAATCAGATGCATTTTTGGAGATTTCTATCCCAACAGATCCCCCATTATTTTTTTCAGTGTCAGCCCACACCAGAGGAAGACTCAACCTGGACACCTCTTCTGCTGCACTCTGCAATAAAGAGACTCTGATTTTCGCCTGGCATATGTGACAAACTTCCCCCAAATTTCCTTTGGGGAAAGAAAGGGAGGATTTGTGCAGTTTCACTTTGCAAAGCTTGGTGCTGGCAGTGCATCCTGGCCCAGGATCTCCCTGTGTGTTCATCCACCGCTATGAACCTGGGGTTGCTCCTGCCTGTGGCTTCGTGTTCCTATAAAATTCAAGATTTATCATCCCTTGACAATCGATTGGCCATTTCTGGATCAATACTTACCACTTGGGTCAATTAATCTTGATATTCACTTTAAGAGTAGTCAGTATCTACTTATTGATTTTAAGAATAATGAAAAGTAAGTACATGGGACCCAATCCCTGGACTCCTGGTTGGGGCAAACCTCCTACCACAGCCCAGCTTTGGCAGACATTGGAGCTGACTCCCCAGGGGTTACAATTCCCAATTTGCTTTTTAAATCCTTGACTATCTCTTTGTCCCTTCCCAAGGGTGTTGTGTCACTCAGAGACATGAGGAGCTCGGGTGGCATTTCCAAAGCATGAAAGAAATGGTTGAACAGCACCAAGCTGAGACAGCATCTTTGGTGCTCCTGTGAGCTTTGACAGGCAACTGACACCACTTTCAGGAGGTATTCCCAAAATGAAAGACTGAAGAATGTCCTTGCCACACCAGGCTTTATGGTTCAGACCTCCCGCCTTTTCTGCTTAGAATGTTCCATGAGGCACTGTGAACTCATAGGTGGTGCTGAACCAACAAAATGAAATCAAGCAACTCATAAAGATAAACATATTTCAACATTTTTAAGCAGTTCTTGATTGCCTATGAGAACTTAACCTGAAAAAGCTCAAAGAACTACGAAATCTGTGCCTCTATTATTAATTGATGTGTTTGCAGTAGAGCAGTGCATACAATTTTACGCATGAAATGTAAGAATATATTTCTTTGACTTGGAAACAAAACAATGATGTATCAGTAAATTCTTCCCTGACTACAAATTTATATCCTGGGAAGTGTTCGTGAAACGTGTAGCTGTTTGTATTCTCTGTAGTATTATTTCTGTATCTTTAGAATGCTCTGAGAATAACAAATGAGCTGCCAGTTTAGACTGACAATATGTTCAATAAGATGGAAATGGTCTATCTAATATTTGCACAAATAAAATAAAAAATTAGTGCCCGGAGGTAATTTTTAATTTTTAGAGATTTGTGTAAAATACTATAGCAGACCAAACCATCATTGTAACCAAAATACATTCTTCAACTGGTTGTTAAGATTTTTGTTCTGCTAGAGTGAAGAGATTCCTTCCTTCCTTCCTTCCTTCCTTCCTTCCTTCCGAATTCCTTCCGAATTCCTTCCGAATTCCTTCCTTCCTTCCTTCCGAATTCCTTCCTTCCTTCCTTCCTTCCTTCCGAATTCCTTCCTTCCTTCCTTCCTTCCTTCCTTCCTTCCTTCCTTCCGAATTCCTTCCTTCCTTCCTTCCTTCCTTCCTTCCTTCCTTCCTTCCGAATTCCTTCCGAATTCCTTCCTTCCTTCCTTCCTTCCTTCCTTCCTTCCGAATTCCTTCCTTCCTTCCTTCCTTCCTTCCTTCCTTCCGAATTCCTTCCAAATTCCTTCCTTCCTTCCTTCCTTCCTTCCTTCCTTCCTTCCTTCCGAATTCCTTCCTTCCTTCCTTCCGAATTCCTTCCGAATTCCTTCCTTCCTTCCTTCCTTCCTTCCGAATTCCTTCCTTCCGAATTCCTTCCTTCCTTCCTTCCGAATTCCTTCCTTCCTTCCTTCCGAATTCCTTCCTTCCGAATTCCTTCCTTCCGAATTCCTTCCTTCCTTCCTTCCTTCCTTCCTTCCTTCCTTCCTTCCTTCCTTCCTTCCTTCCTTCCGAATTCCTTCCGAATTCCTTCCGAATTCCTTCCTTCCTTCCGAATTCCTTCCGAATTCCTTCCTTCCTTCCGAATTCCTTCCTTCCTTCCTTCCGAATTCCTTCCTTCCTTCCTTCCGAATTCCTTCCTTCCTTCCTTCCTTCCTTCCGAATTCCTTCCTTCCTTCCTTCCGAATTCCTTCCTTCCGAATTCCTTCCTTCCTTCCTTCCGAATTCCTTCCTTCCTTCCTTCCTTCCTTCCTTCCTTCCTTCCTTCCTTCCGAATTCCTTCCTTCCTTCCTTCCTTCCGAATTCCTTCCGAATTCCTTCCGAATTCCTTCCGAATTCCTTCCTTCCGAATTCCTTCCTTCCGAATTCCTTCCTTCCTTCCTTCCTTCCTTCCGAATTCCTTCCTTCCTTCCTTCCTTCCTTCCTTCCTTCCGAATTCCTTCCGAATTCCTTCCGAATTCCTTCCTTCCTTCCTTCCTTCTGAATTCCTTCCGAATTCCTTCCTTCCTTCCTTCCTTCCTTCCTTCCTTCCGAATTCCTTCCTTCCTTCCGAATTCCTTCCGAATTCCTTCCTTCCGAATTCCTTCCGAATTCCTTCCTTCCGAATTCCTTCCTTCCTTCCTTCCTTCCTTCCTTCCTTCCTTCCTTCCTTCCTTCCTTCCTTCCGAATTCCTTCCGAATTCCTTCCGAATTCCTTCCTTCCGAATTCCTTCCTTCCTTCCTTCCGAATTCCTTCCGAATTCCTTCCTTCCTTCCTTCCTTCCGAATTCCTTCCTTCCTTCCTTCCTTCCTTCCTTCCTTCCTTCCTTCCTTCCCTCCTTCCTTCCTTCCTTCCTTCCTTCCGAATTCCTTCCGAATTCCTTCCTTCCTTCCTTCCGAATTCCTTCCTTCCGAATTCCTTCCTTCCTTCCTTCCTTCCTTCCTTCCGAATTCCTTCCGAATTCCTTCCTTCCGAATTCCTTCCTTCCTTCCTTCCGAATTCCTTCCTTCCTTCCTTCCTTCCTTCCTTCCTTCCTTCCTTCCTTCCTTCCTTCCGAATTCCTTCCGAATTCCTTCCTTCCGAATTCCCTCCTTCCTTCCTTCCTTCCTTCCTTCCTTCCTTCCTTCCTTCCTTCCTTCCTTCCTTCCTTCCTTCCTTCCTTCCTTCCTTCCTTCCTTCCTTCCTTCCTTCCCTGTCCCTCTCCTCCCCTTAATTTCACCTTCTCTTCCTTTATTACTTTCTTTTTCTTATTCAGTTTTCCTTTTCTTCCTTTTTCTTTTATTCTTTTTACTTTTTCCCATTATACTGTCTACTACAACCCCCTGATCCACTGTTCAAATAACCATAAGAATATAGTCATAATATATAATCATATCCACAAACAGAAAAAAACAAACCCTCCCTTCAAAAGGGGGTGACAATCAATTAGAAAAAAAATTAGACATCAGTGCATAAAGGAGCAGAAGAGGAAGCTGAGTGCAGCCCGGCAATGGTTTGTTTAGTTTAAGGGATTAATTATTCAACAGTTGCCGTCATGATGAGAGTGTGCACACCAGACTGAAACTGGCACAGAGGTTAATTGGTATCTAAGGGCTGTCTCTAGTCACCTGATACCCTTAAGTAGCGTGGTTGCTATTTTAGGACCTTTTTGGACTTTAGAAAGAACCCACAAAAGAACCCTAAGTCACACGTGAGGAGGTGGAGACATGATTTCCTGGCATGAGGAGTTCGGGAAATTGGTACCCAGCATCAGCTTACCCAGTGAGAAGAGAGAGATCTTGTGTGCTTTGCTACAGTTGAAAAATGGATTCCCCATTGCTGCTAGTTTAAGCCTTATGGGTGCTATTTAAACTTGGCATGTCATAAATCCAGTATCTACCAGAGCATTCGTTCTCCATCCCATTTTATTTGTGAGCATGTGCAGAGAATTGCAGTGGTGCAAACAAAGATGTGTCATTCCAGCCAAAACCAAGTACATCCCAAACTTTGCTTCCTCACAAGGGGCGGAAAAGGGACAGGGACTGATCTGTTCCCTCTGGTGACCAGTGACAGAACCTGATCATGGCAATATTTATGTTGTATATAGGAAAAGGTTCTTCCCCCAGAGGGTGCTGGGCACTGCTCAGGCTCCCCAGGGAATGGGCACGGCCCTGAGGCTGCCAGAGCTCCAGGAGTGCTTGGACAACACACTCAGGCGCAGGGTGGGATTGTTGGGGTGTGTGTGCAGGGCCAGGAGTTGGACTGGGTGATGTTTGGGTCCCTTCCAACTCAGGATATTCTTTGATGCTATGATTTTCCAAGGGCTTTCTTCATCTGAATTTTTAAAGGAGGTCATCAAGATTGCCAAAACCACTCTCGCTGTCAAGATATAGATTGGGTATGCACAGGCCTCAAAGGCTTCAGGGCTGACCTGATGAACCACCAGTAATTATCAGAGCAGCAAGGCAGGCCAGCACACGGTTCTGTGCTTGAAAATGACCTGGCTTCATATTCCTGATTGTCTGTTGAGAAGTTTTGCTTTAGGTTCAGAGGACCTTCCTTGACCTGATGTCCCAAGAATGGCCTCTCTTTTTCTTCAGTCTCTGCTTTAGAAATTGGGATATTATCCCCTTTGCCTTTTGTCTCCTGCATGCAGGGGAATATCTGCAAAGACCCTGGTAGAGAAAGCAGTGACGGTTTCAAGTCAGAATGTAAATATCTGGCTGTGCCACAGCCCCTGCTGCCATAACATCTGAGGGTGTGTACAGCAAATTTTTGTCAATCAAAGTGTGCCCAGTGGATTTAGAGACTTTGAATCTTTTCAGGGCTATGAAGAGGAGTTTTTTTAGTGCCTTATGATACAAAGACTTTTGGAAAAGGAGACCAGTGCTCATAACCTGACTGTGGCTTACCTGATAACAGAAAAGCAGAAGACACTGGGAGCTGTGCACAAGATGGATAAAACTGACAGGGACACAGGTAAACTCTTTGCAGCAGGAAGAGTCCCAGTCTTTAAAGGAGCTTAACAATATGTGCTTCTTACAAAAGCCGTAACTCAGGCTTTGGCAACAGCTCCAAGATGGGAACAAAATGCAAGAGGTGCCAAAGACACAAAGGAAAGAAACCATCTTGCTGTCTCACCACCTAGCAACATCTGACACCACCAATGCTTTGCCTGAACAAGTGCAAGGAAGTGCCCATCATCCATCCATAACCCTTCCTTTGGGGTTTATAAATCAGGAGCTGGCTTCTGACTGACATCTGACATTCAAGGTCTCCACCTGAGAGCATTTACTGGCTTTTTTCTCTCCCCACGTAGGCAGCTCCTCTCTCCCATGCTGCACCTTTGCAGTGCTGCTGAGTTGGGATGAAACAGCAGCAGCTATTTGAACTTGTAATGTGAGAGAGTAGTGAGAGGACCTGGGGCATTCAGGAATTTAGAGAGATGCTGTTTGCTCTTTTCTAAGTTCTAGTGATGCAGAAATGATCACATCCTCTGTCAGGGAAATGGGGAAGTAAAACAGTGAGCATCAAGTAAGAAGAAGAAATTATATTTAATGAAATTGGATTCAGAAATGTTTTTGTTCCAGCTACTTTAAAGCACCACTGGCATCATAACTGAGGAACTGCCAAGAAGATAATCTTTTCTGCTGCTGTGGTATCTTTTCTCCCCCCTTCCCTGGCTTTTTTCTCAGGCATGTTTTGGCAAGTGATAAATCATGTGCTGGAAGACTGCATGTCTCTTCTATTTGTCTTTAACATTGACCTCAGCCCTAGGGAGCCTCAAACAACAAAAACCTGTCTTGGCCCAGACTGTCTTCTGGGTTACATCAGTTTCTTCAGTGTGAGAGGACAGACCTCCTCTTAGAAACCACACAGACATCTCAAACTCAAGTAGTGGGACTGAAGCCTCAATAAACATCGAGGCTCAAGTGTGTTGCTGAGTCAATCAAAGGGACAAAGATATCCAGATAATACTTATAATACTATTGGCATCAAATATTTTCATGAGTTAAGAGAAAAAGGTACTTTCAAATGATCTTCCTGCCCAGGTCCTGAGTTACCAAGAGGCTGAATGGACAGTTCTAAAGAAAACAGAACATCTCAGGGTGAAAAAGTAGGCCATTTCCAGAATTTTTGGCATCATAAAGTCACAAATCCTGAAAGAATTTGCGAAGGAAGTAGCTGTTGCTTTTGTGTGCTCATCTCTGGCCATTGGTGGTGAAGCATCGTGGTGAATATCACAACAACATCCCATTTCCCTGTTTTTTGTGTGTCAGAGCAGCAGGCTGGGTCCTGGGATGTTGGGATGAATGCAGCTCCCATGACCATCTGGGGGTGCAGGGCTCTCTTGGGCCAAGGATGAAGCTCTCCTGGCATCATGTTGTGAATCCCCTGGTGAACCCATCTTGGGTGAACCCCCTTCTCCAGTGTCAGGATAAAAATCCTATTTAGCAGCACCGTCACCGAGGACAAAATTGAAAAGTCTTTTGTTGAACAAAGCACCTTTCACTTAAAAAATCCAGGCAAGATAAAATGACATGTGTGCTAATGATGTATTTTATGAACCACCATCTGTCTCGGGAAAGGTCAGAGAAAAATGGCAACCGCTGCTCAGGTGATTGGTGGTGGAGGGGGGAAAATGGCCTCATCTGAACATGACAAGAAGCTTCAGTGACATCATATAAATGCCATAATTGGGAAGTGGTAAATTGAACAGGGCTGCCTTCGGAATTTGATGTGTCAATAAACAAGTTCAAGGTGACACATTGGATCAATACGGCACGACAAGAATCATCCGACAAATTTACTGCAAAGTAATTGGGTGCAAAATGACTCAACTCAACCTTCACACTGCAGAAAATCAAACAAACAGGCAACCTACAGGCAACAGTTTGTATATGTCAGATGCTGCTTAAGGTAGCTTGCGCAGTACTAATAGAGTTGTTTTAAAGAGAGATGGGGAAAAAAAAATAAAAGTGAGGTTTCCGTTATTATGAGTGTGACCTGAGGCATTGCTATAACCCTCTATGCACCTTGAGGGTGTATAAATAGAAAAACAAAACACACAATTGCTAGAGGTAGTCTTAAATATTGATATTTTTCTTCCTGTCTGTGTTGAGATGACAAATAAAATAAACTATAAACTGGGAACACCTTTTTTTTTTTTTCTCTTAGCACAAACAAGAGACTTTTCATCTAATAGGTTTCTCACCTCTCACGCCCCTTATTTTTTGATAAAGGAAGGTGTAACAAGTCACTTCTATTAAAAAAAACCCTCTATTTTCCCACATTATGCAGAGCTATTGAATGCAAATCACTGGCTACCATTAGAATTAACCATCCCCACTTACTACTAAACCTGAAAAGAGTCACTCAGAGAAGTCTCTTCAGCGCATTAATTTGTTGACAACAAATTTGATGCTTGATTTGTCCCCACTCGACAACCTTTAATCTTGAGTTTCTCCGAGGGGAAAGTCAAGAGCTTATTTTTTTTTCCAAGAAATCTGGGCTCTCGCCAAGGCTACGAAAGAAGCTGGTACACTGACTGCACACTTTGGAAATGTCACAGAGATTGATTGTGTTTTAATTGTGCATTCATTCTGGAGTGAGAAAAGAGAGAAGATGAGTGGAAAGTCACAGCCAAGGAGAAAGATGCCGTTCATGCTCTCATCCCCTCCCAGCCAGGCTGAGTTTCAGAAGAGACTACTTTTTTTTTTTTTTTGCAGTGGTGTCTTTGTGCATCCCTGGAAATGATGGGAAAGCCTCTCTCCTGCCTTATCCCTGATGTTGCTGGAGCACAGGGAATCCGACACAGACCTCAGGCCCTGGCGCTGACACATGGCTCCAGCATCCACATAATTTACTGTAATCCGAAAATGCAGGAGAGCAGACAAACTCCACAGCTGAGCTTTATTGATGGACTGACACCACTGGATAAAGCAGCGTGCCATATTGGTAAGCTTTGGGCACACCGAGAATTTAATGGATGTCAGAATGTGGACAGGGGAAAAATAGGAAGATTGAGACAGAAGATTTGTGCCAGGGATGGGATTAGTGTGAAGAATTATGGGTGTAGTAATTATGTTAAAAAAAACCATTTATATATATATACATATGGATATATATATATATAATAGAGAGATTTGCCCCTGGCTGCCATCCTGGAGTTCTCAAGCTCCCTAAAGCAGGGACGTCCCTGGGAGCATTTCCCAGGGCCAAAGGCTGTGCAGCCTCTCCAAACTCAGGAGCTTCTTGAGGTTGGTCTTTTCTGCAATACAACTGAGCTGTGTTCCATGAAAGGAATGCGACCAAGTTGAGTGAAAACTAGCAGTCCATCCTATTTGGGGAAAAATACTCCCAGTTCTAGCAAGTGACCTGATGCTGAGATGTGGAACCAAGAGTATAACATCAGAAGGGCCAGCTCTCCCCTTTTGCCTACTACCAAAGTTATCCTGCTATGTAGCAGAAAGGGAAAAATGCCCCTTTTTATCCCAGCAGTGGTTTGGGATCCCCTTGAGCTGCCACCTGACTAAAGGACAAGGTTATTCACTTATCAGAAGATTTCCTTGTCTTTCAAGAATGACTTGGAAAGTTGGCTGGGAAGTGGGGACGATCGTATCCTGTAAGATTAGGTAGTCCATTCCGTAAACCTGACATTTCTGGTGGGATGCTTTTCTCCCCTCACTTTGGCTGAATCACAGAGCAGTCACAGCAGAACATTAAAACTGGACAGTCTTGGTTGGAGGAAGCAATGTGATACAAACCATCTCCCAGCAGGGCCCAACTGAGTTCAAGAATTTCAAAATAGAACTTCTATCACTTCTTTAAAAGGTGTCTTGAGGCGGTTTTACTGTTTGATGGGGTTATTTGCCAGTTTCACACATTTTTTTGTTTTTATTTTGGTTTGGTTGGTTGGTTGGTTGGTTGGTTTTTCCCTGAACCAGTTGTATCTGAGCCAAATCTAGCTATGGAAGGAATCCCACAGGATAGCAGGAAGTCTGAAAAAGTGAAAATGCAAGGATATTTTATTTTCAAACTTTTGGAGAACATTTGTGTTATCAAAATGTTGTTAACCTAATTCTATTGTACTCTGGGAAGAAGAAGTTCTTCATGGTCAAGCTGAAAGCCTCGTGTTGCTCTGCTGCAACAAGTCTGCCAGGAGTATCACGTGAGACAACATGGTATTTCCACTAGTGTTCCAGATATTTTAGATTTCTACAGCAGAAGGCATGGATGAATATCTGCCTCTCACCATTCTTTGCTGTGAAGCACCTTGCACATCTGAAAACACCACCTCCACACCTGAGTGAGGAGTCTGGGATGTTCATTTCCTGTTAATTAAAGTGGGAATCAGGTATCCAATCTCTCAGGTTGCTGTGCAAACAAAACCATGAGAGAATCACACTTTGCTGGGCACAAATGGGGAGCCAACAGACTGGTGGCACCTGAGCCCACTGAGGACATGGATCCACCATTTGGGGTTTCCACCACCTGAAGCACACTGGAAAAACTTCTTTGCACTAATTTTGCTGAATTTCTTGTTCCTCGAACTGAACTCAACTGATTTTCTCTCTGAATGATATTGATTTTCAGTGTTTCTCTAATTCATTCCTTATCTTCTTTGTTTACTTGTAATGATTGCTTTATTGTTAATTGATATTTCTGTTGTTCTCCTTAAAAGCTAATTGAAAATCAACCCAAGCCAATGGTAAACCTGTCTCTGATTTCAGTGGATTTTCAGGTTATGATTGCTATTTTGCCCCTCTTTTGGTATATCAGAAGGGGAAAAAAATCCAAATAAAACAGTCCTTTAAGCTGTGTAGCTCTTCCTGGAAATATTCTGTATGTATGGTGCCTTCCCTAAATCCTTAACACTTTGATTGTCTTTGGGTTATCAATCACACTGGTTATTTTCTTGTCTGACTTAAGAGGATTATCGGGACTGGATTTTGTACTTTGTCAGTATTACAGAGTGACACCTCCACACTCGGGGCTGGGCTGCAGCCTGGCAGTGAGCCTGCCTGTCTTCCCTCTCACTGGAATCACCTGCAGATGCCACCCACCTTGCTGGTGACAGTTTCTAGGAAATCTGTCCAGCCCAAGCAGAAAATTCAAATTAAGGCACCTGGAAGGCAGGGAAAGGGTGAAAGGGACAGATTTCAACCTAAGGAGCAAGTGATAAAGCGTGGTTTTTCTTTCTGGGATCCTGGCAGAAATCAGATGCCTACAGCACAGAAGCTTTGATATCACCTTAACTCATGCGAGCAGGTTGAAAGCAAAAAGGTATTTCATTTTGTGTTGAACTGAGGAATGAATCTGACCCCATTACTCCTCTGCAGAGGAGCTTGTGGGCTGTTCTTCAAAGAAACATATTATTTTACAGATTTCTCTGCTCCATAGGTAAGCTGGCTTTTCCTTTCCAGTTGTCTCTCATCTTGTCTTATTTACCTGTAGGGATGCACAACAGATTTCGGCAGCCTTTGGACCAAGCCTTGCCTGAGGGACCAAGTGCTCTTTGGGTGTTGTGTTCAACCCCAGATTGTTTCCCTCTTGAGTGAACAGGAGCAGAAGAGGCATGGCTGAGGTTTTCTGGGGCGGTGGGAACATGTCCATGGGACATCTTGCAGCCCTCTCTGTGTTCCCTTTCTCATTCCAAGTGGAGAGGAGCTCAGGTGCTGCTGTGCCCCTCTAAAACTCCTTCAGAGAAGGTCTAACCCTGTTCATCTGGTCTCACTGAGAGCTGATGTTGCCGAGCATGCCTGCAGGTCTGGTCCATCAGCCCAGGAGCTCTCCTCTTACCTGGAATAAATATTGCAGCTTTGGCTGTTTAAAACTATCCTGCCATGGCTGGGACTGCTGTGTTAATTGAGCTGCAATTGCAGGGCCTGAAAGGCAGCAGGGTTTGTTTAGTGTTGCTATTAGTTTTTCTGGGTTGCAGAGAAGCCCTGCATGGCAATTGAGCCCATTATGTATTTGGGTCTTGCTTAACGAGATGCAGTGCAAAAGGCAGTCCATTACTTTGGAACTAGAGGCTTTGCCTTCTTTCCAAGATTGATTTTTATTTCACAAATTATTACTGCATGGATTAATGATCTCTCCACATGCAAATGCTCTCGGCTGCTACCCAGGTACATTAACCTTTCATAGAACAAAGAATTCCTGCTCCACGATGTTGCTTTGACCAAGGAATTTCTCTTCTAGGTGCCGAATATTAAATACACGGGCTTCACATCCTTCCCAACCACACAGGATCTGGATTCAGAAATTTTAGGCCTGTGTGGAAACCTGTGACCTCCTGCAGGTGTTATCTTCTTCACTGAACCACTACAAGCTCCTAGTGCTGAAGGGCAAAATTGTACACTGTAATTAGTATGATAATGCTTGGCACTAACAGCATTTTTGGAGCACAAATGCAGCACTCAGGCATCCCAAAACAGGAAAGGGTTACAGTTTATTGGTGTGTAAAATGGGACTTAAAGGTGGAAAAAATATGTGTGTGAACGTGCCAGAGAGGAGTCCAGACTCCTGAAGCTCATCTCCATTCTTGAAAGATGAAGCAACACAGTTCTGTTAACAGAAGCTGTTCCACTGAACCCTGATGTCCTAAGGCTTCCACAAGGATGTGCTCGACACATAAACTCATAACAGAGGGGTCAATCCTGCAACAACTTCTACACTGAGGGTGGCCATTTGTACCAGGAATATGATAGGACAAAGGGAAACAGCTTTAAATTGCCAGAGGGCAGGGTTAGATGGGATGCGGGGAAGAAATTCTTCCCTGTGAGGGTGGTGAGGCCCTGGCACAGGCTGCCCACAGAAGCTGTGGCTGCCCCATCCCTGGAAGTGACCAAGGCCAGGTGGGAAAGGGTTTGAAGCACCCTGGTCTAGTGTCCCTGCCCTTGGCAGGGGGTTAGACTGCATGGTTTTTAAGGTCCTTTCCAACCCAAACTATTCTGTGATTCTATGATTCTATTTAAACTGTTGTAGAAATGGGGATTGTTTTATTATTTGTGTTGACTGACATCCTTAGTCCGGTTCCCTCCCAGCCATTCTGTTGTGGCAACATGCTCATTTAGAATTGAAAAGTCTCCTCTGCTGGCAGATTGCTGCCTGCTCTCAGTAAATAGCATGAAATGTAGCCAGCTTTGCTGTATTTGCGAAACTTTCCCCACAGCTCTAATTATGCCTGGGTAGTACTAACATTTAGTCAGCTTAAATTATTAAACTCTTGCAGCCCCCGCAGGTAAAAACCTGTTTAATTAATGACTGATTAGTTAAATCATTATGTGTTCTGATATGAATCACAATAATTTTTATAGACCGTATTATCATTTTAAAGGCATGTTAATTTATTGAAGGATTCTTTTTCCTAAAAGGAACAGAAATAGGAATACCTTAGAGCCTAGGAGAAACCACCTCCTTTATAAGGACAAACGATATCATCAGAAATCTAGTGTAGAAAGATACTCCCTAGACAATCCCAAATGCTCTCTAATATATCTGGAATCTGGAGATGCTTAGACTCTAGAGTAAGAGTCCTTCAGATCTGGACAATTATATGTTTAAACTTGCATTTTTATTTATTTATTTATTTTTATTTATTTCCCCATTTGGAGGGCAAATCCTGGCACAATTGCACAGCCTTCAGATGTTTTCAGTGCTGCCAGCAAAAGTAGATCCGATGTCCCCTTTCCATCACTGTCCTTCTGCCCTGCTGGTACCTGCTGCCCGTCAGAATCCCTGTCTCAGGCAACAGAGTCCCATGCTCAGCACAAGTGGATTTCAGTGTCAGTCTGGACTAAAATGAGGCATCACTATTTGTATGGGTTCAGCCAGGTAGCTTGTAGCTCTTGCCAAACCATATTGGTCCATGGCCCCACGATGCCTTGCAGGAGGAGATGGACTGGTATGTCCGGATGTTATCCTTTCCAGCACCCTGCTAGAGAAATGGTTGCCTGATGCAAACTTTGGCTGTGACCCCAAGACTGAAATATGATCCTGGGACAAACGTCAAGGGTCACAGTTGTGCCAGAAGAATAAATACGTAAATAAATAAATATGTAAGTAAACTTCAAACCTCTTCTTCTCAAGGATCTCCATGACACATCATTCCTGATGCACCATTGCCCCCAGACCATGTTCAGATGCTCAAACACCTTAAGTGTCCGAGTTACTGATGAAGGTATTATCAGACACCAGAAAGTTGTACCTGACAACAATAATTTCTGTAAGGACTACAAATTTCTTTAGAAGACTTCATCAGCTAAGCTTTGACACCTCATAGCAAAACGGTTGTGGCATTATCTGTCATACTTTGGCCTCTGAGCCAGACTTGCTGTGGTAAACTCCTTTTCCAGGAAGCAAATGTGTTTGACTGTTGGGAAGCAGAGATATACAAGAAACTGTACATAAATCTGAATGTTGCTCTCCAAACAAGAAAGATTGTAGCCACACTCTTTCAGGACCTGACAGAAACATCCATTTTCTTTTTGAGTGGAAGCAGTGGGCACAAACAGCAAACTTCCCATCTCCAAAACCCCATTACCCTCACCAAGAACCTGAAACCACCAACTGATAGCCTTATTTTCCAAGGCACAGCTGTGTTCAGTCTCTTGGAGACTGCAACAGCCAGATTTGCAAACTCAAGTGAAATTACGCTATTTCTTGGTCTTGTAGAAGTTGAGTTCAGGCTCTCACTTGAACCTTGATAGGTCTGGTTGTCTTCAGCACAGCAAAGTGATCACCCTCCAATGGAATGACCTTGGGAGATGGCCTGCAAGCAGGGTGCACATTTTGACAAGAGGTAGGTGTAAGGCAAATTCAGGTGAATTCAGAGGAATTTCATCTCTTTGCCCAGCTGAAGGCATCTGTGCTCTCCCAGCAGGAGTATGGAACTCCCAGGGGAGCCAGCAGGAAGAGTCAGCTCTTGCTGGCTGGCTGGGTGGACATACTTAACGACATACATACTGTGTAGTGTTGCCTCACTGCAGAAATCTAGGAAGGCACTTGCAAAAAAGGAAAGGAGAAGGAAAAAAGGGTTATTTTGAGCTAAACATTCTCACAGAAACATAATGCACTGCAAACCACTGCTCACTTCCCTTTGGTTTGCCTAAGCACTGCAGCCAAACAGTGCGACAAACGCACTCCAAAGAGAAGACAGGGCTTTTTTTTTTTTTTGTAGCTCTCCGTTTTTCTCTCCCTCTTTTCCTATCATATTGAATCATCAGGGTGTGAAATATAATAAAGCACTGTACCATTCAATCTGTCGGCTGTACCTTACAGGTGTACTCCAGGTAAATATCCCCTTGGCTGGTGAAAAATGAGCTTACCTGAAACAGATGACTTTGATGAACTTCAGTAGCTGGGCCTCTATCACTCTTTTCCAATTGGCTTCCCCAGCAAAGCATGGTTACCCCACACAAATTTGTCTTACTGAAGGAAAGATATTCTCTAATTCACTTTGTTCCCAGCGACTTGCCCCCCTCGCTGACGTCTTCACTTCATCTGGCATTTCATAAAAGTATAAATGGCAGGGCTTGTCATCTCTTTCACTGGGCAACTTTGGGAAATAAATTAATTATTTACCAGCCTATCGCACGCCCCATTGCTTTGATAAAACTGGAATATAAATAAAAATGACCATGTATTAAAAGGTGCCATTTTCTGGATGCAGCAGTGGCAGGTACAGTATCACAGCAAAAGCTCCTGCTTTTCCCCACCACCCTCCCCAGGCAGTCCCTGCTCAGTGGCAAGCAGGGGCTGATAGCAGAAACAAAGCAGAGACCTATGCAGATAAGATCCCTGTACCTGTAAGGGCTTTCACTGCTGACCATTTTAATTTTAGATAAGTGCCGAATGCCTCTTTACTCTCAAAAACAAGAACATCTAGAAGATTAAGTCCTGTCTGACTAGTAGTAATCCAGGGAAGCCATTCCAAATGGTTTGGAGGTATGTTCTCTTTGATGGCTCTGTGCTGATTTCTAATTTTGTTTGTTAATTTTTTGTTCTTTTCTCAGACAGACTTCTCAAGAGGGCAGGGAAAGGCCAGGAGATGTCTTGGGGGTGACAGGGAACAGAGAGATGCTGTTGTGGGCAGTGGTGTTGGCTGGATCCTCAGTAGAAAAGTCACAAATCCACTCCTGCAAGGCCAGAGGGTGCAGGCCAGGGAGTAGAGTGAGGTATTTTCCCCACTTTTTCTTTCAACAACTCATTTGGGTGAAAACACATTGTGATTGCCCGAGTAAGACTGTGACTTGGGGAATACATGTGGTAGCTTCCCTTTTTGCCTGAGTATTTTTAGAAGTTTCCTTGAGAAGTACAGAAAACCTCACACATCACAAGAGGGATTGGCTGGTGTGGTGGCAGGGAATGATCCTTCCACTGAAGAACCATTTTGTGCATCATTAATGGTCATCTGCAGTAGAATGTACTGCTTTTCCTCTTTAAATGAGTTAAAAAAGTTAATTACGTCATCCTTAGATGCCTTTAAGAGGGACAAATACACTATTTCCTTTTGTTCACTGGAAATCGTGAAGGTGATGACAAGACTTGTCCACAATCATGAAACCAAAATTTTAAACCCTTGAGTAATTGCACAGATCACAACACTCCTCCTGATTCTGTGACTATTCTGTGACTCTTAATGCTGGGTTGCTGATGTTGGGTGTCATCTCCCATGGAATAGACAGAGTTTATAGATTTTACTCTTTCATTTCTCTCTCCCACATGGCTAAGAGAAGAAAATTGAGGCTGTGGGCATCTGAGTTTACATCTTTCCCACACTGGAATCTTTGGGATAGTGGGGTGTGTTTTCTAGAGATGCAGAGGTACTGAGAGGACTGGACAGGCTGGGTCAGAAGATGAAGCATTTTGGGGTGGGAGACCCCTTCCCTCCCCCCCCCAGCCCCCCCCCTCTTTTCTGAATTTGGAAACAAGTAAACTCTGTTCCACTAAGTGGCTGAAAAGGCAGAGAAACAAGGCTGTTAATGGGGCTCCACAGGAGTTTGTGCATGAAGACACTGAGTTACTTTGGAAGATATAACAAAGGCAGGATGTGAAAGGATGCCCAGAGGAGAACTTCCAAAAATCATCAGAGCAAAAGCAAGGTTATTATATCTACTTAAAAATTAAGTGCTCTGTAAGGTGGCCAGGAATGATATTTCCCATCCCTTTATAAAATTTGTCAATGCCCCAGTAGACCCAAACCATTAAACAGAGTTTCCCCAGGACCAGAAATAACCTCACCAATCTCAGAAACTTCCCTTCTCATTGAATCCAGTTCTGTCCTGAGTGTACCTCAACATTTTACTTCAAGTCTTATTGTTTGTAATTCTGCAAAGCAGCAGGCAGGGAACAGAAGCCACAAACTCTATTCAAACTCGAATGATTACAGCAAAACTCTGTTCTGGTTTAAGTTCTTATTTTTTCTTTCCCAGTCATCATGGAATGGATTAATCTGAAACCACAGCCCAAACTAGGATATGTTTTAAAAGCCTTCAGAGCAGAATTGCACTCATGTTCAGTGCCTCAGCTTTTTGCTTCAGGCCAGGGTTTATTTGTGTCATCCTCCTTCTTCCTCCTTTTTTTCTAAATGTACCACCAAGTAGTAAAAGCACCATCCATGTTTCAGATGCATGCAAAATAAACTATAGAAGGAAAGTGGCAGATAAATTTAACGAGCATTAAAGTTATATATAATTTAAATATGTATAAAATTATTTGGTATATCGATTAGAAAATGGGCTGTTGACCATTTAAAGGCAACAATCAATTTCATAGTTCACAGGTCAGGTCAAGTTTCATTCTAATGATCTAAAAAAGCAAATAGCATTAGGAGATAATGAACTCCACAGGATTACAGATGTGATCTATAGCTCTGCTGTGGCACAAGACCCAGAAAATGAGAGAGGGCATCATCTGAAGTGCCCTGGCCCCCACAGACTAAAACCATGTTTTTATAACTTGGCAAGGTGTCAATTTATGATGTAATCAAAGGCAGACGATGGAATTACTCTGCTCCTAAAACCCCACATGGTTAGGCTCAATGTCATCAATGAGCAAGGGAGGTAGATCCCCATTAATGTGGTCTACAAAGTTATCTTCCCTGTTCTGGTAAGTGAATGTCAGGCATACCCACCCTGTTAATCAAAGGGAGTTGATAGCCCTCACTGCTCCCACCGAGGGGTTGGGTTACACCAGGGAAATACTGCAGGGCTGCCACAGGGCTGTTCCTGGTGCACTGCTGTACAGCAGAGCAGCTTCCCCAAATCTCAGCGAGGGAAGAAGGAAAAAGAAATCTGTGCATAGAGAGAGAGATGAATTTGTGTCCATATCCATGTAAATATACGATTTTGTGTGTGTGTGTGTGTGTGTGCACGGGTAAGCATATTTTCGTTGGGATGTGGAAGAAAGAGGCCATTTGAACTTCTAACAAGAGGAGAAAGGGTCAGTGATGGGTATATTTCTTCACAAAGTCACAGAGTTATTAGGTTTGGAAGGGATGTCTAGAGATCCTCCAGTCCAAATCCCCTGCCAAGGCAGGGTCACCCAGAGCAGGTCACACAGGAACGCATCCAGGTGGGTTTGGAATGTCTCCAGAAAGGGAGAATCCATGCCCACCCTGGGCAGCTGTTCCAGGATTTTGTCACCCTCAACATAAAAGAGGTCTTCCTCATGTTGAGGTGAAACTTCTTGTGGTTTAGATTATGGTGATTTAAGGATATTTAGCAGTTACTTTGCAAAAAATTGTTGGTTTCCTGAAGAGCCATCAGCTTTTCGCCTGGATCTTAAACTTTCAAATTCACATAACCTAGAGAAGAGGAGATTCAGAAGTGACCTTATCACTCTCTAAAACCCTCTGAAAGGAGGTGGTTGCCTCCTTCTCCCAGGCAACAAGTGACAGGACAAGAGGAGATAGACTGAAGCCGCGCTAGTGGAGATTCAGGTTGGGTATCAGGAGGAATTTCTTCACAGAAAGGGTGGTCAGACATTGGAAGGGGCTGCCCAGGGAGGTTTGGAGTCCTCATCCCTGGAGGTGTCCAAGGGATGCCTGGAAGTGGCACTCAGTGCTCTGGGCTGGTGACAAGGTGGGGATTGGGCACAGCTTGGCCTCAACAACCTCGGAGGGCTTTTCCAACCCCAATGATTCTGTGATTCTATAAATCCTCAGTCCATATCCTCTGAACCACATGACCAGAATTTTTGTATCCCTACGTTTTGCTTTGCCTCAGAATTTGAATGGAGTATAAAATCCATCTAGGTTTGGGATTGGAATAGGCTGGTTTTAAATCCAGGGGTGATATTTATATAATCTTGTTATCCCATTTCCACCTCTGGTTGGGATGCATGAGAAATTTGGCAGTTTCTGAGTGGGTGCCTGAAATGTGAGGTAATCCTGAAGAAAGATGAGGCAAGATTCCTCTGAGCATCCATTGGACAGCAGCAAAGGAAGAAACTCCAGTGTTGCCAAGAGGACATGAGAAAGGTTTTCCACCTTTTTAATTGTGAAGGTGCCTTGAACACCCATGAGCCTCTCGAATGGCAGTCAGTGCCTGCATTTCAACAGCTGGGTCCCACTGGAAGTGTTTACGCAGATTCTATCAGCTGGGCATATGACTTTTCTGTCTTTGTGATCAGCCCACATCACTGCCTTGAGCTTCTTCAAGCAGCATTCACTTCCACACTGCTGTGTCTGCTCGGCTGTTGCGGTGTTAATGGTCTTACTTGGATTATTAATTGGGCTCATTAGACTTATTTTCTTCTTTAATATGATGAGTGTGTAAGCACTAAACTAAGAGGCATAAAACTTGATAAATGAGAAAACTGGATAATTGCACAGCATCAGTGCTGTGTTCGTAGGAGCCTTGTTAAAAAAAAAAGGAAGAGGGAGAAAGACAGAATGAAAGCAGGTAAAACAGAGAAATAAAAGTATCTAGAAGCAGCCTTGAGCATCATCCTATGCTCTCCTTGCATATCAGAACAAGTCAGCTTGTTTGGGATACAGGCCCCTCAAGTAACACCTCAAAGCATTTTTGCTGAGAGGGTGAGACACTGGCACAGGTTTCCAAGAGAGATGGTGGATCCTCATCTCTGGAAATATTCAAGGTCAGGCCGGATGAGGCTTGGAGCAACCTGGTCTAGTGGTTTTTGGACTGAATTTTGGACTTTGCAGGAAGGGACCTGCAAAGACTCCTTCCAGTTTAAACCTTTCTGTGATTCTATGACTTCAACCCAGTTTTTACATCTCTTAGTGGTAAGAACATATAGGATGTAACTGCAGATGGCTGCTCTAGTTCAGCACAGTATATAAGCATATATTGAAAACTAAGCATGGATGAACTCACATACATACAGAATAGGGTCCAATTCAGCATGGGGGTTAGACTAGATGACTTTAGCAGGTCCCTTCCAACAAAAGCTATCCTGTGAGTATGATCTCGTACATCCAGAATTCCCATAGATCCTCAAGCAAATGGATAAATGAAGAATCAGCCCAAACCTCTTTACTGACAAAAGAAAAAATATACAAAGGCAACCATAATCCCAAAGGCAAAGAGAAAGCAAAGAAACTGAAGATGGTGGACCTACAAGAATATGTGTGTTCAGAACCAATCTACCTATGAATGATCTTGCCAAAAATCTTAGGCAAAAATGTGCTTCAGCTTATTGCAGCACAATGGTGAGAAACCAGTCCTGTGAAGCTGTGCTGTTCATTGTAGTCCTGGATCATTGCTTATCTATTCCAATAGGCAAGAAATACAACGGCTAAATTATAATTATGTACGGTACACAGCAGTGTTAGCAAAATAACATGATGTCTGCTACATTTCCCATCATCTTCTTAGGAGGTACAGTGAGCTGCAGGTTTGTAACAATCTTCTGTTTCCTCACCTCATTAATCTCCCGAAGCAGAGAGAGAGCAATACAAGCAGAGGGAGCCCAGAAATGTTTGCACATTACCGAATTAACCAGGCATGTAATTAGTGCTCAGGTGCTTAGTCAAGGAAGAAACATGCAGGATTATTTAGATTTGGATTTAACACTCCAAAGTTTGAATAGTGGAGGTGGGTTGTATGAGTTTTCCAATCAGCCGCTCCAGCTGTGCTAGAGAAATAGGGATTTGTGCCCTCTTTTCTGCCTCTGGCATTGTGTTGTTTCCCAGCCTTCCTGTTATATATGGGAATATATGAAAGTGAAGCATGCAGCATGTCACAGACACCCCTTATAATGGGAGCACACTTCTGTCCACCAAGGGACATGGACAGTGCTGCTCACCCCAACAAGGGAGTCTGGCATGACCCAGTAAGACCTGAATCCTTCTCTGCTGGCTGGCAATAAGAAATGCAGTGCAGGTGAGGTTGAGGTATATTTTCTCATGTTCTCAAGGGCTTCTGCTTTGACAGGGTAGATTATCTCTGTTGTGGTGCCTTCTGATTGACACCTCCCGAAAATCTCCTGCTTAAAGTGCATTTAGTGTCTATGGGGACCTGAAGGCAGTTGAGTTCTTCTTGTCCCACAGGGCACCCACATAGTTTTGGAAGTGTGCCCTGGGATCCTGGGTGTGTGATACAGCTTGACACTGAGCTTGCCCTGCTGTGAAGTGCATTTTTGGTTCTGCAGCACCCTCTGTTTCTATCTCACTTCTGGTGAACATTTTGCAATCTCAACCTGAACTACATTGAGTAGAACTGGCCAAAGCGTGCATCCCAACCCACAGAAACCACAAACAGCTGGGAATCATAGAACAGTTTGAGTTGGAAAAACCTTTTAAAGCTTTTCTCATTCCACCCCCTGCCATGGGCAGGGACACCTTCCACTATCCCAGGTTGCTTCAAGCCTTGTCCAAACTGGCCTGGGACACTTACAGGGATGGGGCAGCTGCAGCTGCTCTGGGCCCCCTGTGCCAGGGCCTCATCACCTCATTGTGAAAAACTTCTTCCTTGTATCTCATCTAAATCAATCCTCCTTCAGTTTGAAACCATCACCCCTGCCCTATTGCAACAGGCTCTGCTAAGAAGTTTGTCCCCATCTTTATTGTAAGCACCGTTTAAGTACTAAAAGATCACAACAGGGTCTCCCTGGAGCCTTCTCTTGTGCAGCTGAACACCCCCAGCTGTCCCAGGCTGGCTGCAGAGCAGAGGGGCTCCAGCCCTGCAGCAGCTCCGTGGCCTCCTCTGGACTGGCTGCAGCAGCTCCAGGTCCTTGTGCTGTTGTTCCCCAGGGCTGGGGCAGCTCTGCAGGTGGGGTCTCACCTGAGCGGGACAGAGGGGCAGAATCCCCTCTCTTGACCTCCTGCCCACATGTGAATGACCAGCTTTGCCCCATAACTCATTTCCAAGCCTTATCTAGTCCAGCTTTCACTACTTCCAGGCCAACTCCTCAATCCATCCTCTGGATACCCACATATCTACACCATCCCATTCAGGCATGGGGCTCTGTGTGCATTTGCATGCTGGCCTGGATAAGCACACTGAGAAGCTGAATTGCAAATGGTAGCCTTGAGTTACATTTATGTAAACACCACCGAAAAACAGAGATAAGGGAATGAGGCACATTCCTGTACATAGGCTCTCTGGGGTTATTTGCTGCTTGTAGCTGGTGAATGAGAGAGAGGGCTCCCTGGAACAGCAGCACAATGATAAAATTGTGATGAAAATACTTTCTGTATTGCTTTTCATTGAAATATTGCCCCTTGGCAGGAAGCAGATTGGTAACATCAGCCAGCAGGAGTAGAAAGCGGGTCTTAACATCCTATAAGCTCATCATGGCAAACTCAGGCCGTGATGTGTTTGGTGAACAGCCCTCATGTGCCTAATTTTGAAAGTTCAGAGAGACGTTTGGCTAGAGAAGTAAAGGAAATGCTCATGCGTGAACTGCAGAATTTGTAGGAACAGGCTTTTGTTGTGTAAAAGACATCCAAGATTGTCAGGAAAACAAGGTCAAATGCATTAGAAAAGAGTAACTTAAATATTTCTCCCAGAAAATCTGTATTTTCCTAGAAGCGGGCACAGAAAACTTCTGGGGGTTTTTCTAACTCCACAGCTGGGAATTCAATTACATCTTTGGGAAAAAGTTGTGCTAATGACAAATCTCAAAGCAAACTTTAATTTATAGAGACCGTGCCTGGTGCAGGATTCGTTATGGCTTCAACATGCATCAAATGATGTCTGCACACACATGTACATACACACATTCCCCATAATGACCTGATAAAAATAATTTTAAGCAGCCAGATTAAATAAGGCCTAAATAAATGATGATTTTATGTGAATATGGCTAAACTTCCACCATCTATAATTTTGGTTACAATCACAGAATACTTACTTTCCTTCGCTTGCCTCCCATAAGAAATATTTCTGCTGGAGTAAGGTTTAATTTTCATTCCAATTTTATTTTTATTCTTATTTCTATTTCTTATGTAGAGATGAGGCAGTGGGGGACCCATTACACCCAGGGTGTAATTCCAAGGCAAAACCCTTGCCTCATGCTTATGCTCTCAAATCTTGTCATCTCTGCTGGTAAAACAAGCAGGATTAGCACACGATAAGACCAGTGGAGATAATAATTACACTGGCTATGAGCGAACTCCAGAACCACGGAATAAATCCCCAAACAATTATTAAAATGGCTCAATGCATTACACAAATTGGAAAAGATTGGGACACTTTTGGGAGGGGCGAAGGGAGGTAAGACACATTATTTAAGTGTTCTTGTAAGCCTTCTAAGATATTAATGTTGCAAAGCTTCTTATGAATATTTAAGAACATAAAATGGAGATACACTTCAGCCCAGCATTACCACAGAAGCCTGTAATACAGTTGAGTCCACTTAAGAAGGCAATATCTGACATCCATGACAGATTTAAGCATGATAAGGCAAAGGTCATGTTTATAGCTGAAAAGTCCATGCAAACTAGTTAAATATTACTGCAGTTAGCTCCATTGTAGTTATTTTATGTATTGATATATGCATTTATAGAATTTTCTTAAAGATTCAACTTTGCCTCCAGCTGCCTGTACTTTTGAAAACACTTTAAAAAATACTTATTATTAAATTATTTGATGTTTTATGGATAAAGGACAAGTACCTTAGTGTTAAAAAGGAAAAGAGCTTTATTTCTTGCTCTTTCCGGAGCTGCCTGGGAGATACTCCCTAATGTTGGTACCACTAGGACTGGTTTAAACACAACTTTTCAAAGGAGAAGGTTTTATTTGAGTAAAGGAATGGGTGCCAAAATTTTTCTTCAGAGACTCTATAACACTCATAAAACCTAAGACAAAAATTTTACCTCACATTACATTTTTTTCCTCTGTTCTTAAAGAAAATATTTTCATAGAATCATAGACTCATAGAATATGATTAAAGAAATTATTTTAATTTATCAGGTTTAGATTTTGATTAATTTCCTTCACTTTTAGTTGGTATCTACCCTTAGAGAAATACAACATTTTTCTAACTAACTGCGATATTCACCGTGTTTGTTCTAAATGACTAAATCACTGTGTCTAGTTAAAATAGCCACCAGGATATTCCTGTTTTACAGACTGATGAAAACAATTGTGGTTATAGAAATTTTTACATTCCCTTCAGCAAAAGTGATTCTAACTGCCCAGAGAACATTGGATGACTTTTTTTTTAAACTTTTAAATGAGAAATAAACTTCAAAACAAAACTAAAGGATCAAAACCAGAAGTGGCCTCTGAAAAAGAGAAAAAATACCAATAAAGCTGTTGTATTTTACAGGAAACTTGACTGTAAGAGAGCTTTATAAACAGCAGATGGCTCCCATATAGAAGAGGCTGAGCAATCTGAGCAAACAATAATCAACATGAAAAGCAAAGCTGAGTTTGACACACGGGGAAATTTAAGACACTGAAATTAAAAGATATATTGGAACATACTGTAAAGAAAGATAGAAATGCCTCTGTTTTGGTCGTTTGGGTCTTGATAGCATCTCAGGTTGTCATGAATACTTACATGGTGAAAATCTTTGTGGTGGAAGACTATACCTAATACCCTTACAGGTCATGGGATCTCAGAGCCCTGCTTTTACTTTTCTATCACCTGTGCATCTACAGATTATACAGAGATGATTACTAAGGAGTCATGGTTTAGGACAGCCCTGGTGCTCTTATTGGGATATAGAACTGTTGTCACCACTGATAATGTCTCCTGTGCATGGCTACTCCAGTCATGAGCACTTCTGTCCCTATGAGGTATCAATTTCTCCCTGGAGAATATGTCCCGTGGATAGTATAATAGAATCCTGGAGTGGTTTTGGGTTGGAACGGACATTAAAGACAATCTTGCTCCACCCCCCTGCCATGGGCAGGGACACCTTCCACTATCCCAGGTTGCTCCAAGCCCCATCCAACCTGGCCTTGGACACTTCCAGGGATCCAGGGGCAGCCACAGCTTCTGTGGGCACCCTGTGCCAGGGCCTCAGCACCCTCACAGGAAAGAATTTCCTCTTCTCATGCAATCTATAGCTCCCCTCTTTTCATGTAAGACTCTTCCCCCATGTCTTGTCACTATCTTCCTCTGTAAGAAACTACTATTAGAAGTAGTTTTCCTCAGTGTTAAGTATCTTAGTAAGAATGGAATATTGAAGTGGGAAAATTGTATCAGACTTTGCCTTGAAAAAAAAGGACAGAATGTGCAGAAAGAATCTTGGTTTTGTCTCAGTGGTTCTCCCCTGTACAGACCAATTGAGCCACGGACAAAAAATACCTAAGCAGCTTCTATTTTTTGACATTTTCCAGTGTTTTTTCTAAGGATCCAAGGAAATTTCAGGTGACAACAGGGATATCACATGCACAGCTATCATACCAAGCTAGTTTCAGAAAGCTCTGTTTGCCACATATTAACTGCAAGATTTCTGGCACATGTATTTTTACAACGTTTATTAAAAGGGCACGTAGACAAAGAAATAAAAAACAATTAAGAATGGTAGAGAGGAGGGAAGGCAGAGTGGAGAGGGGAGTGGGGACAGAGAGGTTGGTTTCTCCCCTTTCCAGGCTAACCTCCTACAGGGATGTGTAATGAACCAGTTCCACAGAACTCTCCCAATTGGGCTCCTATTTTTCCAGGGTTTGCTGAGGACTGTGTGTGATCCTTTACTTCACACTCAGATGCACGGGTCTATTAGACCAGCCTCTGTGCTGTTGGATGAAGGATTTATTTTACCAACATAGCAATAAAAGTAGTGTTTTGCAACCAGTAAAGCACTGAGGAAGCCCTCTCATTCCATCTGGCAGTAGTTGTGTTCCCTGAAGATATGACCTGCTCCTCAGGTGACCACGTTAAAGCAGATAGAGTCCCTCCTGTGACTTGGTCTTTTCCAGCTTTATCATCAACCCAAAAGCTGGAAATGATAGTGACTGAAACAGATGTATGAGAATTGTTCCCTTCTTTTAAGCTCCGATTCAGTTCAGTAGGAGCAGAGTTAATTTTGTAGGACTGAAATAAATGAGATGGAAGGTCACAGGGCTAAATGTTTTCCACAGCCTCCTACCCTGCATTGCTCCATTTCACTGTGTGTCTAGGATGTTAGTTTCCTGTTTTGCCTCCTATTTTGACTTCTTAAGTTTGTGCCACTAGGGATCAATAGGAATCTGTATTTTGTAGCTGCTGTCTTGGAGAAATAATACAATTTGCCTCAAAACCTAGAGTGCATTCCAGCCACAGACTACAGGGATAGCACAACTGAAATAAAATCTTTGTGTCCATTCTTTTCTTTTATTAAGACATTCTGTAAGGTAGAAAAAGTCTCTATTCAACATTTCTCCTTAAGGATGCTAGAGATTATCAGATGTTTTTACGTCCTGATTCCAGTGGTTTAAGAACCTCTTGTGAATACTGGGGTAGAAATGCATGAAAATTATATTATTTCTATAGCGAGTTACAGACATAATCCTTGGGAAGAAGATGGAATTAAGCTAAAATAGAGTTATAGAACAGTTTGGGTTGGAAGTGGCATTAAATATCATCTATTTCCAACCTCCCTGTCATGGGCAGGAACATACCACTTCCATATGTAACTATATTTTCTAAGGACCAACATTTTTTCATTTTTCTGCTGAAGAGGAGCTTCTTGGCTGTAGCTGGAGGCTGCTACATAAACATAGATGAGGCAGGTGGTGCAAAACATCTCTTTGCAAAGCCAATTGCCATATCCACTAAATGATCTGAGCCAAGCCTAGGCTTGCTGTTTAAATTCTTTGATGTATAGAGTTTCCTTCTGGTTTTGGTGGTTTCATAGCTTTCATTAATGGGCAAACAAGATCTGAAGAACAAGACTCAAGGAATACATTTGGAAAAAGTATTTAATTCTACCCCACCTTATGTTGTATCCCCAAAGATTAGTGGGGTCAGTGACTGGTCTAGAGAAAATGAATCAATCTCACTTGGTACCATCGTAGCTGTTCCTTGACCTATCAATCAGGCACAGACAGTAATTATTTGTTGTGGTGACCAGACAACTCATTGGCTGTTCTGACATGATGTTAGTTAATCTTTCCCATTGTCACTGTTTACTGAAACCTGCTGACAGAGGAATTAAGGAACCAAAAATCTGTGTGTTTACAAAGGATTAGCATTAGAAACCTCCTCTGAGGACTGAAGAATCTTCTGCTTAGTAGAAGAGCTGAACTGTACTGGAGCTATGGACTGTCATGTTTCAGTGAGAGAAGAAAACATCTCTGGAGTGCAACCTTACAGCTATTTAATCACAAAGTCCTTTACTATCTTTTGTTTACACGACACCAAGACATTCCAAGTCTAGGGCTTGGAGCTCGACTGTCTCATTCCAAGCTTTCCCAGTTGCAAATTAGTTGTGCTTTACTTTCCAAGTTGATTATCCTCACGATGTTGCCTTGGTGCCTGATCCAAGCCCTGCTGAAGTAAATGGGAACCTTTCCACGGACTTTGATAGTTTTTGGATGAGGCCTTAACTATCTCTGTAGCTATTAGGAGAGGCACAAGTTGTGCAATGAAGTGCAGGTGTTTTTGCTGCTGGGAGGAACACCTTCTACTGTATTTAACGTTGTTTAATTAATTGAGTCCTGAGGTATAGAGTGGGCTTATGTTCCCAGAAAATGCATTAGGGTAACACAGCACCTTCCATTTGCAGCAATCCAAATATAATATTAAAGTTTTATGTTTATTGAACCAGGTCCAGGAATCTGTGTGCAGGAGTGCTTCACCTTCCCCTGGAATGCAGCCTCCTTTGGAGCAGAACGCAGCAATCACTTCACAAGGACAGAAAAAGAGTGAAGCAAAAGGTATGAAACCTCGGTGAAAGCATTAGGTTTATGATGTGGGCTGTCAGTAAAGGACCAATGCAATAAAAGTAGCCAGAATTTTCCCAGTGCCTTGACCTTGCTGACGTGTTGTGAGGGCTTTGTGCAGCTACCGTGTGGTTGATCCAAGACATCACACTTCCAACAGCAGAGTTATCTTCATGTTATGTCGGAAAACTTAGGCCAAGTGCCCACATTTCTGAAGCTAAATAGTCAGGGCCAGCCTGGCATGTCTTCCTAGTCAATGGAAAGAAAGAGGTGCTTTCTGAGGAGTGATTCAATTTGGTTGGGTCAGTCTGCCCTTGAAGTTGCCTCTTTCTCTTCATTGACTGGAACAGAGCCCAGCTGACTGGTCTGAGATGTCATTCAGGTGTGAAAGTGAGATAAATCCCACCTTGAGCTAATGAAGCCTTGTGGGAAGCCTGCCTTAAAGTCCTTTGGTGCCTCTAGCTCTGAGGTGACTTGCCAAAGTGAAGAAGGATTTGTGAAATATTCTTTAAACTGAGTGAGGGGAGAGGTTTGGCTTTGAAAATCTGTAGAAAAAGAGAAAATCCACAAGCTTAAAAAGGAAGAACCAATTTCTGCATTGTCAAAAATCTTTTACAGACTCAGAATAACAACAGCAGAAGGTGATGACCTGGAATGACTCAGGGGCTCTGTGGGGAAAGGAGCAGTGTGTACTCCCAGAAGGAGATGAGAGCCAGAGCAAGGTGGGTAGTGAAAACCCAGGCACAGGATGGTGGGTGGCTGTCAGATGGCTGAGAAAGCAGCTGGAAAAATATTGCAGACCAAATTGCTATGGTTTAGCCCTGTGCAGGAGGAGTCTGAGGCCTGGGGGAAGCAGGGAGAGAGCAAAGGGAGAGCAACAGGGGGTTTGGGGTATTTGGCCATGGCCATGGGCAAAACAGGCATAGCTGAGATAAATTGCAGCAAAGAGACCTTTTTTGAGGCTGTAAACCACGTTTAGAAGGAGTCCAGCCACAACAGAGCATTTCTGCAGATGTTAATTGCTGCTTTGGTGGGGCAGAGCAATCCATTATTTGAGTTGTGCTAAGATATATGAGAAGACCTCTTAATCAGATTAAATGTACTTCCTTGAGCAGAACAACCCAGCCACCCCTGCTCAGTGATATTTATTCACCTAAGTCATTAGGTGGCAGAGTTCAGATTTCCAAGTGCATGTTTGGTATAGACAAGTCAATATGTTTTTGGTTTTTTTCTTAATTTAACTTCTTGATTGACTTATTATGTACATTGGCACTTTTAAGAGCTTCAAATAAAACACAGTGAGAGTTCAGAACAAATGTAAATGGCCTAAAAGAAAAGAAAAAAAAAATCCTCTAATCTTTTTTAATGGCTATAAAACGTGGGAAGGATATATCATAAGCTCCCCGCATGGGGTCCTTGTCTGCGTTCAATCCAGTATTGTAATTTAGACATGACTTTTTATTTAATTTCTGACTGAGAAAGGGAAATTAGAAAACAACATTATCTCAGCTGCTCCGTTATAATGAACAATATTTCACAGTGCCAGTATAAGTTACCTTAAGAACTTATTTTATGAGACAAACATTGGCTGAATTCCACAAACAACTGGGTTTTCTGGTGTCTTTTGTCTGCTGAAGAGCCCAAACTTAAGTAAGGTTTTTAATTGTAAATAAACCCATCATTATGGTGACGTGTGTGTTACATGGGTGTAACATGTGGACCTCTGCAGTGATGGAAGTGATGATGGTAGGCTCTGGGTTAGAACCAAGGAATTAATTCCTTCTGAAGTGCAAACAGAGACTGTTTTGTTTCATGCTAAACACTGTTTTCTGACTTTTTCTTCTGGAGTATGTACCTATGCTTGTCTCCAGCGGCGCTTGATATATAGGTATGACAGACACTCATGGAAACACCTTGTGAGCTTGGTTTTTAGAGAGGTGTAGACTGAAAAATTTAAAATTCAGGATTCAGTGTTGAAAAAGATGGAGAGAGGCACACAGATAGCAGGGCAAGGTGGAGATATGACTGCCTTGAGCACGCTCAGGTCGAGGCCAGAGCAAATCTGCTCCTAACAAACTCCTCCAAATATTTCCAAGAACACCAGCCCCAGGGTAGGAAGCTGCCTTGGATGAGCAACTTTTTTGTTTTCAGACAATGTAAACCAGCCTTCTCTGTTTTTCACTGCTGTGAAATGTAGACCATTGATATAAAATACTGACTTTGGTTGTTTTTCCTATGGGGAAATCCCAGACTGGGATTATGCAGCTGAATGTTTATTTATCTGTAAATAACACATTGTCCTGTTAATCTCTCTATCTGTTTTATCAATTTTTAAGTCATGGAGATTTACCCAGTTTGTAATTAACCCTTTTGTATGGCAAAAAGCAGGATAGTCTCTTTTCCCCCAGCCACTAAAGACATAATGTTCTGATAAATATTTAAGCAGTAATGAGGGACGTAATGCACAGTAATCCATTAGTGCTGCATTCTGGGGGAGCAGAATGGTGCTAAAATGGATGCTGTAAGTGCTAAAATCCCAGATTGAGCAGAAGGACTTCTGACCACTGTGGGATTTGGCTTTGAACTATGCTACAGGTTGTAAAACCCATTTGAATGTGCAGACACGCTTTCTTTGCCTGCCAAGAAAAGGTTCCTTTAAAGAAGAAACAACAAAAACCAAACACCCCCCTCCCCCCAAATAATAACAAAACCAGCTATCTCTGCAAATGGTGTAGCCAAATATTTTCCAGTCAGAAGACCACCAAAAGCCAAGAGTGGGCAATCAGAGCCTAGACCAGTGGTGAGATAAAGGTGGTGTTGGAGGCATGACCACAACTGGTTCGACTAACATCTAAAACCAGGCCGAATGAGGATCTATGAGAACTTTATCTCTTTGAGTAGCCTTTTCTTCTCTTTCCCCATTGTTTTCTTTGTCATTATGTCTTCCTGTCTAATTACAATTATGTCTATGGTAGTTGCTTTTCACAGCAGGGTCTTGATTCTTGATTCCCAAGAGCAAAGAAAGGTGAGGCTGGATACCAGGACCTTTGTGCTACAGGCAGCCACTGCAGCTGAGATTTGTGCTGACTTCAAAGCAGAATCCCAGCAATATTCTCTCAACTTACCTGTGTGCAGTGAGCAATGGCAAGTGGCTCTGAAGAGATGTTCTGCTGGGGCACAAGGCAGAGCAGGAGTAGCGTCTTCTGCTAAGACACAAAGACTTAGTGTCTTAGCAGAAACTGTTGGGAGCTGATAGAAACCAGGAATGCTTCCTTGAGGTCATGGAAAAGGAAGTTTTCAAGAGTATCTGTGAATTTGCACCTGGACCAATAAACTTTTTTTTTTAATTGTTATTCATTTTACACCTCAATAAAGCTTAATTATAAGTAAGCAGTAAGAAAAGCAGGAGACATGTTCCAATAATATTGCACTTCTCTGAATCATTCCTGTGGGGCTCCAGCAGTTTTGTTACCATGAAGCAAAATAAAACAAATTAAGAAAACTATTCAAAATTCATTTAAAAACATCATCCAAGGAGCATCATAATAAAAGCACAATAAGAGAGACAAGCTCACTTGGCTAATTTCCTTCATGTGCTGCGCATGTTTATAGTGTGTCTCTTAGTATGTTTTAATTAGCATCACAATCATCAACTGGTAACTAACAGCACGTATGGTTCAGGTTGGAGATGCAGGCCACCTCTTTGGAGCAGAAAAGGAGCGGAGGATTTTATATTTTTTCTGCGGGTCAGCAGAGCCTGCTGGCAGAGCAGGGCTGTAAAGCCCTCACTCTTGGCCAGAGGGAATATACTTGAGGAAAGGAACAAAATTTCAGACACTGGACCTTCCATTCCCTGGGATTTCCCATCCCCCGTCCCAACTTTTACCCTTCTGTTCAATGCAGAACTCATGCGGCAGACAACTGCATTGATCACATTGCTCACTGACAGCCTGAAAAACACTTTATTTTTTTTCTTGTGGTTGCAACATCCTATCCGTGAATTTAGTCTCCTCTTGGGTGCATCATAAAGAATCTTGCCTGTTCTCATTTTCACTAAGGGAAGCAGGTTGCTCAGTTTGCCTTTGGGGTGCCCTCTCTTGTCTTGGAATTTTTTATTCTAAGAATTATTGTATCTCTTGCTGCTTTGGTTTATTTTAGTTTATTTTAAGTGATGCTTCTACCTCCATCTGAGCCTGCTTGGTGGTGTGGGAACCATGTCAGGTACCTGAGGTGTGGTTGAACACAGTGACCTCTTCAAGGCCAGGTTGGATGAGGCTTGGAGCAACCTGGGACAGCAGAAGGTGTCCCTGCCCACTGCAGGGGTGGAATAAGATGAGGTTTAAGGTCCTTTTCAACCCAAATCTTTCTAGGATTCTATGACATGCACTCACTCAGAATTGAGGTGAACCTTTCTTAATCTGATCTTCTGGATCAGAGCTGACCTGCGTCTCCTGAGCCTGGGGTGGATTATTTCAGGAAGTCTGTCCAGCTGTGAGCTAGAAATTGCCTCCAAAAGGGAAGAAGAAGATGCAGCTATCATGGATAGATCATGCTTAGTGACCTTGAAAGGTTTTAGGATGCCATTTACTCCACCTTTGGGCACTATTCTCATGTCTGGAAAAGCATCGCTTCACCAGGCCACCTACACAAAAGCACACTCAAGTGTGTCTTCCTTGACAGCCCTGTTTAAGATGATTTTCCTCTCCTGACCTGCTTCAGGTACTGCTTCTGGAGCAGTTGACTTTGCTGTGCAGCAGGGATTTGCAGTGTCTTGCAGTGATTCCATCGGTCTTGTGATGCGTGCTCTGAAATGATGGTCTTTGCATCTGGTAAAAGCAGGTTAGTGGAGGAAGAAAAGACTTGGCCTTGTTTTTACCTGTTTGCACCTTGTTTTCACCTCACCTGAGGATACTTTTATCTGAATTCTTGGCCCAGCCACTTCCTGTTATTATCGAGGTATCCTGTCTAATTCACTTTTTTCCTTAAAAAAAAAGTCACTTCCCCTTAAGAATATGTTATGAACTGCTGCACTTCAGCAGTGTGATAGTTCATAACAGAATCGAGAGGAGCATGAATTATTGTCAGAGCTACATTACCAATGTGTAATCTGCAGCATTGGTTAATTTGTTTTGATATTAAAGTTTTAATAGGAAATATAATTTGATTGCATTTTAAAAATAAAAACTGATTTTCTGTATTACAGAAAAATATTATGAATAATAAGCAAAAAAGGGGCTAATATAACTAGGCATTTCTATTAACAAAATGAATATGTTTCATACGCTCTCTGTGTACTAATTCAAGTCATCTGATGCCAGTTTGAGCTGATTTAACATAAACTACAGCCTTGTTCCTTTGCTCTGCATTTTGCAGCACTGCTAGCATTAACTTGCAGATGGGATCAAAGTTGGGCACTATCAGCTCCTCGCACATCAGTTATTGGCACTCAATTATTAACAGCATTAACACCTTGTGCTGCTCTCTCAACACACCAGCAGGGTCTGGTCTGTACTTATAGATGTTTTCCAGCTGGACTCAGAGTAACTAAAGAACCCAACTGTGACAACGAGCTCTCAACCTCTTAAATGAGTGTGGGTGGCTCATGCTGGTGGCAATGTGCAGATGTATTTGTTATTAGGATTAGAGCAGGGGAGTGGCAGCTCAGCAAAGGTGCAACCCTGAGTGTGATGAGTGCTTTGGCATGATGTGAAAATGTTAAGGAATTGCTGAGATTGGAAAAGTCCTCTAATGCCATCCAGTCCAACAATTTCCCCAGCACAGCCAAGGCCACCACTGACCCATGTCTCCACGTGCCACATCCACATGGCTTTTAAATCTCTCCAGGGATGGGGGACACCATCAATGCTCTGGGCAGCTGTGCCAGGGTTGGACAACCCTTTCCATGGAGGAATTTTCCCTAATATTCAGCTTAAACCTCCCCTGGTGCAACTGGAAGATATTTCCTCTCCTCCTGTCCCTGTTCCCTGCGAGCAGAGCCCGACCCCCCCGGCTGCCCCCTCCTGTCAGGGACTTGTGCAGAGCCACAAGGTCCCCCCTGAGCCTCCTTTGCTCCAGCCTGAGCCCCTTTCCCAGCTCCCTCAGCCGCTCCTGGGGCTCCAGCCCCTTCCCAGCTCCATTCCCTTCCCTGGACGTGCTCCAGCCCCTCCATGTCTCTCTTGTCCTGAGGGGCCCAGAGCTGTCCCCAGCACTGGAGGTCTGGCTTCCCATGAAAGGTCTATTTTAGTCTTTCTTCAGCAATGCTCTCCCATGGGGCCTGGGGAAGAGGCTGAGGATGAGGTGAACATCCTTTGACTGGTGCCTTCCAGTCTCTAATCACTGCCCAAGCTTCATTGTATTCCATATTTAGCAACTTCCAGTGTATTTCTCTACCGTGCTAGAGCTGAGGCTCCAGAGGGCAAACTGTTGCTGTGGTGTTTTTTCACCTTTAATAAGCTGCTTTGCCCCCTCGTAGCTCTGTCCTTACGCTGTGTGACCTTGTTTTCAGTGGTTAAAGACCTCAGGGCACTGTTATTAAAGAATGTGAGCTTAGAGTAATGGAAGGGTAAAAGCTGTCCCATAGCGAGCAGCTGGAGGTGCGTGATCTAGTCAGCTTATCAGAAAGATATAGAGGAGAATTGATGAGAGAGTGTATTTCCTTCCTGGATCCTTCCATGGGTACCAAAGGACTCCTTGATCTAGAGGGAAAAGACGTAACAAGAGCTGAGGGCTGGAGCCTAAAGCTGTAAGATATCAAATTGGAAACAAAACACACATTTTTCTCAGTGAGGATAATTAACCATGGATAATAACCATCAGGGGGAAACGAAGATTTCTGCCTTCCTGATGACTATAAAAAAAAGAAAGTCTGGCTTTCTTCCTTAAAAAGAATATTTGAATCAAGAACATGATTTGGAACCAGATCTGTTTGAATGGCTTACATGGAAAGGCACGATAGTTTTTATACTAGATAGCTAAAAGACCCTTCAGATTTCAGAAAAGTCAGCATTATGCAGGAGCATTTGCATGTGGGATCTTTGCCTAGGTAATTATATTTCACCTGCCTTGATGATTGTCCAGTTTCACTTGCGTTTCATCTGCACCCTATCCTTGACTGGAGACAGAGCCCAGTCTAGGATGGCTCTTATTATTGATCACAGCTTTCCTGGTTCTCCTAAACCAGGAGATGCATTGCTGTTTCCAGTTAACTGATCACTGGGTAATGTTTGTGGGCAATGTTTGTGTGATTCATCGTCTTTGGAAGGGAGGCAAAGTGATACTTTTGGATATAGGAAAGGATTATTAGTGGAGCAGACAAAGAATGCACATCTGATGAAAGTTCTGCACCTTCTGTATTTTTTATTATTATTATTGGTGTCACTATTAATGACCAACAACAGTGACCTCTCATGTCATTAGCAGCCAGAAAAACGTTCCTTTGATACTATAAGGAGAGGAAAAATTTTTTTAGAGCTACATTAAGCCCCTGATCAACAAATTCAGAAGTTTTTCAGGTCAGTATTTCTTTTCAGCTTCAACTCTTTTCTTTTGCTCTGTTTCGTGACAGGAGGAATTTCCAAGATGGGAGGAATTTCCAATTGACATGCATCTGTTCCTACATCTCTGCTAGTATCTTTGAGTGCCTACCTAACTTTGGACACACAGTTGCCAGAGCAAGGAATAAAGAGATTCACCTTTTACAGGGGGTTTGATTTAGCTTGAGAAGTGCCAACTCCAGTGGAAGAACTGGGGATAATTAACTCCTTGTTCAGATGTCTCTGGTAAGAGCTTCATTTCATCTGGTAAGGCTGAGATGAATTCTAGCCTTTCACCACTTACCTCCTACCCTTACACTTCCTTGTCACTGCTGAAAAAAAAAAAAAATGTTTTTGTCCATCTCTAAAATGAATGTTGTCTTTGCTTTTGCCAATCATGGGGAATTACCTTGTCTGAATATTACTTCTCTCCCTACAACATTTTTTTTTTTCCCTTTCTGGCTTGGCACAGGTCATCTCTCTGTTCTCCCTTACAATGAGAAAAGGGTTGGCACCTCTACTCATCCTGAATAAAGGAGCTCATAAAGACCACTGGTGTTGGGGAATGGACATCTGAGGGGATGGATATTTTATTAAGCAGCTTAATTCCTGTATTGATAGTTAGAATTTCTATACTTAACAGACATCCCTTAAATTTTATGGAGTGTGGGACTAATCCTGTCAAATCAAAAGCAATAAATATGAGTGTATAAATTTAATGGAGAAGAAAGAATTATATCTTTGTTTATCCTCGTGGTGGAGAAATAAATGGATCCTGTGCAATAATCCTGCATAAAACATGAAAGAAGTCTCAAGCCCATGAGACTTCTCCAGAGGAGTCAATGAGAATGGGTTGTCCTTGGTGGCAATCTGATTGTTTTTTCTCTGATAAGGATGTTGGGGAAGGCAATAATGGACAGGTTAGGGATTGGAATAAGTTTTCCTTATCACAGGTGTCTGAGATGTCTTGAAAGAGGCAGCTGAAGGGGAATATTATAGAGGTATGTGCATTTCTGAAAGGCTTAAGGAATAGGAATAGGAAATAGCTATTGACTATTTATCTTCTCAGATGAACCTGTGCATTCACCAGGCAGAGGCAGTAATGAATTAGAGGTGGTTTCCCACATCTCTCCACCAGCCTTGGGCAAGTGGAGAAGAGCCTATGCCTGGCACATTGCTTCCAGTCCTTTGGACTGTCCTGATGGACAGTGATGGACCATTATTATAACATAAATTAAAAGTAACCAGGAGCACCCCACCGTCTTCCTTTGCCAGGCAGGCCCATTGCATTCAATTCATCTCTTTTTATACCTTTTTCTTTTGCCTTTTTCTTATTAATGTCTTCCTTTTCACCACCTGTGAATTAAAAATCAACTATTTATCCTCTAACAGATTTTTAAGTTCTGTTTTATCTGCCTGAAAACCATGTTGTGTTTCTTCTTTTTTATACACCATCCTTGCAATAAAGTTTGTGACACCAGAGCTCGCAGTGCCTTTATCTCCAGCTATATCAGCTCTGTGGCTGTAAAATCTCCATTATCTTTCCTTTCCAGTCTCTCAGCTCTGCTGAACCACCCACTTGTCCAAAGGAAAATGAAGAGTGGCTTTTTCTTTTGAGTAGCCCTCGGCTGGAGGGGGCAGGAGACGGAAGGGAAAATACATGGACTTAGACTGGAGAAGAGAAGGCTCTGGGGAGACCTTAGAGACCCTTCCAATGCCTAAAGGGGCTCCAGGAGAGCTGCAGAGGGACTGGGGACAAGGCATGGAGGGACAGGACACAGGGAATGGCTTCCCAGTGCCAGAGGGCAGGGCTGGATGGGATATTGGGAAGGAATTGCTGTCTGTGAGGGTGGGCAGGCCCTGGCACAGGGTGCCCAGAGCAGCTGTGGCTGCCCCTGGATCCCTGGCAGTGTCCAAGGCCAGTTTGGACGGGGCTTGGAGCAGCCTGGGATAGCGGAAGGTGTCCCTGTCCATGGCAGGATGTGGAACAGATGAGTTTTCATATCCTTTCCAACCCAAATCTATGATTCAGCTCCTGGTACTGCCACAGACCTGCTTTTATGGCAGTGCCACTTTTTCAGAAGTGACTGAAAACACTGTCCTTTTCAAATTATGTTTGTCTTCTTTAATTTGATTGACTGTTTCCCTGTCTGCACCGAGCATAGCCTTGTTTTCACTTGCTGGACACCATCGGCAAATGGGAATTTTGTTATAGGGCATTTCTTCCAGCCAGGTAGGAGACCTGCCTTTCATTTCACAGCCTGTACATATAATTTTCAGAGACATTTTCAAGGGTTTTTTTGGAGTATATCACACCTAAAGAGGAAGGTGAGATGAGGCAGGACTTTTGGACCACTTTGCTGTGCCCCAGCTTTCCCAACAACACCTGGATTTGCTTTGTCCTTCCAAGTGGTGTTCCAAAGACCAGGAGGTAGTTTCCTTAAAGCTTTATGGTGAGGGTGAAGTAAAGCGAGAAAGGTGCTGTAGTAGTATTTGTTATCTAAAGATGATAAAAACAACATGGCAAAATTATTCAGAAGATATATGAATTGGCCAAAAATATTGGCAATGGTCACTGAACTGGTGAATTGCTGGTGTGTTTGGCTGTGAGAAATTGAGTGAGGAGGAAAAGGTGATAAATCTGATAATACCTGGGCTATCCTCAGAACACAGCCTGGCAGCAGAACTCATAGCAGCAATAGTTCAAAAGTACCTAAAGGTAATCTGCATTTGGCATCATGGCTTATTTGTCACGTTTTATAATAGTGCCTGCTTGAGTTTATCATTGTCTGCTCATGCATTTTAACCACACCAAGGCATTATGTACAAGCCATGGGAATATTCCTGAAGGACAGAGGCCCAAATTCTTCCCTGTCACTCTGAGTTTTGTAAATCATCCATTAGCTTGCAGTCTGGGCTAAACAGATTTTCCTCCAACAAACCATGTCAAGCCAACTTGAGGTCTCTACACTGGCTCGCTGGTGGTGCCTCAGCAAGTCATTCTGATTTACCCATGTGGACAGATTGTAAAGATTAATTTGGATCTACAGACTGAGTTCAGACAAAAACCTGACTCTGAGTTTGAAAGGACTCCACTTTTTGTGAGCTAAACCAGACCCCAGGCCTGATCAGACCAGGACCGTGACGAAGTGTGGGTTGAAAGCTGAATGCCTGAATTATTAAGTTTGAGCTCATGTCTGTCCTGGGTTATTCAGCAGTGTCATGCAGAGCTTGATAGATTCAATTGCAAATATGGGCTGTGCTCATGTACATTTGGCTGTGTCAGCTTCAAGCTGAGCTGCAAGTTCAGTGGACTGAAAATAATTCAGAGTGAGATCTCAGCTAGGCTGCTGGGTTTCTCCAGTCAAACCAAAGGGTTTCCCTCATTGAAGATAAAAACTTCTGGATATCAACAAATTCCATGGGAAACCACACAGGAGACAAACAGGTGCAGGTAGGCTGAGCTGTAGTGAGAAACAAGTCTATGCTGAAACTCTGCACCAAAGATCAGAGAGTGTCTTCTGCAAGAACTTATAGCTCCTCCCAAAGCAGCAGTGTGACATCCAAAAAAGGAAAAGTTGCTGCTTCCTGAGTCAGGCAGGACAACCAGAGGGTGAAAGGTGCTGCAGAAGGAAAATACACCTCAGTTCTCTTCAAAGCAGGTTGCAAATTGAGATCTGAAGCACAAGCCTGTCCCAGGGCTGAATGCATACTGTGTGACTGCCAGCATCTCCCTTTACACTGTTTCACACCCCTTGTGTGATTATTTCACTTTTAGGTCCTCCTGAGGCAAAGATTGCAACAATGCTTTAGCAAAAAAAAATTTTATTTTCTCCCAAACCATTTTATAGCACTCAGACCCCTGAAAGGTGGGAAAGAACATACAGCACTAAGTTCACATAGATCACCTTGGTACAATTTCAGCTCAGGGCTTTCTTTTCCTTTAGTACCTGACTCACAGGTCCTCCTTCTCTGTGGCATCCCTTAGTAGAAATCACAGCCTTTTTACATCTCTCATGAGATGAAATAACACTGTGGATGATCCCTCCCCTTTGTTCCTCCTGCAGGAATCACTCTGAAATTCCCTGGCCTGTGCTATAATAGAGGTCAGAGCAGAGCAAAATATCCCCTCCTGGCCTTAAAATCTATGAATAATATTTCCCCTTGGAGACTCCAGCCAGGATACAATGGGAAGAGCCTCAGTCACACCTGGGTTATGGACTTGGGCTGGGTGTAGGTTGGATAAAACCATCACATGCGGATGGATGGATTCGGTGCACCTTCCCACTGTCCAGCTGCACCTCCATCCCAGCCCCACAGGGCAGTAGCATTGTGGTATCACAGCAGTAAAGCCACTATGAGCTGGGATGGCATCTCACATGTTTGCTCTTGCTCACTGATTTAGTATTCAGAATTTAGAATTTATTGAGGATTCTTCCTTTGTCACATCATCTATCAGAGACAGACACCACCGAGATGGAAAGGGGAAAAAAAATTAAAAACCTGTTTATTGCTCAACTTGCTCTAGGCATGTTTTAGTTTATTGTTCAGCTTGGTTCATTTCAGTGTTTCAATTTGAACGGTTCGCTTAGTTGCTGTGGCTAAAAAAAAATAAATTAAGAAAACCATAAGAAAACCTATTTAAAAAAAAAAAAAAAGAAGAAGAAGAGGCAGCAGGAAAAGTTGAGATTTGTGGGGCCCCTCAGCACCTCCCAATGTCAGTGGTGTCAGCAGATAATTTAAGGGCACAATCCCACGTCGCCAGAAGAGATGTGCTCCCAATTCCCTATTCTGCACATGTTCGCCCATCGAGCTGCTGTTGGCACCCCTGGGAGGAGAGACCCGCATTGCAGATACCCTGCCCAGCCCCACAGGGTTTGCTGCTGTGTCTGCTCTGCACAGAGCCCTTTGCTGGGATATGCCAGGACCTGAACATTTCCTCTCGTTTTTCTCAGGCTCACAGAAGGTGTGTACGAAATTCCTCTCGATGGACACCGGTGTGAATGGGGTTGGTGTCCACGGGGAGTAAAAGGTGGTCACATCTCTTGTGGTCACCCAACGGCAGATCTGATTCCGGCCCCACAAGTTCCTGAAAATGGCATCAACGTGTGCTACCTCTCTCCACATGCAGCAGCTCTTATTTCAGCAGCCATAATTACGGCTCTGCTGATCCTCCAGACCTTGCCTCGGATATCTCTGCCTCCAGCGGGGTAGGGGCTTTCCAAAGAAAACAGGATCCAGCTTCTCCACACAGCTGCTTTAAGCATTTGAAGAAACCTTCTCCAGCAGCAAGTGTAGTAATCTCAATGGGAGATAAGTCAATTACGGCAAATCGAGCTATTTCATTTCTGGCTGCAAATGGCTTTCAGTTACACAAGTAGACACATTAATCTAATAACTAATGATCATATATTTTACTAATCATACAACGCTGCGTGAGGTATTATATTTAATTATATTTAAGATTAAGACATCTTTATATGTGTATTTTTGCTGGTTGCCAGGCTGGTGCAGATGGATGAAAACAGAAAAAGAAAGCAGAAATAGTTCCAACCCCCTCCCTGTAAGAAACAGGAGGTCCCTTTGAAAGATGGAAAGATACAATTCAGAGAGTATTGGCTGAGGTTGCCTCCAGGATAGAATAGAAGGGAATAGGAAAGAAAAACTGCAATAAAGTATTCTATGATATTGACTTTTTTCATTGGAAGCAAAGGTTGAATCCAGAAATTTGATGCTAGTGGCTTGGGAGCAAAAAACCCCACCAAATTGTTGAGATTGGAAAAGCCCTCTCGGATCATCCAGTCCACCCATTCCCCAGCACTGCCAAGGCCACCACTGACCCATGTCCCCAAGTGCCACATCCACACGGCTTTTAAATCCCTCCGGGCATGGGAACACCATCAATGCCCTGGGCAGCTGTGCCAGGGGCTGGATAACACTTTTGCTGAAGATATTTTCCCTAATATCCAACCTAAACCTCCCCTGGTGTGACTTGAGGCCATTTCCTCTTGTCCTGTCCCTTGTTACCAGGGAGAAGAGACCAACCCTAAATTAAATTAAACAGCTCATGTTGTTCTCACCCTCCTAATCTGTCCTTGGAGCCTCAAGGCCTGCAATACAGATGAGATGCAACCGAGAGATGTTTCCCCAAAGCTGTGCTTGCAGAAAAGCTGACTGCCTCCAGCTCCTGGGCTTCTCAAAGAACTCACTTAGAGATATTCCTGAGACATATCGTCCACAAGAACCCTCAGTACAACCCAGCAAACCTGCAGTGCCCATGATCCTCTCAAGGACCTTAGAAACAGAGAATAGGAGGATCGTTAGGACTGGAAAACATGTCTAAGATCATCCTGCTGCCCACAGCGCTGACTGAGTGCTTCCCAGTTCCTCATTTGACTGGTGTGGACCGTCTCCTGTGTCTGGTGCCTCCAGAATGGAGCAAATGCACATGGCCACAGGGAGCTGCTGTATGATCCTCTTTCCCCCAAGGAATGTCTTCCTCCAGGATGGTATAGCTCTTGTCTCTATGATCCAAAGAGCAAAGGCTGACACCAATGAGATGCCCTAACTTAGACTGCGTTATTACCTTTTCCAGGCTCAAGGAAGCCCCCAAGAAGCGAAGGGATAGTCATTAACATAACCACTTGAAACAGGGTCTTTAACACAGTCTCTTAAAGCTTATCCTGAAGAATATTAGTCCGTGCTAAGATCACTCCCTGAGCTTGCCTGTGCTGTTGGTCAATATGATAATGTCCTAAATGCAGTTATGCAATCGCTGATTACTCTCTTTGGTAAATACTTTTATTTATGCGGGTATTTTTTGCATCAGTCTAGTGGCAATCCATCATATATGAAGGTCTCGTGGCAGCTGCTGTTAAAATCAATATGTGTTAGGATGCCAGAAAACTGAGCTCATTTTTCTCCTCTTTGACATCGTAACTAAAGATCATAAAAAGAGATAATGATAATGACGCAAGACAATGATTAGAGATACTCTGTTAAAGGAAAGAACGGAATCAAGCAAGCAAGAAAAGAAAGGGTGGTAAAATAACGGAAAAGGACCTTTCTCTTTCCCTGGAGGAAAAGCTGAGTTAATTGCAAGGGAGGCATGTATAGAAATCACAATTAATAATCCTTCACCCTTGCCCTATCACTCTCACGTAGACCCCTTGCATTACAGCACCTCTGCAGCGAGCACTGCCAAAGCCAGGACCTGGGTCTTCAAGCCCCATTCTGGGCAACCAGCTCTGCAAATTCAGATAGTCCAATGGAACTCCTATTTATCAAGAGGAAAAAATCCCCTCCCTGCTTAGCAGTGGTTGTTCTGGAACAAGATCGGCTACCAGGTCTTACAAAGCTGTGGCACAGCCCAGGTTCTGTGAGATTGTTCCCAGGACTGGGTCTTGGCACCATAATCAGCTGTGACTTACTCTGAAATGTATTTGTGTGGGAAAACAACACTCTTCACTCAAGCAGAGCCACCCCACTGCACAGGGGTCAACCAGCCTGTGATACAATAATATATATAGTATTATACCATGATGACCATAACACGGTGCTGTACACCTTACGTATGTAATTCCCCCAAAATATTCCTATGGCATACAAGCCATGGTATGCATATACCTCTACATATTTAACTCAAAGGATCCTAGAATTTTTGGGGTTGGAAGGGACCTTTAAAGATCATCTAGTTCCATCCCCAGGGATGCCTTCAGTAGGCGAGGTTGCTCCAAGCCCCGTCCAGCCTGGCCTTGGACACTTCCAAGGGACACTGCCAGGGACAGCCCCAGCTGCTCTGGGCACCCTGTGCCAGGGCCTGCCCACCCTCACAGACAGCAATTCCTTCCCAATATCCCATCCAGCCCTGCCCTCTGGCACTGGGAAGCCATTTCCCCTTGTTATGTTCACTACATACTCTTGTAAAACACACACATGCGCTCACATATGTTCTGTATTCTACCTCTAGCGGTTACAAAGTGGCTACCTCTTAGGAACAAATTAGCATAAACACATGAGAATGTGTTTCCATACATCCTTCATACATAAGAATCACCTCTCATTCATAAGAACATTTTTTCATACATAATCTTATTTTATTTTGCCTGGATGTAGGGTGTATGAATATATTTGCACATCTCCAAAGTACACCACAAACCTTCAGCACAACGTAAAATCCAAAAAACCAAAAAATACGTGCATTTGTTAAATGGCAAGTATGGAAATGAGACACACACATAGCCCCACCACTGAAATCCCCACATTAAATGTCAGGGAGGTCCCAAAAGCTCAAGATCCTTTACAGCTTCAACACAGCAGCCTCAAGCCCCCAGATCTGTGGCCAGAAAATCAAGCTCTGTATCAGTACGAGCACGCTTCTCCTGCTCTGATTGCCTCCCTGCAAGCAGAACCCCATCCCGGGAGGCAGGAGGCATATTCGGATGACAGAGGGAGACTGATCCCCCCTGTGCCGGCGCCTTGGGCAGCTGCTCTTTGTCGTTCAGTTCCACTAATCACACCGTGGCTCTGACATCCCTCCCAATATTTAACTTTCCTGGGACCTCTGGTAGTTTATTAACATTTTCAGGCTACAGGTGCTGGTGTTTTCTGCCTTCAATTACGCGGCCACTTTTAGCTGCGGGAAAATTCCCTGCCCCAGGCGAAGCGTTGGCTGCAGTGATAGGAATAATCATTTGTGGGTGATATTTCAGCAATGCGCAGAGGGAAGTGGAGGACGATCTGTGACAAACAAAATGGATAGTATCAAAAATCAATTCCACTCCCGCTATGAAAGAGCAATGGAAAGAAAAAAAGAGGCAATTCAACAGCTTTTAGAGGCAGGGAGGACTCAAAGGGAAGAAAGGATCCTGCTTAGAAGAAATGCTCACTTTGCTATGGAACAATAAAACGTGCCACTTGAAAAATTTTACCTTTTGATGTGTGTTCAGATGTGTCTATGAATACTTCCATTGGGTTTGGTGCTGGGAAACCCAGTCATTGAGAGATTTCTGGCCCAAGCTTGCTTGTTTGATCTCAGCCAGATTATTCCCCAAGGTAGGAGATCCTCGTTCATGTCTGTGTGTGTGTGTGATGTGTACACACACAAGTTTTCATGCCTGTAAATGTGTGAATCTTTTTCCCCTTAGAGCTATGGTACCTAGGTGGAACAGGGTCTGCAATCTATTTAAATTTTTCTAGGTCTTCAAAGAGGTCTTCACTTAAAGCCATGGCCAAAGGAGTACAGCAGTGACCTCACACCTATTAAAAGTGAATGAGGTTTTTTTTGTTGAGATACCTGCTTGGCTATAAAAGCAGTTGACTTGTGCAGACATGGGTGAGTCTGGGTTTTCAGGGTTAAAACTCTCACAAAGTAACTTGTAAAACCTTGTGGGTTTACCCTGAAAAAATAACTTTGTGATGGGCCAGCATGTTGATTATGGATTTGGACCACTCAGGACAAGAATGTCCAGGGAAGGGAATGGAGCTGGGAAGGGGCTGGAGCCCCAGGAGCGGCTGAGGGAGCTGGGAAAGGGACTCAGGCTGGAGCAAAGGAGGCTCAGGGGGGACCTTGTGGCTCTGCACAAGTCCCTGACAGGAGGGGACAGCCGGGGGGGTCGGGCTCTGCTCGCAGGGAACAGGGACAGGAGGAGAGGGAACGGCCTCAGGCTGGGCCAGGGGAGATTTAAATTGGAAATTGGGAAAATTTCTTTGTGGAAAGGGTTGTTCAGGCCTGGCACAGCTGCCCAGGGCAGTGTTGGAGTCCCCATCCCTGGAGGAATTTAAAAGCCATGTGGATGTGCCCCCTGGGGACATGGGCTAGTATGGCCTTGGCAGTGCTGGGGGAGTGGTTGGATTTGATGATTTTAGAGTACTTTTCCAGCCTAAATGAGTCTGTGATTCATTATTGCTGCAGAGTCTATCTGAAGGTACACAAATATGTAAAAAAACACACACCATTTTCACTACTGGCAAATCTGAAAATTTGCTCTGTGAATTATGGCCCTGGTGCCTCCCAAAATGCCCACAACGACCAGAACCATCTTGCTTTGTTCAAGAGGTCCTTTCAGATATTCACAGCTCTGATAATTAGAAAGCTTCTTGTAATTTCCAGCCCAAATTTATTCATGGCTAGTTTAGATCCATTTGCACTTCAATAGCCCACTCCCAGAGGAAGGAGGAGGTTGCAGGGCTGTAGATGGAGGTGATAGGTTTGACCCAGAGAGGAACCTGGTTCCTGCAGCCTCTGTCAAAGTCCCTGGAGACTGGATTGAGCAATGGTCATTTGAAGTCTATGAGTGGAGCCGAAATATTAAGAGGATCAAGCCTGCAGGAGGGGAATTCAGAGATGCTCATCACTTCTTATTGTAAATTAAATATTTGGTTGTGCCAAAAATGGTATTTACTTTGAGCTAAGAAATTGTTCCTTCCTTTCTCTTTCATTCTTGATGAAGCTGGAAGACAGGAAACTAAAATGTTTATTTTATTTTTCCTTGGTTGATTTTTTTTAATTGTAGATTTCAATACTCTTCCCAGTGTTGAGAGAAAAGGATGAGAAATGCTGACTAAGTAATTTTAGCCCTATTTAGAAACCCGTATTAAGTTTATACTTTAAAAATTGACTCTCAAATATTTTCCCATTTTTTCCCAAAAGGGTCCCCAAGAAGAAAGTTGTGGTGCAGTACACCTTGAGGACGAACCTGAGCACCCTGTCCTGTACAGATGGTAGGGGAATATGATCTTACCTGAGCATTTACAGACACAGAGAGACAGAGGGTCCATGGAGGGTCTACACTTGGTATGGACATAAGTAAATTGCCTCTTGAAGTGCCAAGCAGACTGCAGTGTATCTTCTGCCTCTTAAAGAAATAGAATATTTGAAAAGGAATGGGAAGTGGAAATGAAAATACTGCTTTTTCTTACTCAGAGTTTTTTCTAGTCCATGGAAAAACCCTCTCTGGAAATAGTCATCCTTTCCACTCCTCCTGGTAGGCATGGAAAGAGGTGTGCAGGGTGGGAAAGCCTTGAGCAGGTCATCTGTGTGTCTGCTGCAAATTCTGGTGGGGGCACATGGGGCCCTGCAGCATCTGCCCCCTCACATTGCTCCACAGCCAAACAACATCACTCTGGACTCCCTCTGGTTTCATCACAATCCCCAAAATTGTCCAGCCTAGAAAATCATAAAATCACTGAAGGGTTTGGGCTGGGAGGGGCCTTTAACCTCATCTCATTCCACCCTCTGCCATGGGCAGGGACAACTTCTACTAAACCAGGTTGCTCCAAGCCCTGTCCAACCTGGCCTTGGACACTGCCAGGGATCCAGGGGCAGCCACAGCTGCTCTGGGCACCCTGTGCCAGGGCCTGCCCACCCTCACAGACAAGATCTTTCCCTGACATTTAATCTAAAGCTAACCTCTTTCGGTTTAAAGCCATTCCCCATTTTTCTGTCACTACATGCTCCTGTCAAAAGCGTCTCCCCCCACTGCTCCAGCATTCTCTCATGTTTTCCCAGCATACTCTCTGAGATGCTGCTTCCCTCTGGGACCACACAAGGTCCAGCAGGTCATCCAGAGTGGTGGGACACAGAGCCCTGGCAGAGCTCACCAGTAAGGACTTAATGTGCCAGAACTCAGCCCTTCACATGGATCCTATCAGCCAAAAAAAGCCACCCAGCAGGGCTGCCACGTTTGCCACACTTAACCTGCTGCTGTATAAAATTCATAGGTGTTTAAACAAATACAACACAAATAGACACTGCAGAGTTTTTTTAATAAGAGCCCATTGTTGTTAGTACCCAAATTCCACTAATGATTTGAAAAGAATTAGTGCCTTTCCAGGTCATGAAGAGGGTTGATCACCTTCACCCAGTTTGGTTTTATTTACAGCCTTCCCTGTTGTCATCTTGACATTTGCCACATGAAAGTTGGGGAAGGCTGGGGAGGGAGGGCTGAAAGGAAGCAATACCTGATGATGTAAACAATTAGACCTTTATCCATCCTGCCCAAAGAGGTCCTTTATCTGATGACAACCTCTGCAGAACGGAAGAGGAATAGGTACCTCCCTCTGGGACCATCCTAACTATTCAATCAATTCTCCTCAATTACTAACAAATCTAAATGTGATTTATCTGCCCAGGAATCATTCCAATATCAGGCAAGGATCTATCAATAAAGCCCCCAAAGGCAATCTTTTTTTCAGAGCTGTCAATAGAACCTCTGAAGCACAAAGAGAGGGAGCCAGCAATTGAGATATTTTTCTTTTTTTTTCTTTTTTTTTTTTTTTTGAGCACTTAATTAAGTCGACAAGAAGCTGTCAAGGATAATTTTCAAAGCACACGGCCTCAGCATCTGACATTTGATAATATTACACTCCATGTTGATTGAAATTGATTTTTTCTCCTCTTTTTTTCCCCTCTTTTTCTCCTTTTTTTTTTTTTTTTTTTTTTTTTTTTGTTGTTGTTGTTGTTGTTTTGTTTTGTTTTGTTTTGTTTTGTTGGAGGTGGAAGGCTGCAAAAAAGGGGGCATTTGACAACTTTCTTGCCCATAGATCCAAGGACAGCGGGCCAGTTTGTTAAGGTCAGTCATGACAAACAGTATGATGGGTTTTTAAAACCAGCTGAGTTTAACAATAGTAGGGCACGGGTGTGTTATTTCAGTGTCAATAAAGCAAGCTGCTCAGCAGTTAGCAAATATCTCAGCAAGACCAGAGGCGCCGGGATTAGAAGTAATAGTAAATTTATAGGGTCGGATTCTGATCTCAGTTAATACCATTGTAAATCCAGAGTGAATTTCATTGACTTCAATAGTTTTTGATCCAGAATAGCCCAGATGTGGTCATTTTCTGAACTTGTTACCTGAGCTGCCAATTGCATCGTTGCTTTGGATTTATTTGTATTTATTTTTCATCCTGATGGGAGTTGGGCAGTTCCCTTCCTGTTGTCCCTCCCCCTGTAAAAGTCACTGCTGTAAATCTCTCTAGATTATTATCTTCTTAAGTGCCTAAGCTACTTTGTAAACCTATACATGCAGTAGCTGCCATGCCTTTGAAAAAAGTGCAACTCTGCAAGCATGGAGTAGAATCTGGCCCCTGTCCTTGCTCAAACAGGAAAAAACCAGTCAGATGGCAAAAATGAGGTTCCAGACTTTTCTTGCTCTTTGGCTCTCTAATCAGTAATCAGTATTTACTATTTGCTGCTTAGCACCCCGTGAAGAAAGCAAAGCAGACTCTCAGCAAATTGATTTGAACGATAATATTTTATTAAAGTTCTGTATTTTAGTTGCTCTTGCAGCTGCAGCTGAGCAATTATGGCATTTCAAGAATAATTTATTGGTTATCAGAATCCAAGATATCATTTCTTTTGTCTCAGCTACAGAAAAAGACCCTGGAGTAAGGCAGTTGTGTGAAAGGCTGGGAAGCAGGAAGATGCCCTCTCTGGCCTCTGGGCAGAACAGCAGTGACCTGCCAAGTTTTTGGGTTCAAGAGGGGATGGCTTGAAGAATAATGGGGCTCAGAATGTACAAGTCCTAATCCTAGAATCCTTTAGGTTGGAAAAACCTCTAAGGGACCAATTACTCCTCAGCACTGCCAAGGCCACCACTGACCCCTGTCCCCAAGTGCCACATCCACATGGCTTTTAAATCCCTCCAGGGATGGGGACTCCAACACTGCCCTGGGCAGCTGTGCCAGGGGCTGGACAGTCCTTTCGGAGCACTTTTTCCTAATTACCCCCGTTCCTGCACATACTGCTTGGTTTCAGCTCATGCCCACCCAGAGTCCAACTTATGTCACCTGCTCCAGCACCAGGGCTCAACAGGAATGGGAACAGCTTGGCAAGTGCTCCCTTGGTCCCACACTGAATTGGGGCTCCAAGATGAGGTCAGATCCTGTCCCTGTTTCATTTATTTCTGTTTCCTGCACAGGACAAGGGGGAGATGCATCTAGTTGCAGCCCATTGCAGAAGACCCAGTTCTGGACAGCTTGAGCAGTGGCAACAGGGTCAGTCTCATCAGAAACCAGATCTAAAGGGACAGGTCTGGCTTAAACAGATAAATCATTTCTCAGGAGTATGTAATTTAGACACCAGGCAGCTTTCATCTGTCAGAGAGCATCAGGGAGCAAGCAAGCTAAATTAATTAATTGAATTGCCCAAGGTCATTGAGGAAATCTGTAGAAGAGGTCAGCCGTGGCCACAAACACCCGCAAATCATCATCCCCATCGCGACCAGTGTGGTCTCAGCAGGAGTGTGGGATGAGAAGGGTTAAGCCGGGCTAGATTGAAGAGAGACATAATTATCCTAGGTAAGAATTAACTTGCAAGGAATTGGGAGCAAGGCACCACCTGACTGGAGCAAAATGATCTAAATCTGTCTGTCCCACGCCGATCCCCACGCGGCTCTCCCACAAATGACGCACCAGAATTAAGTGGAAGTATTTTACAGTAGGTACATTTCACTCCTCGGAGGGATACTATAAATGTTGGTCTCACGGACGCCATTCCTGCAGTATCCTGAGATAAGGAGAGAGGGTTTAAATCCAAATCAGTGCCAGCACTGCCTCTGGAAAGCTCTCACAACAATTAAAGCAGAATTATAACAGGTTCCCGGGAGTGACCGCAGTCTAGATTTGAAGGGTGAGGGATCCTGGTCTCTCCACCTTGTTTCAGGCAAATGAAACCTGGGTTTTATGACTTTTGGGACCTTGTGGCTAGGAAATTAAAAATTACCAGGGTCACTGCTGGGCACTGGAATGTGACTGTAAACCAGATCGTCAATCCAGTCTGAAGGTATCACTGGCCAAGGGTAGCTGTCCCTCTCCCAGCTATTTCCCAGGGGTACTCTGGGGAACAGCCTGAGCCAGGCACCACCCCTGACTGCCTACTTGGGTCGGGCCACCCCAGGTATGGATATAGATGAGGGTGTTTGTGCTAGAGATGGCCCAGGTGGGCTGATTTTGGCAGTGCAGGTATGGCCTTTATGGTCAGTCTTCCTGGTCTCTTGGTTTAAGAGAGAGTTTGGGACCTCAGCTATAGCACAACAAGTGCTATCAAGATGAAAAAGTGGAGGTGGTAAGGCTCATCTGGCCAAACTAGCAGTGATGCTGCTCTTTGGAAGTGTCTCTGAAGGATGGATCCAGCCCTGTCCACCAGTCTGCTCCCTCCCTGTACCCTTGTGCTTCCAGGGGCCAGGCTTGTCTGATGGCTGATCCCGTCAAAGATGCTGGCTCAGGTTTCTTTCCCAAGGTTCAGGGACAAGATGACACTGTGGCCATCCCTGAACCACTCTGCGTCTCTGTCTTGCCCTGTGCCATGGTTTGCTTGCCTCCTCACAGGGCTAAATCACAGCTCTTGTGCTTCCCATTGTCCTCAAGCACATCTGCAGGATTTCCTGGGAAGACTCAGAGGCATAAAAACAGTCATCAGTAACAACCTGAGCAAACTTCTGATCCAAGAGTACATTTTTTCCTTTCTTAGGCTTCACTTGGCTGCACAAAGAATGAGCACCAAGATTTATTCCTGGTATTTGCTTTCTTTTGTTAACTCCTTATTTCCTGGAGCCTTGGGATAATGGGAAAACTTGTTTCCTTAAGAAATAGCTGCATGTGAGTGTGGGCTGGAGTCTGGGAAATCATGAAGGAGGTGCATAACTCTCACATGTAATTATCCTCTGGCTTCATGTGCTCCCCCTTTACCATCCAAGGGGGATGATCCCTGCCCAAGGTCTCCCTCAAAATGTGTAGGGACCGGCCAGGCTGGGCTTGCTGGGATGAACCCAAGCTGGTTTGAGCATTGTGATTGTCATCAGCCCTACAGTGTGACCTGCTGTCCTTAGGGACATCGTTCAGTGGAGGGCTTGGCAGTGCTGGGGAACAGGTGGACTCAATGATCTTAGAGGACTTTTCCCACCCAAATGATTCTATAATTCTATGATTCTATCCTCTCTCCTGTGCTTGGCTGGAGTTTGGCCCTCCTGTATCAGAGGGGTGGAAGGTTTGCACACCTGAAAACACAACTGTTGTTTTGCAAATATATGAAGAGATAATGCTCTTTTTCACAAACCTACCTCCACCTCTGAGTCTGAAATCAAAGTAGAGAGCTACTTGTGCAATATGCTAGAGAAGGATTTACTCTGAGCCATCAGATCCCACACTGTGACCTGAGGCGGTGCAGACATGATGGGCTGAGTCCTTGCTACCTTGACCCTGCAGTGGTCATGCAACAACTCACTTAGACTCTGAGGACAGCATGGTACTAAAATTCTGTTTAAAAAAATCTTCCCCTGTTGAACTCCATCTCTGTCTGGGATTGGCCCACCCTGGGGCACAGCAGGGGGATCCCTCAGAGGGTCAGCAGCACGCTTGGGTGATAAAGGCGGCAGTGCCAGGCTCACAAGAGCTCAGATTGAGCGTGGTGCTGGGCTTTGGCAAAATGACTTTGGGGTTTTCCTTGGGGAATAAGAGCGGGGACTGAAGTGGTCTTGGTACATTGAGGTCTTGAGGTGATGAGGACAAACAGTGTCCAAGCGAATTTTCTGGTCTGGAGCAAGACCTGGAGATGCTGATTTCACCTCCGGTGCCTTTGCCTCTGGCAAGTCACTTAACAATGAGGTTTCCCTCTGTGTAAAATGGGTAGAATAATCACTTCCTACCTTGCAGGGGAGACATGAGGATTAATTAATTAATTAATTAATTGTTTTGGAAGTAATTAAGTTTCTTATTTCACAATGAATTGCTTTTCTTTCTGGTCCTTTTTTTTTTTTTTTTTTTTTTTTTGAAAACTGTCATGTTGTGGAGAACCTTGAGTTTCACCACAGCCATGAGCTGATGGGTTTTCCCCTGGACCAGGACAGCTTCAAGTCCTTGCCTGGAAGGACAGAGCTGGAGTCTTGCCACTCGTATGGGGTTTGCGCGTAGCAACCACCAAGCCATGGCTGCCCTCCTCAGCCAGGCTTAAAAAAACAGTAGTGGCATCTTCCCGTTGGAAAGACCAAATCCTGCCAGACTCTGGCTCCTCTAATGCCTAGTGACTGAGGCTAGGGTTAGGTTCCAGTTCCCTCTGGTGTGCCCAGGCCTTGGGGCTAGTCCCTGTTTCCCACTGGCTGCTCTGAGTTACAGCACCTCACAGAATCTGTGGGGCTGGCAGAGATCCCCCGTGGCAGTCAGGGACATGGGGTCACCACGGGAACAGAGGACAGGAAGCAGTGACACACGAGTCTTCAACAGATGATTTGTCTTTGGCTATCTTTCCGTGAAGTAACCAAATCTTTCAAATTGCAACTAAGACTTTTGAAAGTGTCTCTAATCCTTGAGAAGCATTATTCAGGGTTCAAAAAGCACAGATTCTGAAGTGAATTTGGTATCAGAGCTCATATATTCAGATTGTCCTTAATTAACAATTAAAATGCAGAGTCTAAAATCTCTTGTTATGTCATCATTTTCCAAAAAGTTGCAGGAAAAAGGAGTCCAGCACTATCTGCTCTCAATAGACATGTGACAAAGGGGTAAGTATGGCTAATTCCCCTGGGCATTATTTGTACACAGAGCATAGGTATGGGTGAATTATTGCTGTCCTGATCATCTCATGATTTTTTTTTCCCTTCTCATATGATCTTTTTTTCCTTACCTGATGTTTTGACATCTGAGAAATTCATATTGGCATGTTGATCTATATTGTCTAATACAGCATGGAGTGTAATCAATCACAAGTCCTGCCTAGGTTTTTTTTCAGCAACTTCAGACACAGTGAAATGGTAGAGATCTGTTTCCAGGTAATGGTGATTACATGACTAATTTTCACTAAAAACTTACCATACAGACCAGAACCACTAAAAAAATAAGATTTGCACTCAGGCTTTGAATTATGCTTCGGTATTTACTACTGCAGGACCAGCTCAACGCAGAGACTTGGGAAGTCTTGCAGTTAAGAATTGAGAAAATGATGCACAAGGAGGGATTTTCATCAAGAACTGAGAAACTCTTGAGGAGAAGCAGAATACACTTAGCCAGAGTAGCACTGAGTCTTACAATTGAAGTGTTCCTAGAACGATTTTTAAAATTAAAACTCAAGGAAAGCTGAGACGGAAAGAGAATCACAGACTTCAGGATGATGCATACTCTGGTAGTAAAGAAGATAACATCTCTTTATGTTGAAATAAAGGGTACAACAGAACCTGCCAAAACTCAAGAATCCAATCAAATAAAATCTCTTTTAAACATTGCACTTTAAAACAGGCTGCTAGATCAGGTGTGGGATGGGGCACGGTGACAAAACAACCATGAAGCTTCAGCAGAAGTATCGGTGTTGTTCCATTTTAGGAAGGAGACCTGCATAAAAATGGGGAAGTCTTTAAATAAGAAGAGGAGAGGAGTGAAGAAGAAGGTGTAAAGGGTGGTAAGAGGCAGGGAGTTACATAGAGGTGTTATTTCAGAGACTAACAGTAAGTCTCCACCCCAGATCATAGTACTCAGTAGAAAAACTCACGCTCAAATCAGCAATAGCTCAAAGGAGATTGCCAGGATTTGGAAGGTCCAAGCTGAACCCATACCCACCAAAAGAAAAATATCTGGCTCCTTCAATCTAAAACTGTAATGGGACAAACCAACCAAACAACCAACCAAAGAAAGAGAAAAAAAATACAAGGAAGATTTTGAGGAAAAAAATTGCTGAAATGGTTAACACTGGTAATAAATCAGAGGTAGGAGCCTGAAAGTTTGTAGGGCAATAACAACACAAGAACAATTGCACTGTCAGACTAAAGTTTCCTCTACCATAATACCCTGTCTCCAACAGCAGCTGATACAGATGTTTAGGAAGGCATAGCACAACATTTACTTTCACAGTAATGTTTCTCAGCCTTCAAGGATTTAAGGCTTGCTGCCTTCCTGTAGACCTCACCAGGGACTTCAGGTGTTTATCATATAATAAGGAAATTTAGAGAAGATTGGGCCTCAGCAGAGAAACTAAGTGAGATTTTCACATCTATATTCAGTACAAAGAAGCCTGGAGTGTCCTACACTTGTAATGTCTTTTTTGGGGGGGTTCAGCAGAAGACAGGTCAGAAACTGAAGTTTCAGTAGGAGAAATGTAGAGTGGCTTGATACAGTGAACACAGCAGTTATTAGGGTGGGACACTGCTCTTCTCTGAGCTTTAGAGGAACTTGAACATGACCTTGGTGACACTTTTCTGTGCTGTGTCCTTGCTCGATGTCAGTGTGACTCCTGCACACACACACTGTTCTCCAGGGCGTCTGCAGAGTGACAGTGCCCATAAGTCTCCACTCTGCACTAAGTAAACTGTTAGATGTAAAGATGATCATGGGGGCATTCATGATAAATACAATACAACAAAGAAGCCTCAACCCATCCTTCATAAAGGGAAGACAAGCTTATAAATCTGTTAGGGCTCTCTGAAGGTCTTTTTAAGCATATGGAAAAGGTAATCTGATATTAGTTAGGTAAGCTTTCCATGGCATTCTGTCTTGAAAGCTTAAGGAGCAGCTAGAAGGGTAGGACCTTTAGTCAATTAAAAACTAGATGGGGTAAAATCCCCAGGAAATAGAGCATAGGAATAACTTGTGTGAGTTACCAATGGAATCTCTTATGTGTCTGTAGTAAGATCCATTCAGTTCACCATATTCATAAGTAACCCTGGAAGGACTGTGGACAGTGAGATGACAAAGCTCAGTGATATTTTTGAATTATTCAGGGTGGTAAAAGCCAGAAGTGGCTGCTGAGACTTGCTGAGATCTGCAACCCAGAGTGATGAGGAAATAAAACTGAAATTCAACACTGCTAAATGCAAAGTAAATCACACATGTACTCTGACTCGTCTATTAACTCAGAAAAGAGAATTTGGTGTTACAACAGGTAATTCTGAGAAACTGTTAGCTCACTGCTTGATTAAAGACAGAAAAGCAAACTGGCTGCTGATAATTACTAAAAAGGAGTGGAGAACAAGCCAGGAATATTACACAGCTGCATGAATTAATGTTATATCTGCATCGTTCCTTTCTGGACTTTCTGTGCCCTGAAGGAAAGCAAAGGAACAAGATGGGCAGGATTGTTCAAGAGAAGAATGGCTTCACAGTAGGTCCAGGAAAGTCCACAAAAACAGGTGAATATGGAGACAGAGCTGTATAAAGCCAAAGGAGGTATATTGTTCCTACTGTACACGGTGGGCTTCACAGCTTGTCAAAATTAGATGAGGTGGAAGCTGAGAGTCCTGAGTGGTTTCAGTACTCAGTGAAACTAATGAATGGAAACGAAATCCAATGAAGTGTTTTATGCAGATCTATCACTTTTGCTTCAGAAAGTTATTGGGAATTTAGAGAATATTCTTGATGCAAAATGATTTGTGCTTGCCATGGTCTTGTATTTGTCTCCAGGCTTGAGCCAGGAGTAATGGTCAGACACCGAGTACTTGGCCATGGGGTCTTTTGGGTTGAGGCAGCTGTTGCACTTTTTTTGCTGCAGCAAAATCCCTAAATTCTACAGCACTTCAAAAAGCATCTCAGAGGCCCTGTGCTCTGGACAGACACCTGGAGCAGCTCATGCCCTTCCCAGCCAGCTTCCCAGGCTGTCTGCACACTCAGGTAACCACCACAGTTACACTGCCTCATTTCAGGGTCATTTGCTCTAAAATTAAGGTGAGGAACACATCTTTTAAATGAAGTTTGGGTTCCCGTGCCTTATTTTGGGCTAGGATCACTTCACAGCTGGCGACTATCCAAACAGAGAGGGTGACTGACCATTGTCCTCCCACTGCAGGGTAGAACGGATGGGCAGGAGGGTATGACTATTGTCACCCTTCTTGTATGAATATCCTGAACAATGTCCATGTGGTGAGGACACTTGGGACAACCAGGAGCTTTTGGAAACCTGAGCCCTGCTCCCTCCAGTGAGAAGGAGGAGCAGGATTCCATCTCTTTCCTGGCAGAAATACGCCGCTCCTGCTGCCGCATTTAAATCTCACCAACCTCCCTGCTCTACCTTAAACCGCCAGCTTTAGAGGTCCCCACTCATCAAAGTCTTGTCAGGCAACAAGAGGGAGAACAAGGAGGGCTTAATTGATCAGCTTCGAAAGTAGCCTTGAGAACTTGATTCAGATATTGACTTCCAACGAGCTGGTTTAACTCCAGCTTCCAGAGCCAGCAATGGCTGAACATCAAAACTATTAACCTCTGGCCTTACCAGTTGGTGAGACATCACAGCAGCAGTAATTAGGAAGTCAATCGGAATCACATGTCTCACTTACACTGGCATGTCAATCAATAGTGCCAGTGACAGATTCATTAGGCCAGGCCTTGCAGCGCAAGCTAGTAACAACCTCATAAAATACGCTTTTGAGGCAGGGCAAAGAAAAGTCTGCTTGGAGGACTTGACTAGATGACAATATGTATTGATTAGGGCTCAAGCAATTTATGAAGTGCTACTTGCTCTGCAACCTTTCTGTCTTGGTGTTAAATTTTCCCAAGTAGCTGCTAAAGAAAACAAAATATTACACTTTTTAAAGCCTTCTTCTGACACAGCATTTTTTTATTTTAGTTACAGCTAACAAATAATCAAGCAAGGTAAAACTTCTATCATTACTTAATGGTGAAAGGTACCTTTCATTTCTCTGGCCATCAGGTTTTGAAAGAAGATATTCATCTAGATGAGAAAAAAAATATCATCTGAAACGTGATTAGGAAACGCTCCTACCTTCCAGAGACAAATTTCATTTTAGCATTCCTTTCTTTAGAGAATTTAATGGCCATTTTTTCTGTCAGGTCACAAGAAAAGTGGATATTTTGGTTTTTAAAACCAAATTAATAGCTTGATTTGTGGACTACAACCAGATCTCTACTGCTTGTTGCAAACAGAGTTTTCAAAGACAGAAACAGTGGAATTGGGAACTTTACAAAATGGTCCTTGCAGTGCTGTTCTTTTCATTGGATCTTTGTGTCTTAATTTGCTTGTATCTGGTTTTTGTCAGGATTTCCCCCAGGTTCATAAGGACTCACTGCCCCCTGTTTCTTCTGTCACTGAGGGTGGGATTTATTTCCTCTTGCCCTGCCCAGTGAGGGAGCATCAGTCTTCAGGGAGAGTGGCAATGCAGTGTTCCTGCAGTGACATCTCTCTGTGTGGGATTTCAGGACTTGTGTGCCTCAACCCTCTCTCCAAGACAATATCAGAACTGGTGCATCTTTATCTCACTAGCCCAAGATGTCGAAATGTATCTGCAAGGCTGGTGAGAGAATTTTCATGAGTATTAAAGAAATAAAAGGCTTTTCAGAGTCTTTCTCAGGAGATCATAAATTGCCTGCGTTTGGCTGTATCTGGCAGGGGACTTGAAAAAAATGTGGAGCCAGTTTCAGTGAAGACCAAAAAAAAACATTTGTCCTTTCATATTTTGGTGCCAAAAGTACATCTCCTGGTTCTTCTGCTACAGGACTGTGCTCAAGTCCTTACTCAGCATTAGCAAGACTCACTCCTTGCTAAGTATACTTTTAATAACACTCTCTGGTACCAAAGATTGCCCCAAAGTAGCAAAATGGCCATTGAGTTTCAGCAACCCCTAGGAAAGGGGCTCAGAAAGACGCAGGAGAGAGATTCTGACTGTCTGTGAACTGAACACGTTTTTTGCCTTGCCTTGCCTTCTTTTTTCCCTTCCCGAATGCAGCTCCTGCTTAATTTTCCAGCAGATATTTCATTGTCACCAGAACAATCCTGGTGAATAACTTTAATAATCTGTGGCTTTGTACAGGAAAGATCTTAGAGAATCTTAGAATCCAAGAAAAAAGGAAGGGTTTATGTTGGAAGGGATATTAAAGCCCACCTCATTCCACCCCCAGACATGGTTAGGGACACCTTCCACTACACCAAGTTGCTCAGAACTCCATCCAGCCTGGCCTGAAACACTTGCAAACCCTTTCAACACTTTAACTTCTTCACCTTTAGCTAAGTGTTAAAGACACAGTGCAAGTGTTTGATGGGTCAGAGTCTAAGTACTTCTGATTAGGGAAGGTTTCTCCAATTTTTTTCCAAATAATGTTGGCTCTGAGTAGCAAAGGAATGTTTCTCAGGTTGGAAAAGCTGATCCCCTGCAGTAACACCATGTCCAGAGAAGGCCACATTTTCTTATTTTCACATCAGATTAATAAAACCACCAAAGCAACCCCTGTGAGGCAAAGACCTAATATTTTGGAAGGACAGTGACTGCGGGCTTGATAATTTGTTAATAACAAAAGTTTAAAAGTTTTCTGTTTAAATATTTTGGGAACTTTATTAATGTTAATAGTACAGTTGGGCCAATAATTTATGATATTTCCTTGCCAAAATCAGATCTTTTCTGCTCTTGAATCATCCAGGAACAGATTGTAGTTTTTTCAAATTGATTAATTACTTTAAATTATATGCCAGACAACTTCTGCAAATAACTCTGGCTTTGGGTCTGGTTCACAACCAGTTCACTGGCATATACTACACATGAAAGCTGAACTGTGGGATGGGACAGGTAATTCACCCCAGGAGTTTGGTTTTCCATTTTGGGTCATGAAATATTTTAACTTGTTTTCATTGCCAAATGTCTGTGGGTAACACACTAAATTGTCCTCTCTCCAATTCTCTCCGACACTCCTGCCAGTAAACTCCTCATTCCACCAAACAACCCTGCCAGTAAATTAAAATTCATTAGAATAACCAAGAGAAAAGGCCATAAACAGGATCTAAGGGGAAACAATTTGATTTTAAATTCAGAATGAACACACGTGACCATATTTTTCCATTACTTTTCATGCTATACCAATTAATTCCTAAAAACTCCAACCATCTTTCCTAAAATAATCCCAGATGGTTCAATAAAATCCAATGGAAATGGAAGAGTGAACTGGGCATGAGTTGTTGAGTGCTGGGAATCCTTTAAATTATTTCTAACATGGAAACTTTTGAGAAGGAGGAGTATTCACTCCATGTACAGATGAGAGGAAGGTCACTTTGCATATGGTTTCCTCTGTAATAGAAGCACTTTTCCCATAGTAAACCAAAAGATTTAATGAAAAAGTAATAACTGCTGACATTGGCAAAGAGTGAAACCAGCTGTGTTTTTGCGAAAAACAATAAAATCTGTTTGTTTCCTCCAGTAGGTTGACTTTTCAAGACTTTTGAAAGACCCTTTGGTTTTACCCCTTGGTACAGTTATTTTAAAGAGTCTAATGAGAAGGCCAAGTCCAGCTCATTATAAACGTTGTGCGTGGGGAGAGGCAGTTTTCTCTTTCCTGCAGCCTCCCCAAGCAGCCCTGGATGAAGGTGAGGGAAACCCTTGGCCAGTTCCATGTCCATGCCTGTGACACAAGCCCTGGTGACAACCCACCCAGGGCTGAGGTGGCAGCAAGACGTGGATGTGAAGATGTTCATCCTCTCTGCCAACTCACGGGACCCCTGCTGCTTGTAGCTGAAGAAATCCTACTGTTGCCACAGCTCAGAGCTGCTGGTATGGACAAGCTGTGGGGGTCACTGCTGTTTTAATTCTCTGGTCTTGGAGACCTGCTTGGATTTTGTCAGGTAATGAGTTTTATCCCAGCCTGGCGAGTCCCTGGATCACTTCCACACTTCAGCTTGCACTTCGCAAGGCTGGTTTGCTCCAGTTTTATCAACACACAGATCTGGAAGAGGAAACTATTGAATTAATATCACAATTAAAATTCAACCAGCGCAACACTCAACTGAAATCTCTGAATCAGCACAACAGGTCGTGAAATCAAATTATGAGGTATTAGAAGGAGCTGGTTGTTGCAGTCATGTCTCAGCAAATTTAACAGGGAAAAAAGCTTTGCTGCGCTGTCAGGGCAATGCTGTGGCACAGCTGGTGTATCAGTATATGTGTCCATATGACTTTGATGGTCATAATTCTATTCTGATCTAAGGCAATTTTAAGGCGGTAGAACAAGCAGGAAACACATCCCGGATGTTCATGTACATACGTGATACAAAACTTTTTGCATTTTACAGTTTTGATCTGTCAAAGACTTTCGGTGTTGACACTTGAAGCATCAGTTGTTCCCTTAACATCGTTCCATGAGTGAAGACGCAATGAAGTGATGTCCTGTAGCAGAGGGACTGTCCTTCCTGCCTGCTGGGTACATGGGCCTGTGCCCCTGCATCCCCAATTCCTACATGCTTGTATCCCTAAATTCATCCCTGGAAGTGTTCAAGAAACAGCTGGATGTGGTACTCAGTGCTGTGTTTTGGTTGACAGCGTGGTCAGTCAAGGTTGGACTTGATGATTTTGGAGATCTTTTCCAACCTAAATGATTCTGTGGTTGTGTGACCTCTGTACCATCCTGGCTACGGCTGGCTGCCCCATCCTTGGCAGTTTCCAAGGCCAGGTTGGACAGGGCTTGGAGCAACTTTAGATAGTGGAAGGTGTCCCTGCTCATGGCAGGGCGTGGAACAAGTTGGGCTTTAAGGTCCCTTGCAACCCAAACAATTCCATGATTCTATGACACCTCTGCCCTGAAACTGTGGCCATGAGCCTGCAGAGTCATGAAGATCAGCAGCACATCATGAGAACTTTCTAAAATATGTGATTAAGAGAAAGAAAGGAATCTTTGTTCAGAGAAAGTGATCCTTAGTCTCATAAACAGAGGTGTTAAATTCAAAATTCTGCTATGGTGTCTAAGAAAAATAATTTTTGAAAAACAGAAAGGAATCTAGAGGAAACACAAAGCTTCTGAAAAATATTTTCTGGTATCTCATCCAGGTGGTTTTCTAGTAAAGAGTAATTTAAGCCCCTCATCTGAAATTTTTCAGCAGTCCACCTGAAAAGCTGAAATGAGAGTACACCTTCCATCCAAAACTCAGATTTTTTTTTTTTGCACTAGCTATTTCTCCACCAACTACTGTTTCCCATAACCTTTGGAAGGCTGGATACTCTAAGGGCCTTAATAACTTTTCTGAGATGTTTTACCTCAACATGTTATGAAGGCGAGTCACATGAGACATCCATTTTGGGGTTGAAAACTTATTTTTAGAGATCTGCTGGGTTTTAAAATGGGAAATGGTCTTGGATTTGTCTAGTGGAAGGCTTCCCTGTTCATGGCAGGGGGGAATTGAACAATGATCAGTAAGGTCTATTCCAACCCTAACTATTCTATTATGCTTATTCTATGACTGGTTCTATTTGATGCAATCACTGCAGGTAAAGTTTTCATAATTTGTAGCCAACAATTTTGTTTTTTAGGAAGGCATGGTTTATCTGTGTTTAATTTGTGGAATAAGTTAAAACAGAAAAAAATTTTAGCTGGAAAATCTAAAAGAAAACAATTTTTAAAAAATAAATTAAATTTTGAAATTTTCCTAATAGCTGGTATTGGAAAAGATTTAAAAATAGGAAAGAAATTGTTTCACTATAGCATGACCATTTTGACTAGATCTCAAGAAAATTTTTAATTAGCTTTTCAATTCCACAAAAAATAAACAAGAAATAATTTGCAGCTAACACTGGATAGTCTCCCTCCTCCTCTTCAGGTTTCCATTCTCAAAATAATATTTTACCCCCTAGACCTTGGGGAAAAAAAAGTAATGAAGATTATTTCTATTTTTTTCCAGAACAGCTAGCATCCTTCCAGGTAGAACTGGTGTGCTTGCGTCAGAAGAAATAGAAATTCTTCTCTCCTGTGCCTGGTTGATAGAAAAAATGTTTAGTCTTTTTAAGACTCTGTAGACCTAAGGTCAGTCTCTTATCCTGAGAGTTGGTCTCTTTTCCCAACTAACAAGGGACAGTACCAGAGGAAATGATTTCACCATGTGCCAGGGGAGGTTTATAGGAGATATTAGGAAAAATTCCTTCATGAAAAGGGTTGTCCAGCCCTAGCATGGGCTGCCCAAAAGAAGTGATGGAGTGACCATTCCTGAATGGATTTAACGAATGTGTGGATGTGGCACCTGGGGACATGGGTCAGTGGTGGCCTTGGCAGTGCTGGAGGAATGGTTGGGCATGATGGCCTTGCAGGGCTTTTCCAGTCTCAAAAATTCTGTGATTCTATGGCCATTCCTATTACTCTGGTGGCAGTGTAAGGCATAGGGGGCAGAGGGACCTCTATGGAGCCTGTACTGGACCAAGTTCCCAAGCAGATGGGGGTTTCCCTCTCAGAACATGCAAGAGGCTTCAAAAACAGCTCTTCATCTGTCACTTGGCTTTGTTCTGTGTTCCTTATATATGAGAAAAATTTGATTTGAAGCTTCTCAAGAGTGAGTTGACGCTCTGGTTCCAATACCAACTGTTTTATACGGTTTCCTGTTTTAGTGATCCTCAATGAGAAAAAATCCAAGAAAAAACCCAGTAAAAAGCAAAATTTTCCAAGAGAGACAGAATGACTTGAGGTTGATACCTCATTTCCATATCAGGAGGACATGGTGAAAATCCCAAACTCCAGATTTCCCATGGATGTTGCATCACTGCTTTTTTCCTCTGTGGAAAAGGTGTCCAAGGTGCACTGGTGCATTGTCACCAGGTTCTTGGCTCTGCAGGGACAGGTAAGAAACACAAGGATCCCAGAACCACATTCTTCTGTTAAAGAAGGAAAGAGTAAAGGAAACACCTCTTGAGTTCCTACCAGAAGTTACAGGTTTGTGCTCTTATTGTCTCAGTGCCCAGTTCATCAGCATTCCCTGGCAAAAATATTACAAGGATCTTAGTTTTGGCTTCACCTTCCACAACCAAAACCAACCTGCTTTTCCTGGGACCGCCTCCTTAGCCACTGTTCTGTGTTTTGCCAACAACTTCAACACTGTTGCTACTTCGAGGCTCGTGCAAACACAAAGAGCAAATTTGATAGGAAGGTTCTTCCCTAGAGAATAATGTTAGGAATGACAGGAGCAACTTCTGTGTATGCAGGGGATTTCTTGTGGCTTGTTGAAAAGACTAAAGGCAGAAAGACTGTCACTTAAAAACAGAAAACCTCAAGTAGCAAACCAATAGCCATGTGGTTTCACCTCCTGTTGCAACTATTTTTACCACCACTTTATGCTTCATTGACCAATGGATTTTTTTTTTCCAGCTTTGCACTTTTATATATATTATCCATACACACAGGACTATTATTTTTATCTTCATCATTACATAGTGGTGCTTTTTGTGCCATTTAGACATGAACCTCATTTGAACCCTAAAGCCCCATTTGTGGCACACAAAAATACTGTCATTTACATTCTGTGCCAAAGTATTATATAAAAAGCATCAAACGGGAGGAGAGGCAGGAAGCTGGGAGTAAAGATATATAGTCAGCAAAGTATATAACTTCTGGCATATTACTGCTTAATCCTAACATAATTATTCTCATCCTTTTATTTGATTAACTTCTAATGGTTCCTCTTGGTGTTAAAGGTCCCAGTCTGATCATTTGATTTTAGTGTCTGCTATAATTACCGATAATGTTCTTTGCAAGACAATTTAATGATAACCGCATAATGGCCTATATGAAGAAAGCTGCAGGGTTTCAATGCTTTTGAGTAATATAAAATACATTAGACTAACACAAGCTATCAACATGACAGGGAATGTTTGATTTACACCAAGGACTACGTTATAGAGTTGTGGAATTTTTTTTTGCCCTTCTTCCTTCTTTTTTTCAATTTTTTAATTTATTTTATTTTGCAGCCGTTTACAATAAATGACAGAACAGTTGGACAATCTGCAACTTGCTGAGAGCAATAAAATGTAGCACAAAGTTAGAAGTGACATGGAGCCAGGCCTGAAGAGCTGTGCTGAAGCATCCAGACAGACTGGAGTGGCAGCAGGGCTTGCTTTGTCCTCACCAGGGGATGTTACAGAGGCAGTCCCCTCAATGTCTATTAAAACCAAACTTAGCCAAAGTTTCTAACCTCCTGTATCTTTTCTGGATAAATGTGTGGTTTTCATTTCCAGGAGGCTTTTTCACTGTATTTAAAGTCACTGAACAACACACAACTTGCCCCAATATTTATTGACAGGTCTTTGCCTCCTTTTCCCAGACCTGCCATAAAAAGAAATTTGATTTCAGCCCAGACAGCCTGCCGCTTGCGTTCATGTTTTGCTTCACACTGTCACATTTTCACAGCTAAATACTACACTGGGCTAAGTGGTTCAAGCTTAGCAAACACTCTTTTGCACGAAATTAAACAATCGCTCATGGTTTTGGCAAAATGCAGCATAATTCATGGTGTGCACATAGGAAAGAAAATTTCCTGTCAAAAAAAGGTTAGCAGTGGACATATTACGTTTGCTACTCTTTTTTATTCCAGGGTAATGGCATTTGGACAAAAGTAGGCCTGTCCTGTTTATAGTGCTTTATGCCCCATTAGTATTATTGCAAGTCTCTGGACTCACATGTTAAAGCACTTAATCAAAGGCAATGGGTTGAAAATCATGTCCCAGCACTTCTCATATTTGATTCGTTCCTCCCAGATAGAAAGAAGTAAAAAACACATTACTAGCATCACAACAGCACATGCATTATCTGCTAAGCAGTTGAGAAGCTATCATTGGGTTTTATCCCTTTGGGTACTAGGACGGACAGGAATTTTCCCCATTCATCCATTCAGAGATCTGAGACTGCTATTTTTCATTTTTCTCCCTTTGACAGACAATCCTTTCAGTTTTTTCATAGATCTCTATTTTAAAGACATCATCATGTCACTTATTTTAATTGCAGGCTGCAGGCATCAGGTCTTAAAAAAAAAAAAGAAAAAAAAAAAGAAAAAAAAGGGAAATCTTTAGAAAGACAATATTTGAAGTAGTGGTAGTTTTATGAAGATCCTCCAAGGATTTTCTCTGAGACAAACCTAATAATGGGAGAGGAACATATCTTAAGGGGAGAATTAATTTATACATTTAATTACTTGGGATCCACTCCAGTTCTTGGCGGTGTATTTTGATTCTCCACGAGAGCCCTGGCTACGGCAGCTCATCAGCTTGATGGGGATCAAGGGAGTCAAGAAACGGGGTGTCAGGGGCGAGCCCTGTCCAGAGCTGCTGCAGCATTGCAGTATCGATCCAGGTGCATCTGTCTGCAGCTCAGGGAGGTGCTGATGGGTTTGTTTCTCCCTTTCTCTGAAGAGGAGAGCGATGTTAAACCCTTGTCTGGGGAATTTACAGCCTGCAGTCGCGCCAGGCAGCCTGAGCACAAAGAAGGGCAAGGAGGCCGTGTGGGAAGGAGGCAGCTGAATGGGATGGTTTGAGAGAGGTGGGTGGATGCCTGAACCATGCAGGCTGCACAACTCCGCCAGGTCCCAGGGAACTGAGCAGTGATGGCATTTTTGATACCATTCCTACTATTCTAAAACCAAGAGTTTGATTTTATTTATCCATTACTAAAGCAGGAGGACTGAAATTTGCACGGATGCTCTGCAAAGGCAGAGTGAACTCCATGTTTTCTAGGCCTATAACTTCTGACTTCAGGAGAAGCAATTATGATTTGCCACAGGAAAAAAACATAGATGCTACCCAGGGAAAAAAAGGAAGAAATAATTCAGAATAATCCACAAAGTCTATAGATGGTCCCAGGCCCAGAAGTGGTAACAGAACAAGTTTTAGGTTCAAGGGCCAAAATAAGTCAGCCTCATAAAATCACAGAATGGTTTGGGTTGGAAGGGAAACATTCTACTATCCCAGGTTGATCCAAGTCCCATCCAAATTGGCCTTGGACACTTCCAAGGGACACTGCCAGGGGCAGCCACAGCTTCTCTGGGCACCCTGTGCCAGGCACTCACCACTCTCACAGGGAAGAATTCCCAATATCCCATCTAACCCTGCCCTCTAACATCAGGAACCCAATCCCCCTCGTCCTGTCATTCCATCCCTTGTCCAAAATCCCTCTCCGGCTCTCCTGGAGTTCCTTTAGGCACTGGAAAGGGCTTTAAAGTCTCCTTTATAGTCTCCCTGGAGCCTTCTCTTCTACAGGCTTAACTTGATAATATTTACCTATGTACTTTCCTTTCTGGACAGCCGGATCCCCACAGCTGGTTTTGCAGAAAGATTTCTTTCATGAAGAACAAAAATCCCGGGGCAGGAGCTTTGCTTTGAAAAGCGTTGTGTTTCCTGTACATCTCCAAGCACATACAGGTTTGCAAATAAAATGCAAATGACTAAAGCTCATCAGTGAAAGCTCCATGGTTGATTGGTACAGGCACATCACTTTTTTTCCCCCCTTAGTTTTCACTTATGAGATTAAAAAATGAAGACAGAAAAATTAGACGTTTCCATTTTCCTCCTCAGTGAACTCTTTTGTGGCTCACTCTCCAGCCCTGCAGACTCCAGGATCTTTTTTCATACCAATGAAACTCAAAGAACAGAGATAACTTACTGATAATGAAATATTAACATAAATCAATACATTATAATATTGATAATTTGTTTAGGATATTTCATAACTACAGGTGTTTTGCTTATTTCTGCCAATGTTTAAAGGAATTCAGTAGCTAGCTAAAAGAAAAATTATTTTTCTGGTGATTTGGGGAGGCACTGGCGCAGGTTCCCCAGAGAAGTTGTGTTTGCCCCATGCCTGGAAATGTTCAAGGCCAGATTGAACAGGGATGGAGTAACCTGGGGTAGTGGAAGGTAGCAGTGTTGGAAGCTGGGGGTCTTAATGTCCCCTCCAATGCAAGCCATTCTATGATTCTGACGTAAAGCTCCCCTGTACCCTTTTTGCTTTGTGAGCAGATGGAGCACCTGGGCCATTTGTCTGAGGATGTGGAAGGAGTTTTCTAGACGAAATGGGAGCCCCTGATGTCAGAGTCCAGATGATGCCAACATTTTCACCTGTTACCTTGTGGTAGAAATGTCTGGACCCTGAACGTGTGGTCCGTATGTGGTGCATGCTCTGGACAAGAGCCATTGGCTGTTCGCTCTGATGTGTGCTAAGCTCACCCTTTGATTGGCACTGGCATATCCTTTGAGATTCCTCCTTTCCTGAAATACCAGTGATGTTGACAGTCTCTCTTCACTTCCCTGCTCTGAACAGTCCCAATTTTGGGCCAGCTAGCAAAGAAACAAAGGCTGCATTCATAGTACAGGCTCAATCCTTTGTGCATGCAGCACAGTCACAGCCTTATATTTGCTCTTTATTCTCTCTCCCCTTCTAACAGAGCCTAATGCCTTATTTACTTTTTTGACCTCTGCTGCACATTGAGCTGTCAGTAGCAATGCCTAAATCTTGTCCCAGTGAGTTACAACTAATTCAGAACCCATCAGCATGTACAAGTAGCTTAAACTGTTTTCCTTCCAGTGTGCATTACCTGCACACTGCCTCTGTTTCTTATCTGCCACTGAACTGCCTGGTTATAATTTGGTAGAGCCTTTCAGAAAACTTCTTTCATCCTTACACACATTTGGATGTCTGACTGGTCAGCACAGGGATCCAAGAAGAAGACGAAGAAGGAAAAGGTTATTAGTGCCAACAAAGAGGATTTTTCTCCTCTTAATGGTGCTCTGACACAACTTCCTGGCACAGCCAGCAACCTGGTCTAGTGGAAGTGTGCTTGCCCATGGCAAGGGGGTTGGAAGAAGATGACCTTTAAGAGTCACTTCTGACCCAAATCATTCTATGATTCTGTGACTATGATAGTTGTAAAGTTATTGCCAGTTGTGTCAGACCAGGTTTGTTGCTCTCAGGATTGTCATTAGGGCCCCTTCAGGAGTGTAATGTTGCCTTCTTACTTCTGTTGGTGCCTTTGTACCTCTCTGTTCTGCCCAGAAATTAGTTTGATTTTCCAGTCACTCTTTGCAGTGTGTTGGGTCCTAAAGCTCACTCTTGATTCAGATTTTATTTGGATCTAGCAGTCACAGCTTCCACAAGCAGATTGATTTAGAGGGGAATTCACGCCCTGGAAGAGGATGTCAAAGATGAAGGGAAGAAATGCTTTCCATGGACGTTTCCTTTCTTCACTGGCTGGAGGAAAAATCAAAATAAACCACATTTTCTGACATAGAGGTGGTTGAGAATTTTTCACAGACTCACAGAGTAGTTTTGGTTGGAAGAGACCTTCAAGATCATCTCATTCCAGCTCCCCTGCCAAGGGCAGGGACAGCTTCTACTAGACCAGGCAGTTCAAAGATGAAAACTTTCCTTTTTGTCGGTAACAGAGGACCAATTCCTACAATTATTTTTTGTTTATTATCTCTGTAACTTCCCCTTACGCCTTCTAAGGTTTCTTATCTGTGGTTATTATCAAGAGAAATGTTGAGAAATTTGTTCCCTGAAAAGTCTCCAGGACAGTCAGTCTGAGGAGCATGGCTTCAAGGATGTCTGGAGCAAAGGGACTTTTCTGGTCCAATAAAAGATGAATTTAAAGGAGAAACCAAACAGAACATTAAGGCTACTTATGAGGTTGCTACAAAGAGTTGTTGGTAGTGAAATATGCAGAAAGAAGTTGCACCTGGAGAGGTTTTGGGTTGGGTAGTAGGACACAAATATTTCCATAGGACAGTGTTGAAGCCTTGGGCAGTAGTGCCCAACATGTTGGATGTATCCCACTTGGACACATCTCTGACAGGTTGAGCTGCTATCAAAGCAACTTCACATTCCCAATGCCTCAGCTGAGGATATACAAGTTTCTCTTCTCCTGTAGTGGCAAAGCACCCTCTGGAGATGCAGAGACAACTGAGCAACCCTCTGCAGAGCCTGGATGGTTATGCAGACACGAGATCATTAAGAGATTCCCTACACATATCCTAATTAAAAACTCTGCAATGCAAATAGAAAGATAAAGGGATTTCTGACAATAAGCAGGATGAAGTGCCACTCAAGCACTAATTAAATATGATGGCGGTTAATCAGCATGGAGTGTCTTCCAACAATTTGCTAATGATAATGGTGGATTGACCTTGAAGGCTCTTGGAAATGTTTTCCAGAAGTCCTTTCAAATGTGTCAATAACATTGTTGAAAGTAGGTGACGCTCAACAAAAATGATTTTTTTTCTTTATAGGATTTATAACAGGGTTCATCAGGTCTTCAGTTCCCAGGTGTATTTGAAGGTTCAGCTCCATCCAGAAAATTGGCTTCTTTGTTCATCCTGGGAGGATGATTCCTGCTTTGGTTTACCTCTTTTGCTCTTTGCTCATATTGAAAGGTGGATGATGATTTGCCTGTTACGCATCACAAGTTGATCTTCAAAAAGCTCCAGTACTACCTGAAACAGAACATCAGGATGTTCCCAGAACCTGCAGCACAGACAGAGATGAGGTTTCATTGTAAATTCCTTAATGCAAAATGATGCATAAAGGGGTCTAAGAGAGGTCACAGTGGGAATTTGGCATGAAACTCCCTTGGTTTACAAATACAAAAAGAGATAAAACATTTGAGTGCTCAGCTTGAAATCTGTATGGAGTAACTGACGGTGCCAGTATTTATATTGCAGCTTCATCAATCAATAACTTTAACAATAGACAATTAATCAATACCTTTAACAACCCTGGGAGAGAATGACATCGCTGGTAAATCTGAATGTTATGCTATAGATCCATGCCTTAAATACTCATCCCTCTGTCACAGCTGAAGTATTTGACTGAATCCTGGACAGTGCTGAGCACCTGCAGTTTTTATGAGGTGATTGCACCCTCTGAAATCTCTGTTTTCCTGCTTGTAAATGGAAATGTGTGTTCTTCATATGGGCAAATAAAATGCAAACAGATTTTGTTGACTATGATGACCTCTTCCTGGTGAGTAAACCGGTGGCACTGGACTTCAGGGAGACCATCTCTGATGAGTTCACTCTACCTCTTTTAGAGACAGTGCCTATTAAGTTTCGTTCACCTATGTATAGATGTTTCCCACCTAGATTCTGTTTCAGCATCCTCAAGGAGGACGGGCAGCCACCCCCAGGCTGTTTTCAACACCACTCACAGCTAATTCAGAAAACAACCCACAGCATCCACTGGCAACAGCATCCCTGATTAATCCAAGTTCTTTATCAAGATGTTCTGTACTGTGCGAATATCTTACTGAACAGTCTTGTACACAACATAAGCCCATTAAAATGATGGTCTGATTCTCTAAAGGTTTGGCTATATGGCTTCCCATAAAAAGTTTCATAAACCACCCACAAACAGCCGCCTTAATCCTCAATTCCTAAAAGCATATTGTGCACAGAGTGACACACTGAAAAATGAGAGGAGTTTTCTGGGCACAGCACCAGAACTCGACTGCTAATTGTGGAAATAAATAACAACAGCTCCTAGAGGCCCAGTGTTTGGATTGTTTGGTTGGTTGTTTGTTTATCCTCCCTACCAGCAAGATTTCTCCATGGGTGGAATATGGAAGTATGAAATGAAACAAACAAACAAACCAACTCACTCTCTCCTGCATAAGTTTGATTAAATGCAATACGTTGTGAGTGGGTTTTGGTGGTTTTTTTTTACACTGGGAGGGTCATCAGGAAATGGAAAAAGCAGGCCATTTAGAAATTAAAATTCTCTCTTCTGCAGCCATCCAGCAGTGGCCAGCAGCTCGATTTTTCTGCTAAATATAACACCCAACAGTGACAGAACATTGCAAATGATGCTGACAAGGAGATGTTCTACAAAACAGGTTCTGCAAATCTTGCTCCATTCATTGCCTCGACTCTGTTTTAGCTCCAACTAGCTGCTGAATGTTCATCCTGGTGCAGCCTGTGGTTGCTCTAGGACTTTGTTTCTGCTAAGATTTCTGACTTTTTCATAAGTGTCAGGAACAGCAGCCATAGAACCATAGACTGGTTTGGGTTGAAAGGGACTTTTAAAGGTCATCTACTCCAGCCTCCCTTCTGTGGTCAGGGATGCTTTTCACTATGCCAAGTTGCTCAAAGCCCCATCCAACCTGGCCTTGGACACTGCCAGGGCTGGGGTTTCTACCATGTCTCCAGGTAATGTGTGTCAGTCCCTCATCATTCTCACAGGAAAGAATTCATTCCTAATGGCTAATATAAACCTGTCCTCTGTCAATTTGGAGCCATTTTATCTTGCCCAAAGTCCCTCTTCAGCCCTTCTGGAGCCCCTTTAGGCACTGGGAGGGACTCTGAGGTCTCCCTGGACCCTTCTTTTCTCCAGGCTGAACAACCCCAACTCTCCCAGCCTGGCTCCATAAGTCATGCCCCAGCCTTCTGACATTCCAGCTATTTATTTTCTGAGGGTGAGTAGCAGGACCCACTGCAACTAATTCTTGATGGACCTCCTTACTTTGCATAGGTGTGCAGCTCTGTATCATGGGGAGATTTTTGGGGGAATACTACAACCATGTCCCCATGCCCTGCATAGAGATAATATGGCTGAAAACAGAGTTTAGCTGAAGGCATCTGTTTTACTACTGTCTACAAACTGCAGTCTAAAGATGCTAGCCAAGAAGGAAAAACTTTAATTTTGGATGTCAAATTTTGGCACTGCTAATAAAAGCCAACCTCCCCAGCAGCAACAATCAGATAACTAGCAGCACATGTCTTGGAAGAGGGCAGTGATTTTCCATATGCCAAATTAATATTGACAATTGAAATAGTCTTTCATGTCCAGGGTGTGAGCCATCAGATTTTTCCCCTTTTATTTCACATCTATCTTGAGCATTAAGCAGAAGGTCGGACATCATACAAAAGGCAGAGAGAATTTGGTGAGGTCCAGCTGGCAGTTCCTTAGAGCCCTGCTAGTTAGAGACTTTTGAACTTCACTTCTGAGTACACCCAAGAAAACTTCACCATTAAAAGGTCAGCCCAACTGCCATTACAACCTTGGAGTTTGAGTTACCAGGTTTTACCAGGAAAGAGAAATAATTAAAAAAAAAAAAAAAAGAAACCACTCAAGTTTTCCATTTAAACACATTCCTTGTGGAGCCCAAACATCAGCGTAAAGCTGATCTTGGGAACTGTATATTGTTTCAATCTTAGTTCCAAGTACTAGAACCTTGTTCTGCATGGAAAAGAATACCATGAATAGGCCAGGTTACATTAGTGAGTGGGTCCCATCTGTCTCCTGCTACAACTCAATTTGATTTCATTCATTCTCTTTTGTCTCTTTCACTTTGGAACAGACTTTTGAGAATCTCAAAACAGGCACCAGGGCAACTGCTTAGTGTTCAAAATTGCTATTAAGAATCCACAGATGTATCTCGCAAACAATAGGACTGGCCACTTTTTCCAGGTATCGTTTCATCAGGCTCTTTAGAACCCCAAAATAGAAGGAAAAGGCATTTCAAACCATTATTTAGTGAGGTTAAAATATCTGTGCAGCTTGCATCTGGCCAGTGTCAATGGGATTGTAACGGCTTCTTTTAGCTTTTACTTGTTCTTTCCTTGCGACAATAGTAAGAGGGTATAGATATAGAGGGAGCTATTCTGTCTTTGTTTAAATCTTAAATAGGCCATAGAAATGCTGTTCAGTAGAATTTGATTAAAATTGGACTGAATAAAAACTCTTTCCATTTTTACTCATGTAGACGAGCACTGCACACCATTTAATGGAGGCATTATTTATGTAATACTCTGCCTGTAATATGCGCATTCAGAAGCGTAGATTGAAAATCAGTTTTTCACTGACACAATTTTAAAGTTCAACCATCAGCTCCCCTTTTTGTGGTGATACCAAGTAACTCCAGTTCCGTTGCCCTGTACATTACCACCAGCAAGTAACACAGAAAATTGAAACTTAATATGGAGAACCGGAACTGGGAAGATCAAGAAGAAATTGTGCTCCTACTGAATCCCATCAACTCAGCAAAGTGGTTTAGAAATCCCTGGAAGGGACTGTAGGGAACAAGATAATGATTTTGTGTAGGATGGCCTGCAGCGTACATGGGAAGGTAGGAGCTGCATCGCTCCTTGCCACGGTTTGAGGGTACTTTACTTACATCTGGATTTCACCCTGAAAGATGGGGTTGTGCAGCCCTGGGAGGAAAGGACGAGTCTGTGTTTTCACAAGTTCTCTGGCTGGGTTTTTCATCCTCTGAAGTTTGCTGCTCTCCTTATCACTGTTTGCAGGAGGTCTCATCTAGCTGTCTGCCTGGTCTCTTGCTTAAAAATGTAATGAGCAGAAAACTCTAAGAGGTGAAAAATTCCAGCTGCTACCAGATGTGAGTGCAGGGAATACAACAAGAAGAGGATTGGTATTAAATATTGGATGATGAATGAATGGCAGTTGTGTTCACATGCAGTACATGATACCTGGAAAATGTGATTTGTTTTCCATTAATCATGCTTGTTCTTCAACTAAAAAGCTACACACAGACCTGCAATAATCTCTGGGATCCCTGGAACTTGAAATGGAAAGAAGGAACAACCAGCTCAGAAATTATGTTAAACCAAGTGAGAGATTGTCCCATGATTGCTCAGAAACCCGTTGGGTGACATACGTTTAAGTGGATATCACTGACTCATTAGCCCCAGTCAACAGCAAATTCAAAGTTTCAACTACCCACAGATCTCCATGGTGTACACTTAATTCTAAAACAATTAAAACAGCTGGGTGGGAATTTGAACAGCAGTAGAGGGCATAGAAGCTGAAAGATCATTGTTTATCTTTTAAGGAACTATCGGTCCTGGCAGAGGGAAGTTCTTCCTGCAACAGACTGTCTGATAAAAACGAGAACATATGGAAAGCCAGTATTTTATGGTTTAACAGCTTTCCTATGTGGATGAGGCCCCATCCACTACAGTCCAGGAATAATAAATACTCCGTGAAGATTGCCTTGCTCTGAGGACCAGAGGCATGGATTTACTGGAGGGAAGGTGGTCCATATGGCTTGTAGCCCTCTCCCCATCCCTCATACCGCCATCATCTGAGACGAGTTTCTGCGCTGGCAGAAACCCCCAGCCCACACTGCCCTGTCATGGCATCACCCTGATGCAGCTCCCTGTCCAAACTCAAGGGCTCAGGTGGACATTTGACCTCGCAGCCTTGCAAATGTTGTGTATAATCTGCTCTCTTATGCACGAGTCTGATGGGGAGCGGCTGACGGAGGTGGGGGGCTCAGCCTGGAAAAAAGGAGGCTCGGGGGGACCTTCTGGCTTTCCCCAACTCCCTGACAGGAGGGGGCAGCCAGGGGTGGGTCAGGATCTGCTCCCAGGGAACAGGGACAGAAGGAGAGGAAATGGCCTCAAGTTGCACCAGGGGAGGCTATGGAGAAAATTCCTTCACAAGAAAGTCTGTCCAGCCCTGGCACAGGCTCTCCAGAGAAGTGCTGGAGTTTTCATCCCTGGAGGGATTCAAAAGCCATGTGGACACGGGTCAGTGGTGGCCTTGGCAGTGCTGGGGGAAGGGTTGGACTCCATCTTGGAGAGCTTTTCCATCCTCTAAGATTCTGTGATTCGTTCTGATGTATCGTTTGTTTTGTGAAGGAAGGCTAAACCTGCAAAATGTCCCTCTTGCCCTTATCCCTGAGGTGAAAACACGAAGGCATAAACACCCACCAACTCTTTATGATAAGAATGATATCACCCATTCTTCTTGAAAAGTTCAAACCTCTTTTATGTAGCCCCTTAGAGTTTGGGAAAAGTGGTTTCCAACAGGGAAGTGAGCTTGAGCTCACTTTGATTTAACCAACAGTTCTCATCAAGGCTTCTGACTTCCAGGTTTGTGACAGGAACACCACAAGTTACCTCCTTTAATAAGTTTGCAAAGCTCTTCTCAGCCATGCCTAGTTGATTGCTGGAGAAAGTAAGGCACGGGTTGATGAGATTTTTCCCAAGTCAGTAGTAGGGCAGAGGAGGCTACAGCACAGCTTTTGAGGCCAAAACCACAGTTTTGGCTTGCAAAGCATCATCTCCCATCAATATTTTGCCACCTCAAATTTCCCTACTGTATATTTACAGCTTTACAGGTGAACCCACCTGCAGCTTTGTTTCCTTCTTCCAGATTTAATCTTTTTTTATTAAGACTATTTAGCACTGATCTATGTATCAACCCCATAATACCCTGCTGACACATAAAATGTCAACACATCAAGTTGAAGTGCTGGAGCCACTATTTTCTGGTGGCTTTTTGAAATGATAACAAGTGACACTTATCATTTGCCACCCAATCCACCTGTGCAATAAGCAAAAAGCCAAGCAAACTGCTTTTTTTTCCTGCATAAAGCAGTAATTTGTGTGGCAGAGTCAGACCTACTCAGGCTGCACAGGGAATGAAGATCAAAGGGGAAATTCGCCTGCTTGTCTTGTTTGCTATTGATCTGAATTGTAGCCACTTTATCAGTAGCACTTTGCCATCACCCCTCAGAGATCAGAGCCTCCTATATCTTCCCAGCTCTTTTATTTATAGAACCATTTAATAAATACATTTTCTTTCCCTGGTCTCCTTTTTTTGTGTGTGTGTGTTCTGTTTTGTTTGACCAGCAGAAACAAAGGGTTGCCCCCGGTGTCAAGGAAAAAGAAGGGTATATGGCCCCAATTCAGCAAAGCATGTAAATACGTGCTTGGTTTTTAACAGGGCAACAAACACATGCCCTTCCTCTTAGAGGCATGTAAATACGTGTGGGGTTTTGAAATGCAGCTGCATGACACAGAAGCAAATGCCACCAGGGGAAGGAACTGGTCAGCTGAATATTCATTTTCCATCTTTGCTTCCTCTTTCTTCCTCTAGTTCATTACTGCTAATTACTGGGGCAACTGGGGCAGAGCAAACCACCTCCTGATGAAAGGGAAGGAACTATGAACCCTAAACGCCTTTTTGCATTACCCTTTAAATGGTAAAAGGGACAAGGCAGACTGTAAAAACAGAGAGGGGAAAATGAAATCCCAAACCATGCAGCTAAGAAATGAATAAATGACTCTCCTCTTCACGCTGCCGATGTTACACAACCTGCCTGCATTAGATTGAGACCTACGTGATCCTCTTCTAATTGAAATCACTTTACCTTGACCTCCAACAGTAAACTGAAAGCTTGTTGCTCTTGCTGCCAGCAAAGCATCAGCAGTAGGTTGTAGGAAATCCCAGCTGGGGACATGAGCTGCATTCACATGGCATTAATCTCGCACTAAGTGGCACTAAGTCAAGAGGTACCAGCCAGTCTGTAAAACAGCCATTGTGCCCGTCGGGTGCTGCGGGTGCTGTGTCCACCCAGGCTGATACCTGCCCAGCTGTTGCCTTGTCTCTTCTGCTTGAAGTTATAAAAGTACAGTAAGCAAAGCTGGAAGGAACCCTAGAAAATCATTTAGTGTATGACCTTGACCGTGGGTGAGATGAGCTAGACTGAAGCCATGGCTGTGAGTGTGTTTTAGCAGTGTTGGAGGTGCCTTAGTTCCCTGGGAAAGCTGCTCCGGGGCTTTGACAATCTTTTCAGTGAGACTCTTAACTCCTCTGAGAGTCTGGGGGTGGCATAGGCACCTCATCAGTTCAGCCAGGTTTGCATGTCTGGGTCTGAATAAGGCTCACAGGGTTTTCTGAAGGATTTTTTATGGTATTGTGACACTCCTGGTGGGCAAATGCTGGTCTATAGGGAAGAGCAAGGACAGGATGGGTTATCTTAGCAGGTGCCACCCATAATTCACTCCCTCTATGAAAAACAGGTTATTTCATTTTTAGCACTGTCAGCTCAGGTTCCCTGTCATGGAATGTTCTTTTTCCAAAGGCATTCCAAAAAAAGGGCTTGGGTTTCCCCTTGCTGTGTCTTTGACTACAGTAGCACATGAGAGCTCCTGGCACAGCTGAAACAACCTTGCATGGGACAAGATCTGAGAGAAGATGGAGATGCCCCATACTCCAGAGGGTCCCTGAGCCCACGTGGGCTGGCTGAAGGCAGAGATGGGAGCACCCTGCCCCTTCCCCTGTCCTTTCACTTATCATTTGGAAACATTGCAAAAAACTACATCAAAGATGAATGAAATACTTTGGTATTTTTAATACTTGGGTTTGTATTTTTCTAGCTGAGTTGTGCACCGAATTTGACAGAGATTTAGAGATGGATTTGTTCCAACTGAGAAGCCACAGGAGGAAGAGGGATTTACCACGCCCTGATGAAGTTCAGTCCTTCTTTACTAACTGGGATTCTATTCAAGCATTTGTTTTTATGAGGCAAGAATAACTTAATACAAGTATAGGTGAGTATTTAATGAAACTGCAATCCAGCCCCTCATACGCATGTGATTTTCTTTAAGGCAGCTGGGTGGTATTTACTGGCTTTGTGGAGAACAAGAGAAGCAAGGTCAACTCTATAAAACAAAAGTACAACAAACAAATGAGAGGAAGGCTCTGCAGCATTTTACTTACAGCTCAGAGTTCCTGGTGCTGCAGTGTAGGATCTTTGAGGCTAATTTCTGAATCAAAATATCACCTTTTTTTTCACTGAGCAGTTGCTTGAGTTACACCTTTAGTATCTGCTGTAGCATGTTGGACTGAGTGGTCTCCAGTTTGAAGTTAGAGGTGGAAATGTTCCACTGCAGAGAAGAGTGAACCTTCTTGGGCCACCACTCCAGTGCTCACCTCCATGTGGTGACACTGCCCAGCTCTGCCCTGTCCTGTTGTGATAGGATGAGGCGTGATGGTTTTATACTAAGAGAGGGTTGATTACCATAAGGTATAAGGAAGAAGTACTTTAAAATGAGGGGAGGTGAAACACTGGCACAGGTTGCCCAGAGATGTGGTAGCTGTCCCATCCCTGGAAAAATTCAAGGTCAGGCTGGATGAGGCTCTGAATGACCTAGTCAAGTGGAAGAAGTCCCTGCTCATTGCAGGAGGGTTGAAACTAGATGACCTTTAGATGTCCCTTCCAATCCAAACTATTAAATGATTTTATGATTCCATCATCACTCTGCAAAAGGGAAAAAAGTTTCAAGCCACTGTGTTGGTCTTCAAGGTTTTTACTCCAGGTGAAGTAGGAGAAATTGTGGGGAAAACAGTTTATGAAATGGATAAACCATGACTGAAGTTTCTCAGAAGATAAAGTTAAGACTTGGGGCCCATAGAATTTGGTGGAGAAACTCCCAGTGGGTTTCTCTGATGCCCTAGAGTGGGCACGGGCTTATTGGAACCGACAAACCTTTGTAGTTTCCTCTGTCCTAATTACTTTATAGGGTATTACCATACTAATACACAAGATCTGCTTTTTTTTTTTCATCTAAACTTGTGAAAACAGTGCAGCATTAGGAATGTGGTAATAAACGAAAAACGTTAACATGCAATTCCCTTATGCTTTTGAAAAATTACTTCATAAATGCAAAGTAAAATATTTTCCTTTTTATTACCTGACAATTACATATTAAGAATTTCTTTTTATGTTTAAAAACATATGCAATACGGGCAGGCAGGCTCCAAAATGTAATTGCCTTCTTTCTATAAGAATCAGATGTCATTTTCTCCAAACTAAACTCTGAAAAGAGATAGGAGAAGCAAATTGTTGTATGCATTAAATTTTGAAACATCTGATAGCATTCCTCAATTAAACTATTTAAATGAAAAAAGATTGCTTTACAGCTCTATCATATCCACTGAATAAAACCTCTGTTGAGGCAAATTGGCAGTGGCAGGTACCAAATGCATTGGCCTTAATGAGACTGGACAACCTAATAGAGGTCATTGGTAATTGTTATTATATACAATATTGCACTGTCAAAAAAAACCCCTTAAGCTACACACATTGCTCAAGACATCTGAGTTTCATTGCTGCAAAGGAAGGCTTTTATCTTTCTATGTGAAGCAATACGACTGTTGTTTTTTCGTCATGAATTACAGGCTGCTCTTTAAAGGTGCTATGGCAAAGGGAAGCAGCACTGGTCACCATTGCCATATTGTGAAACACTTCATGGAGGAGATAAGAAGCCCACCTGGAATATTTTTCCATCATTTTCAGTGGGAGCTGGGTTGGGGTTATGGTTACATGTCCTTGCTCGAACACTGTGGGTCCAGTAGAAAGAGTCCTGTTAACTGAGCTGTCCTGGGATAGAGTTCAGCTGGGATTTTTTGATGCTCAGCTGCTGCAGAAGCTGAAGGATAAGAATTTGTCTGTATGACAATGTTGATTCTCTGCTACTTAACAAAAATTATGTCCTTAAGGTTTAATTTGTTGGAGGGAAGAATCAGCTCCTGTTGACTCCTTGGCCTGCCGTGCTAATATTAAAATGGGGCCTTGTGAAGAGGGGTCACACTCTACCTTGCAACTTTTCTGTTTCAAAGATCCTCCAGGATCCTGCAAGCATTCCCATCTTCCCGATGGTAATTGGGCCAAACTTAATAATCCACAGCATTGTGGATCCCCTCCCCCTGAATTTACAGAAAATATTATCATGCTTTGCCTAAATGGGTCTGGAAACTGTGATCACCCCATCCCTGGAAGTGTCCAAGGCCAAGTTGGATGGGGCTTGGAGCAACCTGGGATAGTGGAAAGTGTCCCTGCCCATGGCAGGGGGATTGGACTAGATGATCATTCCAAGGCTTCATAAGTTGTCCCATGTGTCTGAGCAGAGTCTCCTGCCAGATTTTAGGGGAACAGGTAGGTGAGCATCCTTTTGTGGGTCTCTAAAACACAAAAAAATAACAATATAGTTCAATGACAAACTGTTTTATCCCTCTATGTCTAGTGCTCCTTGGAAGAAAAAAAAAAAAAAAAAGCCTGCCACAAACAACCTACTTGAATACTGGGAATGTCTTGCAGCAAAATTTTGATATGAGCCCCACTGTACTATCCTTTAAATGCTATACAAAAATAGCTAGTCTCTGCTGAGTATTTTACAAAGTACACAATGTGTGTCCATTTAACCTAATAAAATATTAAATAACATTAAAGCTATGATATTTAGTTCTCCATTTTCATCTTACGTAGCCTTGTAGGCCGGGATAAAGCAAGCAGAAGGCATTGCCCCTTCCTGATTAGGGAACTTTTTGAGCTCAGCTCTGCACACATGGGCAGAGGTGCTCCACCAGTGTGAAACCAGCATACACTTCCACAGCCTGCTGCCATCTGTCAGTGGCAGCATATCTGGGCCCAAATCCTTGCCCACCTCAGTCCTACATGACTGCCCTGGGCTCTTGCAATCCTCCAATCCACATACACACCCGTGGTAGAACCCGTGGAGGTGCAAAAAGGGTTGAAATTACACCACAGTTCTCAATCTTCTGAGGCTTTAATTCTCCTTAGATAAATTTTTACTGTGTGCTTTACTCTTATTTTAGAGACTCGAGCTCCTTAGTTGAATGTTGTAAACCATTAAGGTCAGCACTACAATATTTTAATGTTGCTATTTAACAGAAGCAAGATTTTTATGGCAGTGAAAAACTGCTGTGGGGAAAAGAAAATGCTATGCAGACACCTAGCAGACAATTGCGAGTGAAAATCAAACAAAACTTCGGGTAAGAGAAATGTCTTTATGCAACTAATGTGTTAGACTGTCAGACTGATTGAAATAAATCACTTTTTTCTTTCAGTGTGGGGGATTTCAAGGGAAGGACAGTACAAAGGTCCTTTCTGTAGCTGAAAGAAACTGCATTATCTTACTTTTTTTTTTCCATACCATGCATCAGCTGATGCACAAAACGGTGTAATTACAATCTGACATGGAAGTGATTGTCTGAGCCTGAAAATCAGTAATGTTAACCTTCTCAAAATAAATTTCAATTTGATCCTGTGAATTTTACATTGAAATGAGTTTTTTCTTTAAAACCCTGGAGAAAACAGCCCTGTATGTGCGCATTAACAAACAGCTTTGCAAATCTAGGCTAAAGTGAATATTCAATTTCATGAGGTCAAATTGAGATTCAGTCTCAACATCATGACAACTAAGCCACACGAGCCAAAGTGAGCTCTTTTCAGACCTGGCAGAGATTTTACCTGGTCCTAAGGTGGTCATTTGCCCCTAAGCCTCCCCTTTGCAGTCTCAGAGACATTTACATCCAAAGCCATGTCCATTTGGAGCTGGTTAAATACCATCTCAGCAGTGAATATTCTGAAGAAGGTGGCTTTGTCTTCAGGAATAAAAGAGATTTTCTGTGTGATGTCAGGATATCAAAGAGCAGATTCAAGCTATTGCTTGCCCTCCTACTGAGACTTCTGTCCCTGTAGTTAAAAGCCCTTGTGCGGAAGAAAGAGGATTTTGAGGAGACACCAAACTGTGCAGGACAAACATTAATCATACCTCCCAAACTTTAACAAGTCCCAACCCCACGTGCTCCCCATCAAGTCCCAGACAGAACTTCCCTCTAGCATTGTGCTGGAGAGCTGAGGTCTGCAGACTCCTCTCCAAGCTACTTTGGTGTTTTTCTGTGCACTGTACATGTTAGGGTAGACAGTCCTTGACTCAGGGAGAGGCTTTCTACTTTTAAGGACTTCTACTGCATTTAAGAAGTGTAAATAAACAACCTGTGCTTGAGGCTTCGTTTGTTTTTTTTATACACACTCAACCTGAGAGGTGAAACCCCTCAAAGACTTTCTCTCCTTAGAGAGAAAAGTGTGATCTGAACATGATCCTGGCGCAGCTGCCCAGGGCAGTGGTGGAGTCCCCATCCCTGGAGGGATTTAAAAGCCGTGTGGATGTGGCACCTGGGGACATGGGGCAGTGGTGGCCTTGCCTGTGCTGGGGGTGGTTGGACTCCATCTTAAAGATCTTTTCCAACCTAAATAATTCTATGAAATTCTAATTCTATGCAAGCCAACTCCTTGCGTTTTTCAATCTTTGAATCTCGTTTTGGCACCAGTAGTCAGAGTTTCTGGGATTTCTTAATCAGCATTTGATAATCCTGTGGGAAAGTGCAGCTGAGGAGACTGAAAATTCTTCTGTCTTCTTCTGAGGAGACTAAAAATTCTTCAACTTCTTTTCAGCAGGGCCACAAGGAGAAATTTTATTAAAAATGCTCTATTTTCCTAGAAGAAAAAAATACTTAGGAATTCCTCACTACTTTCCTTCATTTTCCCCAGGTCACAAAGAACAAATCCCATTCTGCAGCAGGGTCATTAGCTGTATAATGATGGGTCATAGACCAGCACCACATTAATACCATGACTATGAGTGCACCTGATACCAGACCACAATAACCACATGCTGCTACAAAGGATCCACACAGTGGCTTGGAGCTCTGACTTGTGCTGGCTGGCTCTGCACATAGCATGATCCTGAAACAACTTTTCTTGTGGCATCTGACAGGCACATTCAAAGAACAAAGAAATTTGTTCTTCCTATTCAACTAAGTCATTAATAACTTTATTTTTTTCATATATTAAGAGAGAAAGAACTGGAAGATTATGAATATTTAATGAACTACCTGAATAATCTCTAATACAAATGCTGTGAAAACAGAAGTAAGGATTAGTAATTCAGTGTGGGGTGGTGACACACACCTCTGATGTGCTACTGGAGAAGATCTTGTCATATGGGAAGAGCATGAAGCTCCAAATTTGTGTGCAAAACATACATGGCTGAATAAGGAGTATGTGGTGTGCATTAGAGGGAATGTTGAAGGAGCCTGCAATTTTCCATTTGAGGGGAAAGGGTTAGGATCACAGAATATCCTGAGTTGGAAGGGATTCACAAAGATCAAAAACTATTAACCAGGTCATTTTCTTTTAAGTGGATTTCTAGAACCCTAACTATAAATACCCATGAGTCAAAATTTTGACTCAAGTAATGTGGTGGAATTTACACAATAAATTGATTTTTTTTTTTTGTTTGAAATTTTTGATAGCAAAACTACATATTGCAAATAATTACCTCAAGTTAAACAGAACCATAGTGATTCAGTAACTTTTCACACACCCTTTGCCCTGTGCAGGGCAATGGAATTTCGTGTCCACAGGTCTGACCTCATATGGCCTTAGACCTTCAGGAGTTTTGCTTTAGAGGACATGAAATGCAGAGACCCTGAATGTATTGTAGGATTGATGGGTCCCTGTGTCTCCTCACATCTGTCTCTCCCCCAGCAGACAAGGGCGTTATTGAGGGCTAATGACTGGAAACCCCAATGGCCCAGGCTACAGTTCTGTGACCCTCTTTGGTAAACAACCACCTGGGCAGGGCTTACAGACTCTTCCAAGAGCACAAAGACCACTCCCCTGGAGCTTCTCCTGGACGCAAGGTCCAGCATGGTCACCACCCACCTCTTTCCAAAAGGATGAATTGCAGGACATGGGCCAACACTGGTCTTCAGGTGTGGAGAAACCAAGGTCAGCAGGAGCATGGCTGTGTATGTGGCATGATCAGCAGTCCCCTGTACGAGAGAGGACATGGCAGGGGGGTGCTGAGCACCATGACACCAGGTGGAAGCTGGCGCTGCCCTCTGTGACACTCACAGTACACATGCTTCAAAGTACTCTACATGCAGTAAGGACCACAGCCCCACAAATGGACACTGCTGCAGTCCAGCAACCCAGACTATCAGCTGAGTCTTCAATTTGGCCTTAAATGAATTTGCCAAATTGGCACCTCTGACGTCAAGTGGAAGCGAATTCCGCAAATCTGTCTCTTTTATAGGGAAGCACTATTGATTTTTTTTATCGTCTTACTTTGTTTCTTCCAGCTCTCCCCTCCCTGCACCCACCTTCAGCAGGATTGAACACTCTGATTTAAGAGAGGCTGTTCAGTACAAGAGACCCTCTTGGTGGGAATTAGAGGATGCTTTTCCCCACACATCCTAGCAGTCAGACTGCAGAGACGCGCGTATCCATCACCCTCACACATGGCGTTTACAATACAGTTATATCCTTCGAGCTGGTAGCTGGGGCTACTGACAGCCTCCAGTGCCACCTCAGTGCCAATTAATATGTGGATCTGGCCCCTAAGAAGCCAAATCCATCAGTGCCACTCTGGGTGCCGCGTGCCACTGATGGAGCAGCACGAGCAGTACCTTGGCTCTGCTGCGTTTTGGAGCGCTGTGACTTGGTGGAATCACTGGGCTTTGAAGGGCAATGGCTAACTTTCTGCTTGCATGCAGAGAGCTTCACACATTTTTCTTTTTATCTATGGGACAGAAGAGGGCTCTTACTGAAGAAATAATTTGCAGTTTCTCTTAAAGTCTGCTCCAGCTACAGGAAAGTCACTTCTCACTGGGAAGCAGCATCTGCTTCTCTAACATTTTCCCTATCCTACAGCGAAAGGCAATGACTTTTAAGCAGAAACATAAGGTTATCTATGGTGTTTCCCTTAACTCTGGTAGTTTAAGATCAGCTTTGAGGGCTCACAATGACATCTTCTATCCACTCCATTTCTTTCTCCAACACAACCATTCTCTCCTCTGGAGTAGCCTGGCACCTGCGGGTGGTCAAATCATTTCTGGCATCTGTCAGTCTGGGCAAAAGCTCTCTGCTTTTGTGACTTCAGATAATTTCATAATGTTCAGGCTCTGCAGGTGTGGTGTTTGACTGAAGCAACAGGGAATTTCCAAGGGTCAATATGTAGCCAAGCAGTAGAAACCACAGAGCTCTGCAAATGTGGGGGCTAAAGATACAAGTCAAGGGCAGAGGGCTTTAAAAATGTGTATCATTATAGAATTGCAAATCCCTTTCCCAAAAGAAATCTGTTGAATCCTTTGTTAGAGTAAATTCCATCAGACTTCTCTGAGATCAAACAAACAAACAAACAAAAAAATTAAGCAATTCCCACCAACTGCCTTTTTAAAGTCTTCCCTTGTTGCAGCTGCCAGAAGAACAAAGTTTCATCTTCCAGGACTGAAAAAATGAACCTTTGCTGCTTGGAAATAAGTCAAATCTATAGCTGGAGTAGACATAGTTGACAAAAAAAAATTTTACTGAAAGGTCCAAAATTATTCATGATGTCAGGAAAAACTGCACCACACATATAGACAAGATAAAAAATAGCCCAAACAATCTATTTGGAAAAGCTATTTCATTTTTCATTTTTCATTTTAAAAACACAGTTTTAGTCTCTTAAGAAAACCCTGAAGATTTCATAGATATTAAATATCTTCTGAAATAAACAACTCATTGTGTGTTAACTAAAATATTCTATCTTGACTTGACCTAAAATATTTATTTTCTTCCATTTAATCAAAACAACTAGGAAAAAATTTCCTTGGGTTTGACCTGAACAGAAGTTTCTCTGATATTTATACCTACCAACAACCCTAAGTCCATTATTTGTTCAAATTTTCTCAAGCAGCCAGGGAAGATGCAAGATGGACAGTGAGTCATGGTCTCTAGTTTTAACAAGTTGCAGGCTGGGGTTGAAATCTTACCACCTGGGAAGCTCATGGGAAATTTACCACAGACATTGCAGGAACCAGAACATCATCACAGCCTTTAATCTTTCCCTTTGATGTACAAAAAGCTGTTTGCACCATTCAAAGCAGTTGGTTTTCCCTACAGACTCCCCAGTGAGATGGATCCTCCAGTGAGTTGCAGGAGACCCTTAGCATCTCCCATCCACCTTTTCATCCCTGTGGCTTAGTAAGGGTTCACCTCTGGATATTTCCAAACTAGACTTTAAGTCAAAGCTAATGCAACAAACACTTAGGTGTTTCATGTGAGTCACATAGCTGGGAAGCAGCACTGGTATTTGTCACAGCTCAGGTTCCAGCATAGAATCACAGAACCTCAGGATGGTTTGGGTTGGAAAGGACCTTAAAGCCCTTCTCATTCCTCCCTGGGCCACGGGCAGGGACACCTTCCACTATCCCAGGTTGCTCCAAGCTCCATCCAACCTGGCCTTGGACACTGCCAAGGATCAGTGGCAGCCACAGCTGCTCTGGGCACCCTGTGCCAGGGCCTGCCCACCGTCACAGTGAAAAATTGCAAAAAAAAATAAAGTATTTTATAAATCAGTGCACGTGAACTCATTGTTTTGTCCTTGTGGAGTTAATATTATGACAGACACCATCTAAACCTAATTGCATTTGGTCTGAAATGGAGGTAGTGGTACTATTAATTTCTGCAGAAATTAGTGGTACTATTAATTTCTTTAATAACACCAAGGGGGACCATTCTACTTGTCCTCCCTGACAAACCTCATGGGGTACAGCCTGCTCACCCAACTCACCTAATCCTTCAGTTCCAAGCATGCTGGCAAGCAGCAAAGGTCTTGGTTTCCTGTCTGTACCACAGGGGTAGGAGATGACAAACATCTCTGGAGGTAAAACCTCTCTGGAGGTAAAACCTGGTTGTGACTGAGTCACAACCTCCATCTCTGGACTCCAGGTGTGTCCCATGGCCACCTGCAAAGAAGTGCAGAGACATGCCAACCAACAGGAAGAAATAGCTTCTAGACATCAAAAATGGTGTGGTTTTGGCAGCAATGAGATTTGTTGGGTCTGGTTGATTTCCCACTGTGCTCGTATACCAGGACACGCTGCCGCAGACTGTTCATAAATACTTTCAGATGGACATGCCAAACGTCTTTCCCTTTTCCCACCATCAACCTTGCTCTTCAGAGATCCCTGTTTGAGCCCTGGGCCTGGCTGAAGCTCTGGAGCATTGCAAAGGTGCAGATAAAACACAGTGATTTCCTTAAATAAACTCTAAAGGCACAGGAGCAACATAATTGTCCCCAACAGATGACAGCCTTCATACAACCATCCTTCCTGAAAACTGCATCAGTGGAGGACTTGGCCACCATCAAACCTCTACAAGCTGCAAGGTTTCAGGCACAGGTGGATGCCAGGGAACAGCTGGATGGGGCAGGAGACCAAGCCAGGAGTTCCCCAGACCAGCCCTTCCACTCTAGTCCTGCACTGCTGTAGCTAATACGGGTTTTGCCAGTTATTTCACCAGGGAAAAGCATAGATCTTTTTGTTGGCTGACACTGCTGGCAGTAGTTATAAATTGTCTTCTGAAATAGCTGGAGAGGTGTAAGGTCTCAGACATGAGCCAGCTGATCCTATTCCTTCAACTCAGACCCAGGACCTGCCCTTGGGAGCACTCCCAGGCTGCTCCAGCACCACAGGAAGTGGGTTTGCTCCAACTCCCACCTCAAGTGTCAGCTTTTCCAGTGCCAAAATCAGTTTCAAATCCTCCACCACCTCTCAGGGATCAAGCAGCACTTAATAATTAATACTCTGAATGCTTTCAAATTACCTGGAGAAAGAGCCAGCACAAAATCAAACTGTTATGGTCAATGTCACCGTTTGGGCTGTGAAGGATGAGTCCTGCCTGACTGCAGGTTTTCCAGAGCAGATTAAACTTGACATGTCTTTTTTTTTTTTTTTTTTCTATGAACAAGTCTCGTCTGTGCAGAGCAAAGCTTAAAATTCATTATTTACTTTGCATGATGTTGACATCACAACAGAGCCCTGTACACTCTGTCTCAACTGATGAAGAGAAGAAGAATCTCCTGTTTTGCATGATGAAGAAAAACCTCTGTAACCATCTGCATTTGCCCCAGTCCACAAGGTTGCAACTCCAGGGACAGCCACACTCACCTTGTAATAGTGTGTGTGGGATGCTCTGAATTTATTTATTTTTAATTTGTACTAAAGAAATAAATGCTGTTCTCCCAGTTTGTGTCCCTCTCCATCCTGTGAGATAAAGTTATCAGGAATAATCAGATCATAGAGTGGGGGCTGGAGAAGAAATTGTACATTAATACTAATGTATCTGGCATTGCAGGAGACACGAAGCCTGCTGTTCCCTCATTGGCCTGGGAATGTTTAACAAGCTCACTACATACCTTTGCTTTGCTTTGCAAAAGAAGAAAACCCTGCACAGCTCCCCAAGCATCTGACAAGAATGCACAGACATAATAATTTCTTTGACCTCAGCCACATGAGTTTCTGAAAAGAACAAAACAGCATCATTTCATGGCATTTACAGTTTAAACCTTTCCTATTCAAGTTTCTAACAAAAAAAGCCAACAGCCCATTCTGGTCATGATTAAAATTCATAGGCTTGCTGCAGAGAACAGATGTAGAAGCAATTTTAGGCCAGTCATATCCCAGCTCTGCAAAATTAATTTGACAGGTTTGCATTAAAGCACTGATCAATATCCACTTTAGAGCAGCAGAGGCTAACTGAGAAAAAATAAGTGACCGGAGTGCTACCAGACGAGAAAAAATGAATCTTTGAGACTTTTTTCCCTCTAAGCTTGCACCTACATCAGAAGTCCTGACCTCAATCCATTGATCGGTTGCAGTTAACATGACAAAAGGCCTGGCGGATATACCAGAGCTATACCTACCAGGGAACAATCAACCCTGATACACTAAATGTTTGACAGAGTGACTAGACTGCTGAATTAGTATTTGCTTTCTGAGGTCTGGCAGGCAACCTTTCCGTCCTGCAGTTTCCTAGATGCTTACAAAAGGGATTATATATAGACATGGTTTATAGAACTTCTCTTAAACTTTCTTAAAGAAGCGCCTCTTAGTATTTTAAGCTGAGACCAAGATAATAAAACTCGCCAGCCTCGTGCCATTCCGGTTACGTCTCCAACAGGGGAGAGGTGTATTTCTATTTTCAACTTAATAAGGACAAACTGTTTCATTAAAGTGCTCCAGTGGTTTTTTTCATCTGTGGGAGAGGGAGGAAACAACTCAAGGCACCAAACCTACCCCAAGCCTTGCTTAGGAGTGGGAATGACACAATCCATATTGGGGCTCGATTGGAGGAAAAATAGCTGGAATTCTCCACTGCCCTGGATTGTGTGGGTCGAGTCCAGCAAAGGGGAGCATTTACATAACCCCATACACACCACAGATACATCAGCACATCACCACAACAGCTATCCTGGCTGGCATTGCCCATGGAAGGAAGGTGTGGCACTACAGGCACAGCGTTCCAAGAGACGGACTTTTTGTCTCACCAGTGATCCTGCAGCCACGAGGAGTGGTTATAACTCACCAGGCATGGATCTATCTAACCGCAAATCTCTTCTGCTCCCGTGGGACACCAGTTATCCTTGGAGTCTGATTGCACCCACCGCACTGCCCCCTGAGAGGACTGCGGTGATTTGCCTGGGGAAGAGCAGGAGGTGGTTTGGGGACTTGAAAAGCCCCCAGAGCGATTTCCCACCTGCCACTCCTTGCCTGGATTCGTGCAAGACCCCTGTGCGTTGCATATAAGGACAGATTCTGACCTGGGATGTCGTGAGGTCTCTCCAGGGCCGCGTCCTGCTTCAGCTGCCCCCAACACCTCCAATCAATACCCGTTGTAGGAACCAGTCACTGCTGACTGCAGTGACTATGATTGCAGAACTGCAAACTTCACCCCACAGATCAGATCCCTTAGTGAAAAATCTCTACATATCTTTATTCTTCTCTGCCACTTTCCCCGGAATTTGATGCACCCCATGGTGTACAACCTTATAGCAGCCCATAGGTCCTTCCCTACAAGAGCATTTGTAAAGATTGTTGGTTTATTGCAATCTCAAGAAGATGACTCACCTTTATTATTTCTATTTCTGATCATTTTAGAACCTTTATTTATGGCCCTTAGCCTAAGCAACACAATTTCATATTATAAACTTGACTACAGTTAGACATTAATTGCGCTTAATCACATACTAAATACCTGACATCACTCCACAGCAACCTGTGAGTCTTACGGACAATGTTTTGCCAGGAAAAATATGAGGTAAAGAGTGTTTATTGACCAGCTGTGAGAGATGGTGTCCAGTGGCACTGGAGCAGGACACCTGCTCATTTCTATTGATGTTTAACATACTCCAGTCCCAAAAAAGGGCAAAATCTCATTAAAATCTGTAGTTTACTCCTACACAGCATAGTCGAGGAACGGAACAGCCCATCCTACGGTTGAAGCACCTGCTTTAGCCATGGGAAATAGAAGTTTAGTTCCCAGCATTAAAGCAGACCTCACTCAAGCTACCAAGAACTAGATTTCTTAAATCTGAGGTGCCTAATTACCTCTGAGTTCAGTGGAAAACTAAGCAAGTCTCTTAAACACTATTTAAAATCTGTCCTCAAGCTACTGTCAAGTGGCAGTCATCACTTTCCGTAAATTCCCAAGGAGTAACATGAATAAATGTATCAGTCAGCTCCCCCAGTCCAGTGACAGAGGGCATGAGACAGAGGGACAGCTAAACCCCGCTGCATCTAAAATATGCTGAAAACATCAAGTACCATTTGCCATGTCCGTACTAAACCTTTGTATACACAAACAGATGCTGCAGGCCTATAGACACCAGCTGATACATCGAATTCTCTTCTCCCATGCCTTGAGGATTCTGGTGGAAAAGAAGATCAACAGGTCTTGGTAATGTGCTCTGGCTCCCTGAATCCCCGTGACCTGGGCTGCCCCTCTGCCCCACTCAGGGGAGACCCCACCTGCAGAGCTGCGCCAGCCCTGGGGAACAACAGCACAAGGACCTGGAGCTGCTGCAGCCAGTCCAGAGGAGGCCACCGAGATGCTCCAGGGCTGGAGCCCCTCTGCTCTGCAGCCAGCCTGGGACAGCTGGGGGTGTTCAGCTGCACAAGAGAAGGCTCCAGGGAGAGCTCAGAGCCCCTGGCAGGGCCTAAAGGGGCTCCAGGAGAGCTGCAGAGGGACTGGGGACAAGGCATGGAGGGACAGGACACAGGGAATGGCTTCCCAGTGCCAGAGGGCAGGGCTGGATGGGATATTGGGAAGGAATTGCTGTCTGTGAGGGTGGGCAGGCCCTGGCACAGGGTGCCCAGAGCAGCTGTGGCTGCCCCTGGATTCCTGGCAGTGTCTGAGGCCAGACTGGATGGGGCTTGGAGCAACGTGAGACAGTGGAAGGTGTCCCTTTCCAACCCAAACCATTCTATGATTTCATGATTCTATGCCTAAGCATTTCCATAGCCTTGCAAAGACTCACGCTCATGGATCCTGAATTAACACAGAAAAAACCTGCTGTTCTGAGCATCAACATCAGCCCTTCAGCTCTGGCACCTCTTTTAAAGGTATTTGAATCTTAAGCAGCCATATGAAATGAAAGTACCTGTTGGCAGATACAGTTGTCTGACCTGCGTAGGCAGGTTAAGGTGGTGCAAGACAAACTGTTGCGCAGTCAGTGACAAAGCAGGACACATTGTTTGTTGCCAAACCAGATTTCTGCTAATCTTTCACCCCAGACCCTGAGTTAGACACATAACCATGAACAGTCTGGTACCTGTAATGCAACATGATGTGTCTGTGACCCAGACAGAGGAACATGCAGGCTGACATACACCGTCTGATTGCCACCACATCCTCAAGCAGGTGCTGAGCACCTTGGCACTGCCTCTGTTAAAGATAAAAGGCCTCAGATATAACCAGTATTTTACCACGTTAAAAAAAAAAAAAAAGAATCTATATTACAATGCAGTGTATATCCCTAAATGTATATTGCAGCACATCAATAAAATGGACCAAATTTCCACCTCATTTGGAGCAGTGCCTTTTCTTTATCTCTCTGCAATAAGTTAACCTCTTAAATATTACAACACACTGCTCCTTATGTCTCTTAAATATTAAACAAGGGCTGCACAAAATAGACTCAAGAACACACAGTAATCAATAGCAATGATCACAAGGGCAGAAAAATGGAACCGTTTAAGGGTTTTTAATCTGGTGAATAAACCTGGTGCTTTCATTCAGAGAAAACAATGCAGCCAAAATCCAGCTGAATCACATGCTCTCTAGCACCAAATTTCCCTCATTTCTCCTGCTTGGCACAGCTGGATTTTGAAAATGAGTAAGAAGTCATCCAGGAAAAATACCCACCAAAAAAATCCCTGACCACAAAATATTTCATGCAGTCAATAGTTAAGTCTGTGCTTCAGCAATGCACTGAGGGATGTCTTCCATAAACCCCTGACATATATGCATTCTTCAAATCAGGTGGGGGCTTCAGTTTTTTTTCAGAGCCCACTTTTATGATATGAACAATTGCCCTTCTCATAACTGAGATGCATTAATGTGGTTTTAATGTATACATAAAGAGGAGACCCTTACAGTCAGTTCCGAGACCTATTTTCAAGTGAAATGTATGTTTAGATACAGACATATCCGAAATATAAATGTCTTACAAGGAATAGAAGGACATTCAGATTCAGCTCAGATTGTGAACAGCTCTTTGAAATGATCTGTAGGAGAACGACCTAAGTTGTGTGTGCACCTATTAATAATAGAGTGTCCACGACATCATTTTACCAATTACCTGGGTTTAGTGCACTCCATGTAATGGTATTTGTTTTACTTTTATAAATGTAGTCACTCTTCTCTGAACAGGTCTTCTGGGTTTTACTCTCGTGGTGGTTAAAGAGAAGTGAAATGAAAGCGTGTCAATAAAGAGGTCATTACATTAATGCATGTACCTATTAACTCCCACCCAGGGAAGAAAGGAGCCGAGTGGTATTGGAGGGGTCTGGGATCCATCACATATGTAAAAACCTCCTTTGAAAATCACTTCTGGAGACACAGATTCATGTTACTGCATCGTGTTGCACATCTGCCTCTCCTGGTGCCACTGGGACAGCTGCTCCAAAGTCCTTGGTCTTGGACATGCACAGAAACCATGTATGGATCTCTGTGATCCAGAGGTCAGACCAGAAGATCACCAGGGTAAACTTCTTATCCTGCATTTGTGCCACCCACAGAGTCCCATGAGCCCTTGAGAAGACACCAATCTCCTCCCAGAAATTCCCATTTTCACCAAGTAACAAATTACAACAGTAGTCTGCTACCTTTCCTGGACTGTGACTTACCATAATGGTGTGCATGCTGACAATCAATTTTATTGTGATAACTATTATTTCTTCACTTATTTTGTAGTTGTGAGAGTGCTGAAAAATGGATTGGACAGTTACTTAATCTCACAATCAGGATCATAAATATTCTGTGCTGGAATGTTATTTGTCAGCTTTGGCAGCAATATTCAATCACTTTCAACAGTGTCCATGTCCAAGGCCAGACTGGATGGAGCTCTGAGCAACCTGGTCTAGTGGAAGGTGTCCCTGCCTGTGGCAGGGATTGGATGAGATGAACTTTATGTCCCTTCCAACCCACACTGTTCTGGGATTCTACAATTCAGAAAGTCCAAGACATGCTGGATGCTCACAGTTGAGCAAGACCCCCCAGAGAACTCAGCTGAAATCTTTTAACTCCAGAGATGTCTTTTCCCATGGAAAATCCAAGCACATCTCCACTACAGCTTGATCAAAACCTCTGTGGTCTGCTTGCTGCTGCCAAAAAGGATTACATGGAGCAGAGCTGGAGAGGTTTTACCTTAGCAAGGAGGAAGATGCACATGCAAGGGACTGGCTCGCAGCCCTCTTCAGCCACTTTCTGGTGGAGAGGTTCACTGCTGTAACTTCAGGAGCATGAGAACCCTGAGCAGTTACCACAAACTATCTTTAGTCGAGGGAAGGACAGTCACTGTACAGCCGCGATTCACTCCCTCAGGATGTCCAAGATAGGTAAGAGTCGTTCCCCGAGGCCCTCTTTCCACTGACTAAAAGGGCATTTAAGGCAGACAGCCCAGGGTAGAGAAATTTGAGTGAGGTGAGTCCCAGAAAAAAAAGCCCTTTGAGCCTATGATTAATGCCGACAGTTCCAGCCCATTCCTCGTTTCGAGATGGGCCTCTCCCTGTGCTCAGGCCTGGGCACCTCCAGACCTCCACTTGTCCAAATCCTCTGCAGTTCTCAGTTTTGAAGCTTCATGGCTGAGGATTTTTTCCCTTGCCTGAAGGTCACTGAAGGCCTTAATGTCTGGAGGGCTCCAGTGTGTCCCCTCTGCCAGGAAAGGGCAGTGTTAGAAGGAGGAGGACCCATCTCCAGCTGAGTGCATGTCTTCAGCAGCTCCTGGCAGCCACCACAACAGCTTCTTCCTCTGGCCTTGGAGGATGATCATATTTTATGGCTGGAGAAGACCATGCCACTCTCTGCTCTAGCTTCTTACTTAATAAAAGCCCTATTTTGGTACATGCAATCCCTTAATGATTCTCTCCCTGGGTTGACTTGCTGAGTTGGGTCCAGCCCACACGTGTCATTTTCCACTCAAACTCTGTTTCTAGTAATTTAGCGTTGTTAATATCACCTTTTTTTACTGACAGTAGATGCTGGAAAGTGGAGCACACGTGCTTGCTCTGTGACCAGTATGCCAGTATGAGATTCCCTTTACTACTGCTTTTTCTTTTTTCTTAGAAATCTAAAATAAGCAAATAAACTACCCCTTGAGTCAGTGTTTGCTCCTCTGCTTTTACCTAGCACAACAGGCTTGATTTTCCAGGGTGCTACAAGTATCAAAATTAATTGCAATACCGATTTGGTTTTTTTTTTTTTTCTTTTACTATGACTCTTATTATTGTGAAAAAAGAAGAGCCAGAGTTTCTATTCTCCTTGCTGAAATAAGAAAATACTCATTTCATTGCCAGAGGTGCCTTGTAATGTCTTTTTAGATGTCTTCAGTAAAAGTCTCTTTGCCTCCTGTAAGTTAAAGAAAATGTACAAGCTGCCACTTTCATGCTTTCTGAGAGAGGGGAAGGGAATGTGGATAGAGATTTTGCTGTTAAATTTTGTCTGCCACTGCCTTATGGGAACTAGAAGCATATTCACTGTAAAAATGTGGGTTGCTTTAGAACATTACTCCCGCTGATGCTGCCTTCCCTTCCTCCTGTAAATAAAAAAGCAGAAAATTCAGCAACCCTGTCATAACCTACTGTTTAAGGACAGCTCAGGCACAGTTAATTTGACTGTTGGCTAACAAATATATAAATATATCACCCCCACCCCAAATACAGAGGAGACCTGTCAAACTTCAGCATCATTGGCTAAATGCCAGAAGGGGAAAACTGACTTGAAAGAACTTAATTAAAAAAGTCCTTTAGGCCACACTGTTGCATCTTGCAAGCCAGTGAAGATGCAGACAGCTATGAAGAGAAAGACATCAATAAATAATCAGGGGTCTTAGACTTTTAAATGGGAATCTGAGCATTGCAACCTAAAGGTAAATTGAATCTTTTCCCCATATTCCTAGCAGGTGCTCATGCCTGTGTAAGCTATAAAACTTTGCTCATTGTAAATGTAGCTTGCCCTTTTGACAGACATTTTTACATGGAAATGGAAAGTCTTAGCTTGAGACCGCTCAAAGGCATCTTTGCCTGCAGCAACTTCTGTTTTATATTTTGAAAGGCTTTTTTTTTTTCCTTCATCTTTTCCTTTCCTCTTTCTCTTTGCCAAGGGATATCTGAATCCTACTTAAACATTTTTCTGTGGTAAACAGCTTTAAAAAAGTGAGCTGTGTAACTGCAGACAGGCAATGGGAAAGACACTTGTCACCACTGCATTAAAGGTGAGACCAGCTGAGGCAATTGGTGATGAAATGAAATATCTCTCATTTCTCTTCCTGACAAAACTGACTGGACACTAAGCTTAACATAGATTCTTACTGAAGGAAGTTGCAAGCATGTTTCATCGGTTAATTAGTGTTTATAACCATTCAGGCGTGTCATTAGATGGTGCCCCAGGTAGGATGAACAGTTTTGGCAGTGTAACAGGACAGACATCAGTTCCTACTCATCCTCTTCCTCATGAACTGTCAAAAAGCAGAGTTGCCTTGCCCTTGGCTTACCCATAACTGCAATATAACACATCATATTGTACTGAAACAATGTTCTTCTGATTAATATTATATTTGGAGGAGGTGCCTTTGTGACCTCTGGCTCATGATGCCAAGTTGGATCACAGCTAGCTAGGAGACTGGACAGGACACCCATCTTAATCGCTCCACTCCTGGAAGAGTCATCTGATGTATGCAAGGATCTGTGAAAATAGTGAAAAAAAATCCTAAAAACTCTGAAGCTACATCTATGAAGCAGCGCGGAAACTGCACCTCTCCAGCCTCCCACACCAGTTATCTCAAATGAGTGTTAACTCTGAAGTCTAATGACCTGTTTCTGAGTAGGAACTCAATGTTTTGCAGCAAAACACTTTCCTGCAGTGTGGGTAGGCACTGAGGTTAACAGCATGTCGTAAATAAAGTACAAAGCAATCTCATGTCACATCCTAATTTGCAAGCTGAAAACTTAATGTTTCACAGTAAAATTCTAAATATGACCTTCATATTAGTGGCTTTCCCTATGCTAGGATGAGACCTTAGAGTCTGTAATTAAATGCTGTTGTGCCTCAGATCTTTATCTCCAAGGAATTCTGCATATATTCCTTGACCACAAGGGTCTCATGGCTACCGCTCACTCTTCCTCACGTTCTGACCCAATGAGGAAGAGGAACAATACTTCTGGAATATTCCCGGAGGTCTGACCATGTTTTCACCCATAGAAGGATTTTGCATGTCTTGAGACAAGCCTGTCCTGTACACCCATGAAGAGTCTTTGCTCAAAACCTTTACTAAGTTTAAACACAAAACTGACACAAGGGGTGACTTGGATTTGCTGTTTCAACTTGTTTTGAGGTAGATGCTGCCCTGTTTAGACCAAAGCCAAATCCATAATCTTGCCAAGGCCACAGTGATCTGAATCTTCTTTTAACATGCGATACTTGATTTGCCTGTGGGCCTTTTGTCTGCTTTCTGTATCTGGTAAGTCTGATATCTTTAATAAAGACCTTTCTTGGAGGAGAAGACCAGTTACAGAAAAAAGCCATCTTCTCCACCCAACCCAGCACTGATTCCCAATGCCCCACTGAAATCCTCTGGGAAACTCCTTGATACAAACTGTTTCTTATAGTCCACAAAGGTATTGCAGAAAAACATGAGATTTTTACTCTTGTGGCCTCCTTCATAAAGTTCCTAGTAACAGACATCAGCTCTGGCTCAGAGAGTTCTGAGCCATGAGCTGCTGAAGGCAGAGAATGTAGAATGAGTAGCTCAACATGCTTATCTTCTTTTTCTTATGTCCTTTCTTATTGGTGTGGTTCTGGCCACTACTGGAGACAAGTTTTGGAACCAGCAGGGATTTTTGTATGTAGTGTGTTATCATGCCTCTGTGTAGGCACCTACAGAAGGTCAAAAACTCAAACTTGATAGGCTCTTTCCTTGTCTCCTTCTGATGTGTTCCCGCAACACAAGTTACCTGAACAATATGGCAGCAAAATACAAACTCAACCATTACGTTTCTCCAGACTTCCTCTTCCCATCCCTGACCCATTTATTTCCCACACAGTCACTGGCTTGGGACTCCACTGCCATTAAGCCTCCAAACAAGCAACATGTAGAAAGAAATGATTAATCAGGATTAAAAACAATGATCCTGTTTTCATGCAAATGTCCTCTGTGATAACAAAGAAATGAAGAGCAATATTGTATGTTGGATGTGCAAGCAGAACTGTGTCTAGAAGCAGACTGCCTTTCAAAGTTTTCCATTAGGTGTTTGCTCCTTAAATGCTCTGCGAGCAGAGCTCATCCCCACCTGACGAGGCAGCCTGATCCATATGCATGAGGATCTCCAGCAAGCGATGCAATCTACAGATCTCCATCTCATTTGGACTCACCGTGGTCTGGTGAGTCCTGGAAAGGAGTCAGAGTTGGGCAAAAATGTGTCCCAGACTGTTCATGAGCATTAAGTGGAAAGAAATGCCTTTGGAATACAGTGAGCCAGACTGAGAGGGAGTAAAACAAGGGCAGGGCCGAGGACAAATGCGACAGTTTCTTATTTCTTCCATCAGCCCACAAACCAGAGTTTTTCATAGAACCACAGAATCATTCAGTTTGGAAAAGCCTTCTAAGATCCAATGCAACTGTTTCCCCAACCCTGCCAACTAACCCACGTCCCCAAGTGTCACATCCACACAGCTTTTAAATCCCTCCAGGGATGGGGATTCCACCACTGCCCTGTGCAGCCTTTTCCAAAGCCCACCCTTTCAGTGAAGAAATTTTTCCTAATATCCAGTCTTAACCTTTCCTCATACAACCTGAGACTGTTTCCTCTTGTTCTGCCACTTGAGAGAACCAACTGACATTCCCCTCCATACCACCTTGCTTTGAGACTATTTCCCCTGAAAGGAGCTCCAAAAGGAGATACATACAGAGGGATGAGCATCTTCTGAGCCACATTGCAGGAAAGATGAAACCTCAGTTAGTCTGCCCAACACTATGAAAGGGGTTCATTCCACTGAATCACCGTGCAAGTGGCTAAATATTTGTAGACTAGCAATAGTGCAGGCTGTCAAGTCAGCTTTATCAAGTCCTGGTCTGTGTCCTCAGTGTATCCCATAAGGTTTTGGACATTACAGGAGTCTTCATGGGGCTGACTGTCTGTGTCTGGTTGTGCTGGGGTGGGTGTGTAGGTTCAAATTGGCATAGCCAGGGAAAAATCAGATTTTTCCATATACTTTCCCTCACTTTACTGACTTGAAGTGCCTTGGTTTCGTGGACCTGAAGTACCCACCATATCACCTGAACTGCTGCAAACAGATGCAGTGATTTGAGGTGGCCAGGGGTTACTGCAAATCACATTTGTCACTAAGCAGCCCCTAACACAGGCAGCAGGCAAGTCCTTGGAACTGGAGAAACTCAAACCATGAACAACAGTGATAACCTCACAGTGATAACAATGAAAAGGTCCTTTAAATCTGCATCAAAGTAGCAAAGATCTGGCCAGGAATTCCATTTATAGCATTTTTTAACAATCGCATGATATTTATTTGCATCACTGCAACCCTCAGCCTGAAGTCTCACCCCCTTCCACAAGGAAGGGCAGCTGTAATTCCCCACACTGGCCATGTTTTGAAAGGTCATTGCAGGTCTCATATATTTTTTTTTTCTTCCACTTCTTACGTTTCCAATTATGAGTTTAGGGGTTTGACCATAATGTTGTTAAAGTAACTGAGAATGCCGTCCTCGTTTTAACTCTTGGCACAGGAGGGCCAGAATATGACACACGGCACAAAGAAACAGAGTGAAGGGATTTCTCTAGACCAAGGAAATGTTCTTAATGGCATCCTGAGAGCATCCCCACATGCTCCTATTTGTGTCTGCAGTAGGCAAACCTCTGCTTGAATGCATTTCTCAAAGGTGGTGTTTCCCATAGGGAATTGCAGACAGTCCTTGGGCTTCAGCACATTTTGTCTGCACGAGAAAAAAGCCTAAAGAGCTCTTCACCTTCCCTTGAAACCTCTGTGGAGACTGTTTCAGAGCAGAATCACCGCCCCAGCTGCTCATGCACCTTCCCAAGGCAGCACCTGGTCATGACTTCCCTACTCATGACTTCCCATGGGTTAGTGGGACATGGGTTAGCGCTGGCCTTGGCAGTGCTGGGGGACAGCTGGAATCGATGATCTTAGGGACCTTTTCCAGCCTCAAAAATCGTATGATTCTATTTCGCACAGCACGAGGCAAGGATTATTTCCCAGTGCTGGTTGGCAAACCCTAGGGGCTATGAGATCATTTTCAATGTAAATGTGACCTCATCATGATTGCTTACATTAAGGATCGCAGTACTTTCCAAGTCATCCTAATAAATTCACTTATCTGCCTGAGGAGGAGAGAGTCATATATCTGGTCTTTGACATCTGCTTTTGCAGGGTCTGTGAAAACCCAGCTACCCATGGCATAAGCTCCTCCATGGACATTAACACCATGGGATAATTTTAGACAGAGACTATTAGCAATAAATGAGGAACCAACCCACGTGAACTAAGTTATACTGAGCAATGCCCAGGCTATAAAAAACACCAGAAAGCACCTTTTGGAAGTAGCTGTTCCTTGATTTATAAGGGTGGGAATGCCAGTTGAGTTTGAAAATTACTCTTCCCTTTCTGAGGGAAATGCAAATTTCCATGGGATTGCTGCTGCTGCAAGAGCAGGGGGCCCTCTTTCCTTACTCAGCTTCACATCCCTGGGATACTGTTGACTCATGAAAGGTGGCTATCTGGTGCTGATTTCTGGCAACTGAATAATTCAAAAGCAATTTATCTGCATTTTCAGGAGTGTTCAGGGAAGTCACTTCACAATCATTTACAGCTCATATACTATGGTATTGGGGAAGACTCACTCCCCGTTTCACTCACTTGATTGATGAGTCTCAAAATCTCAGAAGAATCATAAATTCCAGACACAAATAATCATGCATTAGGAAAAAAAAAAGAAGATCAATGCAATCACTGTTCGTTATTTGCCATTCACTACTTCATGTAATTTTAGTCTTACAGGCATCCAGTCAGACTCCAGTTACAGTATCATATTTGGGGGGTCAATTACATGCAGTGGGAGCAGACACTCTGAACAATTCATAACTGACTGACTGGAGGAAAATCTGTTTTCAGGCATTTTCAGGTGAAAATTTGTCAAAGAAACAGTGTCTTATGAATCAGCATTAACTAATGAACAGTGAATAGGGGCAAATATATCAGACTTGTGAATGAAAAGTAACTGCCAACACCAGTCTCAGCCAAAAAACCCCAGCTTTTAGCTAGGTTTCTGATCCAGACCTTGGATAAAATAAGGGAAGTCTTTCTACGGATGACTCCATCCCTGCATCAGGTTCTTTTTACCACAAAGTTTTCCTCTCCAGCACAACTTGGCATGCAGTGTGTGTTCTCCATAAACCGCTTAAAAGTGAAGGTAATTCAGCTGGTTTTCTTCCCTGCCTAGTGGGAGCTTTGCTCAGCGCTCAGAAATGTATGCAAGTGTGTGACTAATGTACAGCAAAAAGACTCAGGATGGAGCCACTTTATTCATTGTTTGTTATTGTTCTTTGTTGCTCAGTGTTTTGTAAATCCCCCTGGTTATGGAGACGTTTTTATTAGAGAATACATTTTTTGAAAATGGGGTTCCTCAAAAATGAAATTTCAGAGGTGTGTGTCTCAGCATTGATTTTTCTATTTGTAATAGCACACTATAGCATATCTTGTTTTATATCAAGAGGATAAAATGTCCCTAACACAGTGATCGCCATTCTGTGGTAATGGATAAAGCCTGTTTATGAGATGTCATTTATTCCACAATAGACAGTAAATAAAAGCCATTTCAAGCTTCGGTTAAATCAAAGCTTGTTCGGGATTTCAGCAGATTTGCAAATTACCTTTGGGACCATTTTCAGATTCAGTTGTTTTCCCACATGCTATTGACTACCCATGTTTTACTATAAATACTACTTCTTGCTCTCTCTCTCTCTCTGTCTCATACCAAACCCCAGGATTGTAGAGTGATTTGTAAAGACAAGCAGAAAAAGTAAATACACAGTACTGTATTAAAATTTCTTTCCTGTCAATGTAACAGAAATAAAACCACAAGTTTGGATGGCAGACTAAAAGCCAAAGAACAGGATCCTGGACACAGCATTTTGGAAAGTCCAGAGGTCTTTGTGAGATCTTATAAAAGCACCAAGAGAGATACAGCAGAGACACAGGTTTTGTCCAAAAAAAAAAAAAAATCTATTAAAACTGCCTTATATCAGCTACTTTGGCTTTGGATTTTATTGCTGTTACTGGACATGGTCATAAGAGGATGCTGGGGCCACATGTCCCTTTCTTGCCCTGCCTTTTAGATGGAAGATTTCAGGTCAACATACAAAGGATGAAGAGTGCCAGGCCTCTGGACTCAGAAGATACCTCACTGACCTGACGTCATAACACAAAATAAGGAGTTTAATCAGAGTATCACAGATATGGCGATATTTATAAACACTGAGACAGGAACATCAAGTGTTTTAACTATGAGTGTGTGGCTTTTTAAAGAAAAAATGGGTTACTAGGGAAGAAATGTAGTTTGGGGTCAACAAAACTTTTTGGAAATTCAGAGTCAGTAGAGTGCTGTCACCTGATTGGAAAATCATCAAAATGGCTCATGGCACAGTGTTTGAAACAAGCTTCATTTTTTCTCTAGAAGATTCACAGTGGGTATAAACGAGCATATGGAACAGATGACTTTCAGCCCATTAGAGCATGCACCTTTCAGCTTGAAATGCTATCTCCACTTCCCCTTTTCCTTTGCTTTTGTTAGAAAATCTTCCAAAGAAGCAAGATGTTTTGGTTGAGAGCCTTTAAAATGTCCCATTTGGCCTATAAACTTATGATTTCCAAGCCACTAAATATTCTGAAACATACAGGAGGGGATTTATATTCTCATAAATTCATTCCTTCCTTTTAATACTCAAGTCCAAAAAATCAGTTATTCCCAAAAAACATCTCTGTGAATTATTTTACTGACACCTTTTAAAACTGTGTTGGCTGTCAGCAAAGGGACAAGTGACACTATTTTACTCAGCAATAGTTTTCAAGAGACAGAAAGACTGAGCACCAGTAGGTATCCAACAACTCTTATTTAGGACCCCAAGTGGACATGGACACTGATTTCAGCTCTGCCCACATTCAGCTGCTGAGATTTGGAGCCACAGTCTTTACCACAAGGCCTCAGACGGCTCCAAGGTGGTCCTCAGGGGTGCCCATCCTTGAACAACACAGAGTTTTAGTCCAAACACTTTGGAATTGCAGAGGGACAAACCTACTTTCATCCTTGCAACCATTAGGGAAATGAAACTGCAACAGAAAAGCAAGCCAAATTCCCTTCTAGTTCATACCCTACACAAAAGCAGTCCCATAAAACCATTAACTCAAATAACTTTCCAAAGCCTTGGGAAGACAAATGCAGATCCACCATTCCACAGAAAATAATGTGAATGCCATGTTGTGGTTGAGCAAAGCAAAAATAAAGAGCTCCCATCCTCCCTGTTGGATGCTGCACTGCAGCATCATCAACTAGACAGTAACTTTTAATGCCTGTAAATGGTTTAGTATCTTTAAAAGTGGCCATGCATTGCCCTGCGAGGACAATGTGTCCTCTGTGTCTTAGGTGTCTTTAATCCAGAAACTTTGAAAGGGAACAACTGAATCAGATCACTCAAAGAAAGGTTAATGAGGTCTTCAGGCTACTTAGAACCATATTCCTGAGCATTTTCCCAGTTTCTGGATTTCAAGAAGCATGGTGTCCTGCCCTTTGACTGGACTTTGAACAAAATTCATGGGGAACAGGCAGGGAAATTGATTTCAAAGTCCTTCCTTTGATGATACTTGGGAAGAGCCTTTGAATTCTTTATGATAATACATGCATATATTATAGTCTCTGAAATACAGCAGTAAACACAAGCAGATTTCCAATGGAGAACCTTCTTGTGTTTCTGCGGAATCTCACTAAAAATGACCTTACTGTCTCAGAAATATTTCTCCTTGGAAGAGTCAGGGATTTTAAATTGTTACAGGGGAATTTTCAGATCCCTTTTGATGTGGGGTCACTTTGAGAAGAATCCTTCTGATAGTCCCCCAACCACAGCTTTTTCAGAGGTTTCAATTTTTCACCAGAATCCTGATTTTCATTCTATCTCCAAAGAAATCCATTTTGAAGAGCCATAATATCCCACGTGTTCCATCTATCCCAATGTCCTTTGTAACATCTCTGTGCTTATACAAGCTTTAATGCACAAAGGGCTTCCATGGGACCACTGATCTTCCCAAAATTACATCACGTTCCCATTTTGCAGTTTCACCCAGTTTTCACACAGATTTCAAGAATGTTGGAGCAAAAGACTGCTCTACATAGATGCTCGACCAAGAAGAGTTTTTGAATACTGGCTACTCTTCCTTTTTTAATGTTTTTAATATTTCAGTTGTCCAGTCAGGGAGCAAATCTGATGCTGAGTGATCTGGGCAGCTACGCAGTTGTTAGTTCATAGAGAAATAATTTTTAAAATATTGACCTTTTTTTTCCTTGGTATTTCTTGGAAGACGGTTTATATCATAGAATTTCACTAGGTATAACAGATGTCTACATTCCCCATTACATGGCAATTACACTAATTCCCAGCATTGCTCTGATGGTGAGAAGAACTCAAGAGGGAGGTAAAAAAAAATGCAGTTCTGGATATGGCACAAGAATACTGAGCGTAGGGCTCCAATTTCTTTACAGTTTTGCCTGAAAGTACCTTTACAGTTAAAGTTGTGTCAGCACTTCCATTAGAAATCCAGTTTTGATTTATAACACTGGTTGCAAAAAATTTGCTGCTGGCTGAAATTCAGCGTAAGGTCCCTGGCCAGGGGAAACGTTTTAAACATTTTTTTGAAAATCGTTTGAAACAAGTTCTATTATTCCGATGTTACGCAGAAGATTTCCTTAGATTTTTCTAGGCGAAGCTAGATTTTTTTTCTTGTTTACAGAATGAATAGAACCAAAAGGTTGTTTAGAGACATTATGTAATTTTTTAAGTTATTGTCCTGGTTTGGGCTGGGATAGAGTTAATTTTCTTCTTAGACATTTTAAATTATTGCCTTAAAAATTTGGGGGGTGGTGCCAGAAATCCTAGGATTTACATCAAGAAGCACCACCAAAACTAACAAATGCTTAAAGCATATAGTCAGCAAACACACATTTTGGTGCAAGTGTTCCCAGCCCTTTAACGTGCATTTAAAGCGCTTCACAAAATTGTGCTCAGTGGCTCTGCTACTCCTGCTTTATTAGCTGGGCATTAGCAAGCCCTGGCAGCATCCATGCTGCACACTGTTGTTTGGATTAATTTAGTGCTGGTGAGTGGTGTCTGGCTGACAGCGGTGGGGATGAGGGACAATTCATCACCTGGACGGTTTTGACGCTGCTGCTCCCTCTCCCCACAGCTGCCGCCTGTGGGCACCACGCTGGGAAACAAGAGCATAACTCGGCCCCTTCTCCACCCAGCCCCCAGCCCCTTGGCGACAGACACCAGCGTGGACAGCAATTAGACCATTCCTGCTGCAGACAGGCACCAGAAACCCTCCAAAAATGACCACAGGCCCTGAATAGAACAGTGGCAGAGGCAGCACAGACCTTGAAGAAGAAGTGACCATAGCCTGCTGCATATTCTGCTATTGATCACAAAATCATGGAATTATTAAGGTTGGAAAAGCCCTCTAAGATCACCAAGTCCAACCATTAACTCAGCACCACAGTTTTCGCCGTTAAACAATATCCCAAAATCCCACATCCATAGGCTCTGTGCAATGCCCCCTGGTGGAGTTCTGGTATTAGGAATGGTCAGTACCTGTGGAATTATTTAAGTGGCATTCTGGCACTGGTTTCTAAACAAAAGATACCCATCCCTACTCCAGATGCCTGCCTTCCAAAAAAAGTTTTATCTAGGTGACCTAACTGTATACAGCAGAGGCTGTAGAGGACCTGTGAGATTTTGGGATTAAGGTTGTTTCTTCCTTCCTCGTCCATTTGTCCCAATACTGATATTCCAAAGCAGTGAAAGTATCATCTAGCACATCAGCACAGCTGAGCATGCATAAGATTTTATTTGGAAATTTAATTATAAGTATTATAGAATTGTAGAATGACTTGGGTTGGAAAAGCTCTCTGAGATTATTGAGTCCAACCCAACCCTGCCAAGGCCACCACTAACCCTTTTCCCCAGATGCCACATCTACATGGGTTTTAAACCCCTCTAGGGATGGGGGCTCCACTACTGCCCTTGGCAGCCTTTTCCAGGGCTGGGCAGCCATTTCAGTGAAGAAATCTCCCCTAATATCCAATCTAAACCTCTCCTGGTGCAGTTTGAAGCAAATTTCCAAGCCAAATTACAGAGGCATGGAAATTTGGTCACTACAGTTCGGACTGTCAGAACAGACCTTGGCGGTGTTTGGGCTTCAGTCAGTTTCCAGGCACAGCTTGCATTTAGGGATCCCTCCAGGAAAATATTTTGGACAAGTCAGCCCTGCATTGGATGATGAGATCAAGAGCATGGAAGCAGGCCATACCATGCCAGTGAGCTGCAGAGCCAGCAAGGAAGGTCAGATACCCTTATTATATGGTCATTTATTAAACACTGGGGGCTATGGATAAAGAAGTATGGGCATGCTGATGTGTCCACCAGATTCTGGCACCCACTGGCCTGACACACTGCAGAAGATTAACCTACCCTGCAGCAAATACCTTCATGTTATTATCTTGACTGTGTGAATTTTGGGGCGGGTACTATATCTTACAGGGAGCACATGCTGCATCTGGCACAAGGGTATGCTAATCTCAGCTGGAAACTGGAGATGTTATAATAACATAGAAGTAAATTAGCAGAATATATCAAAGTATTCTTGGAAAAAGCTGGAGAATAAGTATAAATGTTCCTGAAAACACAATGACAAGTTTCCTTTCTGACAATGTTTCTCACTCAGGTTAAGGTGTAGAAAATAAATAAAAATTCAGAGGAGAAGATAAAGAGGTACATTTGAGACCACCACCCTCAGGGAGCCTGAGGGCAGGGGAGGTCTCTTGGGGCAGGAGAAGGTGCTGGGAGCCTTCTGGATGCCCCAAAGACAGAGAGCTGGGTATCACCAAGGCTGGGGGCTGTGGGAGCAAGGCTTGGCATGACTGAAGCAGATGCTCTCTAAAGCATGGGGAGACAACAACCCACTTCTTTTTTGCTGTGCAGACACACCCAAGGGGTCCAGCACTGCCCCAATGTGCACAGGCAAACAAAACACATCCAACTTCCACGACTGTACAAGTGGGACTGTTTTAATGCCACAGCTCATGTAAATAAAATCCTTTTACTGTGAATCTTAATTAAGGGAATGATTGTTTCTGGCCATCACTTGAAAGGCAAACGTTTTAATTGGTTCTGATGTCTTTTCCTGAGAAAGCTTCTTTTCCCCAGAAGCCATCTATCCCAGGGCAATTGCTTTTCATTGCTGCCTGTCCTGTAAGGCTCCAGCAGTGGTGGAGAAAGGAACTGGTTTAAGGGGCTATCGAGTGAAACGTGCACATGAGTTAAAGAGCAGGAGCTGTTTAAGATCCCAAAGTGTCATTAGCAGTAACATGTCACATAAAATGAGGTGCGGATTTCCATTTTCATTTGAACTTCAGGTGTTTAGTAATCCAGAAGCTTTATTTAAGGACTGACCTTTAACCTGGCCTGTCATTCCAATTGCAAGGAGTTGATGGCCACTGGGAATCAATGGGCAGCATGAAGGTCACTTACTAGAAAAACTGTGGCTATCAATGTGTCAGTTCCAATGAAGTATTATAACAAAGCAGGCAAAGAGCCTATCTGGGTCTACGAGGCACCAGCTTGCTCTCAGGCTGCTTCTCCACTTTCAGCTATTCTGTAAACACAAATAGGAATAAGCTGTTATTTAATGATATGTGTTTCTGAAGGCCTGTGCTGTTTTCAGTTCTGTGAGTGGCACAAGAAAGGGGTGGTTAGAAATCCAGCACTGACCGATCCTGATGCTAGCAGAAATCCCCTTATTCCTCCACACAAAGCACTGCAGCTGAGCCAGTGGTGGGGCCACTGGTCCAGTGAGACCTGGACAACCCCTACTGCCACAGCCATGCTGTGCCATGGCCACAAAACCATAGAAAGGTTTGGGTTGGATGGATCTTCCAACCAAAGCTCATCCAGTTCCGCCCATGGGCAGCAACCCCTTCCACTATCCCAGGTTGCTCCAAGCCCTGTCCAACCTGGCCTTGGACACTGCCAGGGATCCAGGAGCAGCCACAGCTGCTCTGGGGCACCCTGTGCCAGTGTTTTACCACCCTCGTTGTGAAAAGCTTCTTTCTTTTATCTCATCTAAACCGGCCGTCTTTCAGTTTACAACAATCACTGTTGTCCTACCCAATGCAAAATTTTTTCCTTGGTGGCATCCAGGTTTGAATTCAAGCCCTGGACAGGATCCATCTGTTTGCAGGACTTCCAAGGTGGACACAAAGATCAGCCTGTGCACAAAGGAGAGGAAAGACCACTGCTAGGGGAGCACACGAGTGGGGACAGGGCAAGAGATGCAGAGTGTCGGGATGGTGTAAGGGTCACATTGAACTCAGCACACTTCCCTGGATCTGAAAAGGGAAAAAAAGCTATGGTCAGCCTGATCTGGCCACACTGCTGTGATTAAAATGAATATTTACTCACACAAGGCTTTGCTTTGGAGGTTTCCACAGAGTTCCGTATTTGTGTCCTGGCCAAATTCTGTGGTATCTGTGCAGTGAATCTTGTTTGCAATCATGTAAAAACTGGGTTATTTTGATTTCAGCTGAAATCTAAGAACTTTAAGCTTTTAGGAGCAGATCCCCAAGACAAATCAGAACCCAACTCCCACTGTGGACAACCTGCATTGGATGGCCACTCTAGGGTCTGGTCTGGGGAAGAGTGGAGGGCTAAAGCCACACGTGTCTGTCATGGAGGTCAAGTGAGTCCCACCATGAGAGCTGGTAAAGAAAATTCCAGCCAAGGGACAAGAGAGCCAAGGAGCTTGTGGGATGGACACTGCACACACACCCTGCCTCATTCCAATGCCACATGGAGGGCAGATGCAGCCCCTCTCCACATGCCAACTGTTCCTGCACTGGTGAAGATTTTGACTTGTAGGGTCAAAGACAAACATGAGCATTAGCCAAAATCTCTCAATCTCCCACCGTGTGTCTTTGTGCTGATTTTCAGCATGGAGCTCTTCTCAGCAATCTGTCTCCAGGGGCTGGGAAATTCCCCCACAGGAAAATTCCTTGGAAAGCCTTTTGAAAGACCTTTCTAATCATTAATAATTACAGTAATTTATTATCAGTCTTTTTGTATTTTTGCAAAGCTTTCAAGATCTTCTCCATCAATTTGTAAGAGTGTTGAGACGTAAACACATTCCCTGAAAATTGTGCAAAGCAGAATTTTAATTGGAGTTTCTTTACTGGTCATAGGAACTGGAAAGAAAGGATCTTTACTTTGTTGAACTTACTGTTTGTGTATTAAATGTCTGTTTAGATCCCTGAACATGCAGATCCTCTGTGTAAAAGCAATAGGAAGTTTATGCCTGTGTGTTATACAGATATGAAACCCTCTGTAAAAGGTCAACTTGACACAAGTTAGTGAATCCCTGAACAAATTCCAAGTTTCAATTTTGAATTAAATATTGATAAACGTGACCAAAAAGTACAACCAGAGGTTGGGCAACAACATGTAGATATAAACTGGAACACGATCGGAGAGAGACTATTAAAGCATTTCTTCCATGGAGACAATACACGCTGTGCAAAAGTGAAAAAATAAAGTACACTTACGTTATAAAGAGGCAGCACAGTTTACTAAAAATGTGATTTTAGTACTGGTGTCCAGTTTAAACACACAGAAAAAGTGGAGTTCAAATACTCATCTGGCCCACCTACCCATTACCCTGCACACCATCAGCTTCTGAGTATTTCAGTCACTGAAGAGAGGAATAGAGCCCCTTTAGGAATTTAAATAGGCGAGTCAGATCATGCATGGAGATAATCTGTCACACTATTACTTATATTTCACAATACTCTTTCAAATTCCCTTATTTCCTCTCACTTCCAATATTTGTATCCTCTTATTAAGGAAAAGAAAAAGTATTTATCTTACAAAGGGGCTGTTTTAAAGCTCTCTACACATACCTATCTAATCCTAGTTATAAATGATCAAGATTAATTCTATTAAGTGGATTTTAAAATGTATTTATTCCCATGCCCTGTCCCCGATTTGCAGATTGAAGTATTGCATGCTAGACACAAAGGTGAACCCTTTTTGCAAACAAACAGAAAGAGCACAGTTCCTACCTCTGGTAGCAAAACCAAGTTATTTTGGAGATCCTGAAACAGATCGTGATTGGCGCCTCAGTTTCAGTGGAATTGCATAGAGGGGTATATCCCGTATGATGAGGTCCTGTGTATTTTTTATTTTGCCCTTTTTTCTGGCTCTCATCACGTTGAAAGGTCTCTGCCACCTTCACCTTAGACGCACTTTGCCCAATTTACACAATGACAGTTTCCTCTGTGCACACACAATAACAAACCCACCAACTACAGAGCAAACAAACCACACAGGAGGGGAAAGTCCTGTGTGCCGAGGACGCTGCTATGCCAAGGCATCAAGATAATCTGGGCTGGTTATTGTTATGGTTATTTTTTCCTTCTATTGGAGCTGGAGATCCCCTAGCAAAGACCTGGAAGCAGCCTGAGTTTCCATGCAATAAAGCAGCAGTGAGAAAAGCTCAGAGTAATTAAGTGGCTGACGCACAGAAGAAACCGTTACAAAGATTTGACTAAATTGCCCATTCATTAGTAGCACGGCATGGAAGGAGAATTACAAATAGACAATAGAGCCTGCAGTAATTCAATCTAACCTTGTACTTACAGAAAACAATGAGATAATGAACAGAAAAATTACCAGGCACATATTGCATTTTGTGGAAGGGAGGAAGAGGGAGGGGGATCGGGTTGGGATTCGGGGGGATGGAGGGGTGGAAGTGGGGGGTGCCGGCGAGAGCGGCCTGGCACATGTAACACTAATGGCATCGCTCAAGCTGAGCAAACATTTCTCCAACACAATCATAGTTCTCAGTCTAAGGGCCTCTGGGGAGCTGAGATGAGGCTAGATCGTGAACAAAAAAATGTAATTTATAAGGCGTCTGTGGACTGGAATTTATCATCGGATCCGCTCGCCGCCGCTCAATTGATATGTAGTTGATTTCAAACAACACCCCCCAGGCGCCCACAGGGAACATTTTTTAGATTTTACGCTTGGATATATCTGTTTAACTCACCATTTACCAAAACAACGGCTGATGACAGCACAAACAAGTCACTCTGGAGAAAAAAAATACAGAGACATACACAGACACATGCAAGCCTCCCTAGATAGGACTAAGCCATGAGGGTTAGGGCTTTGCTGGTGTTACGGGGAGGGAGAAAAGAGAAGTAGAGGCTGAAGCTGGGGTATATTTTGCATGGAAGACATAGATGAAGCATCCACTCAATTTTTAAGCCTGCTTTGGAGCTCTCCACCCGTCGTTTTTACATTTACTTTCCCAGGTAGGCATCACATGGAACAGATGTTGAAACTGGTGGCTCTGGAAGGAGGCCGTGGGGTGAGGTGGCCTGGATGAGGGTTCAATGTGGAGGGAGTTTTGCAAAGCACAGAAAAGTGTGCACATTCCTTGTCTTGATGGCGAGATGTCCAAGCATCACAGTCTTGCTCATTCCTGAGGTTTTCCTGAGGTCCTGGCACTAGGGAGAGAACTGGGGTGTGTCAGTTGGAGCAGGGAGAAGAAAAGTTATCATCCCTGTATTTTGGTGCCACCAGAGATTCAAAACCAGCCTCCTGATTGTGTAAGGGATCTCATTGCCTGAGTTAATAAAGTGCTGCTACTTCCCATCTTACACAAGAACTTGTGAAATTCCCACAGATGAATTTTACTATGAATAGCTAGAAATCTCCTCTGACCAAGCCAGTTCACGTAATAAATTTCTGTTGCATTTACTCTCCAAAGGAGGAAAAGCAATGCTGACTTTAAACTATTTCTTGGGGATCCCTACCAGTACTGTGCAGAAGCCCTGGACTCAAGCCCTGGGTTGTGCCAGGTGCTGTACACACAGCCTGGAGATAAGCCTGGATTGTCCCAGGCCGGGTTGGATGGTGCTTGGAACAATCTGGTCTAGTGGAAGATGTTCCTACCCATGGAAGAGGGTTGGAATGAGATGATATCTAAGGTCACTTCTAACCCAAAACATTCTGAGATTCTGTGAAAATTCCCTACAGAGCCCATAATGTAATTTAAAAAAAAAAGGCAATTTTAAGAAAATAGTTTTATGGAGACATCAGTGAAAGCCATGTTGTGTCACAGCATAAGCAGTCCACAACAATATTTTCTTTCTCCGGGTTCTTCATCGATTGATTTTCAAAATAAGGACCTCAATAATGTAAAAAACTGGTGTTCAACAGGAGACGGCATTTGGCTGCTCTAATGGGATAATTGCTGTGTGGAAGAGCCTCTCCAGGCTTTAGGTGAATTAAACAGCTGAGGTGTTACTGCAGTTACGGGGCTGGTCTTGCCACTGATGTCCTGTTCTTGTACACCTCCAGTGCAGAACAAACCCTTGTTATCTGTGCAGAGGTTTTGGGGGTGCTTCCGTGGCAATGGGGAACTGCTGCCTGGTAAGGGATGATGAAAGAGCTGCGTGTCCACCACGAGGAGGAGTGGACAGGAGGAATCAGAGGTAACTCGGGGTGAGAAGGAGCTGGGGTGGGAGGATGTGGGACAGATCTAGCAGTTCTCCAACCTGGGCTCAGCTACAGCACATGGACAGATTCTCCAAGCAGCTCAGCAATGAGCAGCTGCTGGTCATTCTGACTCATGGGCGTCACCACAGTGCAGTAAAAACTAAGATAATTAAACAAAAAACCCCTCCAACCCAACACAACACAAATTAAAAAAAAAAAAAAAAAGAAGAAAACTAAACAAAACTCCCAAACAAACAAACAAAAAATTGCTTTTTGAAATGCCACCAAATAAACACTAAAGCCCAAATCCACAAAGTCAGTATTTTGTCTGCAAGCATTTATTTCCTCCTTACTTCTGGTTTCCTTCATGACACCAACTGGCTTCAAGAGGGCCTTGCCTGTTACGTAGGGAGGAAATAAGTCCCTCTTTGCTAGACAGAAAATCAGTCTTCCTGATCCATGTAAAGTAACGGCCTCTGTTGGATTAGCCACAGAACTCTTTCAAACAATCCCAACTATGAACTGCTCCTTACTACTGGTTGCAATGACAGCACTTTCTCACCTAAGACATTTCCTCCACACTCAATTTTATTTTACAAAATATTTTCTGATTTACACAAAGTCTTTCCCTCCACACTGAAAAGCATGCAAACAGGAAATGCCAACATACGCAGCCCAAACTCCCTCTACAACTGATGGCTATGGGATATTATCTCACCACATCAGAGCTTTCTGATACTACAGACAACAAATGATTGCACAGGATCAAAAGGATTGTGGTTAGAGCTGCATAAAATGGTTTGGAATAAAAATTACCCATGCCAAATATCATGTTACCTAATGAGCCAGACATGAGTTCTCTATAGGATAAAAAACCAAAATGTTTCAAGATTAGAAATTCTGTCTTGTCTTTGTTTTAGTGTTTTCCTCTCTTCAAAGAAATACATTTGCAAATGAGGCTCTTTATAGGGTTTTGTTGCATGAGCATGGGTTCATGGCTGGGTTTGTGGCAGCATGGTCTACCCTCTATCCTGGCTCTTAAGTTTGTGCCATCTGAAATGACTCAGCCTGACACTGGGAAACCCTGGGCTGCTGTTCACAGAGAAATGTACCCAACACACCCAGCCTAAACTCCCTCCTCAAGGGCATGGTAGGGTACGGTGTCAAACCCTCCCTTCTGGCTTTAGCTTTCAGTGCTTGAGATGAATGATAGCTCTCAGTTAATACAATAAAAAGTTCATGATTTAGTGTAAAAATGGATGAATACCCAGGGAATTTACCCAGTAAACTGAGTAACCAGTAAAGAGATTTCTGCTATACATAATTTTCAGAGAAACTTTGTAATAGTATTAATTCTATGTTGTTACAGTCGACTGATTTCTTAAGGGAGCCACTATTAACTTACCATCCATGTATGTGAATCTCCAAGTGTTTCCCTGATACATCTTTTATTCTATTTCTTTGTTTCATCCAAAATTGATAAGACAGAAATCTCCAAGATTATCCAGTCTTTACAAATTTCATGAGCACCATTAGGCTGAGGGCAGAGACCTTCTGAATACAGGAAAGCTGAAATTTCTATCTTAGAGAACCTCAAGAGAGCCAACATGACAGACCTTACAAATTCTTCCAAACACAGAAAACCTTTTAGCTGAGTTCATTCCCTTGCTGTTTACTGAAGACCTCCAATCACAGGATGAAAATCCATGAACCACCTCATTTCATTCAATTCTGGTGCCATTGAGAGCAGCGGTGTTAACTACCTTCAGAAGACAGGGGAAGAGCAACTTGACTCTAACCAGAGAGATTTCAGATTGAGATGGAGAAAGCCCAAACTCACTGGTGATGAAGAAGCAGTTTTTAGAGTTTCAAATGCTCCCTTTAATCGTGTTGAAAGATTTGTGCTAAAATTGTGGTCCCCAAACCCACAAAACCCACTTTGGATAATGCAAGGCAACCATCTGCAGGCATATGGGGCTAATGCTTGCAAGCTGATGATTTGGATTCTTTTTTGTTTCGGTTTTTTTTGGCAGCAGGCCCAAAAAGAAACAGCCCTTAAACAGGAGAACCAAAACCAGATCTGAACGCAGGTCATCGTGTTGGACCAAGCCTACTAACCTCTATCAGACAATTGGTGGGATATCCTGTACGGGTTGTCTGCTTGTGGTAGAACCAGACTGCTTCACCACCAGTTTTCATCTGTGAGATCACCAGAGTGGACACAGCTTTGTGGTGGAACTGGCAGCGTTAGGTTAATGGTTGGAACTAGATGATCATTAAGGTCCCTTCCAACTAAAACCATACCATGATTCCATAATCTTAAGGGTCTGTTCCAAACTAAATCATTCTATGACTCTATGACTTCAGCAAATTTAAGAGTGTGCAGTATTAAAGCCCTTGCTGCCAACACCACCTGAGCAGGGGTTCACATCACTTCCCTCTGCTGACCCTCAGCTGGAGTTAGGAGGTAAAATGGCTTTTGTTATGACTTTCCCCTCTAAGTGAAGTAAATGGAAGCGCAGCATTGTGTCAGCCACGCATGCCAGCAGTGCAACTATTTTCACCATGGCAAAATGCCTTTTTCTTTCCTCCTGGATTGCACAGTTCCTTTGACAAGGAAGGGTAAAGACCCTCAAGGGTTCTCAGAGAACATCAATATGTTTTGTATTTAATGTGCTGGCTCGGTTACAGCAAATTAAGGAGAGTGGGCCCGGTACAAGATAATGCAGCCTGCAGTTCCTCACTCCCTAGCCGAGTGGTATACACTGAAAATGATACTCCAGTGTGGAGAAATACTGCACATTACATCTCCCTGCAGTAACAGAAGAGACATTAGGCAAAGCCCTGACTCTTAATGGTACACATCAGGAAAACATCTGAGCTTGGGCCTTCAATCACAAACGCTGCAGGATTTAAAAATGAATAAACTTCACATTGTGATTCTCTTATTTATCCTTTATGCAAATTGTCCCTGGGAGGACACATTATGTTCGCTGCATGGCACAGCGCAGACCCACATTAAAGCATGGAGGGCCACTCTTATGTAATGCACAATCCTCCCGGCCCCTCCGTGCGGTTTGTGGTGCAAAAGGAAACAAACACACAAAGGAAAAAAAAAAAAACCAGCCTCAACCCCCAAACCTAGAAATACATTCTCCATTGACTGCTGAAAATATCCCGGTATTAAGCAAAGAAGCAGTGCAGAAATATTCCACTCTCTTTTCCTGGCTACCAGTCTGTGACAGAAGGAGATGGCAAGACGAGAAAAACCTCTTTGTAAACTGAAAATGTAGAAGGAAATATTCTAAACACCTGAATCCCTACAACATAGCTGATAATTTTGCTTAGAAAAATACAATGCATTAATTCCCATGGCCACAACCCCTAAAAGCCATCCCGTTAGCTAACCTTTCTGTTATTAGCTCCCCCTTCTCAATGGGACAGAGACACAATAGACTTGATTGGCATTATTTTTCCTGGGCAAAATCTCTTGCCCCCTTCAAGCTTTTCATTATTAGCACAAATCTTCCGCGGTGTCCTTGAGCAAGCATTCGCAAGATGACTGGATGGCAGAGAAGCAAACAGCCCTACACGTGAAAAAGGAATGGGAAGAGAGTTCAGGGACTTGGCCACAAAATTAACTGCTTGAAAAGACACAGGGAAGACCTGTTAAGTAGAGCTCCAAGGGCAGGCTACCAGGTGGGTCAAAACACCATAATCACAAATCCATCCTCTTTAAAATCATCTGAGCGATTTCCTAATATGCCTCCTGCCTACCCAGGACACAACAGAGAGAGAGAGAGGGGTCCTGCGTTTCAAGTCATCTCCGTGCTTGTAATTATGGCTGGCAAATAACCCAGGGTGAACAAACCTGTCATGCCAGTGAAAATACACATCAACTATGATCTCCACCTCTGTAAGAGCTGATTTTGAGAGCTGGATTTAATCCTTTCTTCTCCATCCAAGATGTGCCCCAAGTGGACACTGGCGGGGGGAAAGGTGTATGATGTAGATAGCAAAAAATCTCTGGCAGTGTCCAAGGCCAGGTTGGCTGGGGCAGCCTGGGATAGTGGAAGGTGTCCCTGCACATGGCAGGGCCTGGAACTGGATGAGCTCTAAGGTGCCTTCCATTCCAAACCGTTCCGTGATTCTATTATGAAGGTAATTGCAGAGGTACATCAGCTGGAGAGTTTAGCTAAATATTTGAGTTTTCCATATAACTGATGAACAATCAATGCCATAAACAGCCTGAAAACCCTGATTTCTGTAATGATACTTCCTGGGATTAGGATATTTCAAGTTCTGCTCTTCCGCAGAGATTCTATGGGGCCTTTTCAGCTCAACCCAAAAATTTTAACTTGTAGGAACCAACCAGTAGTAGAGGGTGACCAAGATTCAAAAGCTACTGTAGCAGGACAACAGACTCATCTGCAGAAGTGTCTGATGCACAGGAAATTCCATCTGAATATGAGACAGGACTTCTTTCCTGTGCAGTGACTGTACACTGGAACAGACTTTCCAGAGAGGGTGTGGAGTCTCCTCCTCTGGAGATACTCAAGAGCCATCTGGATGCAATCTTTTGCCATGTGCTGTGGTATGACTCTGCTTGAGCAGGGAGGTGGGACTAAATGACCTCCAGAGGTCCCTCCCAACCTTAGCAACTCTGTGATTCTGTGACTTCCTTAAGAATTACATGCCAAAAACATCGCAGAAAATTAATAGACCAAATCCAGTAATAGAAAATATTTCTGATATATCTCAGAACTACATCTGGTTGAGGACTGGACCCTTGATCTGAGCCATCACAGCCACCCAAAGATTATGGAAAATTGTGTAAAAGTCTTAATTTTGCAGACAGCAGCAAACTGGGAGCCCCTGCCAAGACCAAAAAAAGGGTTACCAAATTCTTCTCTTGCCTGGTATGACTTTTGCTGTTGCCTGTTGTGAGGAGAAAGGCGGCCAGAAATACAAATGGCTAAAGAGAAAACAAAAGCATAAGTTTCCAGGAGAAATACAGAAAGACAGAGACTAAGCTCTATCTTTGCTAATCCTTACCTGCTGTCAAATTAAAGAAAAGAAATATGCCATGCTTCCACAGTAATATTTTAAAATATGTTGCTTAAGAACATGAGACTGATAATTTCTGAAGCTGTTAAACAGTTTCAACAAAATATGACAAAACGTTAGCAATCACAAGTATATCAAATACATTGAAGAAGTTCTTGTAAATTTTCTGGGGGAAAAAGATAGCTAGTTAAAAAAAAAATGAGAGGGCACCCAGTCGTGGTCTTGTTCTTCTGGAAGTAAGGCCGAAGATGAACTCAACTTTATTATTAGACACATAAGAGAAACTTTGAGAAAACAAGTTTTGAGAAAACAGGTTTCAGAAGTCCTGCTGTTCAAGAACCAGGGTAGGTGCCACCCAAGAAATCGCAAATAGAAAAGGGAATTTTTGATAAAATATTGTTTCTAACAACATGATACTTACAGAGAACAGATTTCCCAGAGAGTTGGTGGATGCCTCACCCCTGGAAGCATTCATGGTCTGGTTGGATGGGGCTTTGAGCAACTTCACCATGGGGAAGGTGCCCCTGCTCATTGCAGGGAGCTTGGATTAGGTGACCTTTAAAGGTCCCTTTCAACCCAAACTCTTCCATGATTCTATGATACATGATAAAAACACCAACAATATTTGACAAAAGATGAGCAGCTGGTCCTCTAAATTCACTGAATGGAGAGAGACCTCAAAAATCATTTCACAGCATTCTTAATATTTGGATGCTGCTTAGGCACTGAAATGACTTGAATCAAACCAGTGGGAAGCAGCGCAGCAATTCCCCAGCAAGGGCAGGATTCCCTGAGCTGGGGCTGCACCGTGCACCTGCCCAGCATGATGTAAATTTTGGGAGTACAGAGGAGCTGAGTGGTTCCTCAGGCATGACGAATTCTGTGCCTCTCTCCCCGCTCACAAAGCATTCCTAGGCTACAGGTTTCTCCAGTGCATTTGTGAATCAGAATTAGCTGCTGATGTGTTTTGCACTTAATAATTTAAAATAATAAAAAAAAAAGAAAGACAAAAGGAAAGATTCCAACTTGTCCTTATTTGTCACGCCTGGCTTCCTTAAACCACACTGGATGCTCAAAGTCTTCCTGAGCTCAAGGGGAGACGGAAAAGCTCGTGGAAGAGAGGTAATTTGTACAGAGCAACTCTTTAGCTCAGGTGACTCAAAAAATGGAAGTTCTGGGGAGCTGGGAGATGAAGCACCACATATACTGAATGACCCTTAACAAGTGTTGATACTTTGAAGACAATAGATAGGCTCAAACCCATTGACCCCTGAGTTTCCTTAGCTCTCTGCTGCGGTGGGAAGCAGTGCAGTCTGAATGCAGGATCCAGCTCACTTGCCCATCCCTTTGCTGGTGGATATTTCGGCTTCACCCAGTTTTCTTGTGCAAAAACAACTGCTGGCTTTCCTTCATGGGACTCTTCATAATTTCGTTAGCAATTTTGTCCTGGTTTCAGCTGGGATACAGTTCATTTTCTTCTTAAAAACTGGTACAGAGCCGTGGTTTTTATTCTGTATGAGAATCATGTTGATAATGCCCCTATGTTTTGGGCTTTGCTAAGTAATGTTTATCTTAATTCAAGGATTTTTCAGTGGCTTATGCTCTTCCAGTGCAGATGAAAACAAAAAGCTGGGAGGAAGCAGCCCAACACCAATCTGTGCCCAGAAGAACATTTATTTTGCTCCTGAATGACTTCATTGGTAATACAGTTGCTTGCTCCTAAGTGGTTAAGAGGAATAATTTAGCTTGCAGTCAATCCAGTAAAAATTTCCTCAAAGAGATCAGGGAAGATAATAAAACCTTATTCATTTTTAGGCAAAACCTGAAATAACTGAGTTTTTCACCCTTTTTCTTTTTTCAAAATTTTATAAAACAGTGTTTTTACTTTTGTTTTGCATCTCCAGAATGACACTTTCTGCAGTGCTTTCACAAGGATTTGTAGAACAATCTCCTTTCTGTTTGTTGTAGCTTTGCACACGTGGATGGCCCTGAACTATCTGTAATTTAATTATAACTATGAGTGAAGTCTTGAGTGCTAGGGAGAAGGTTCAAATGTCATCTGGGTAATGCTGGACCTGAGCCCTCTTGTTTGCAGAGGATATGATTTGACCTGTGCTAGGCTATACCTGCTCTAAATGCAGGCCATTTCTGTGAGTAGTAGATGTGATTTTGAGGGAATACTGTGCACATCGGCACAGATCTCTTCCTCAGCACCATTAGGTTCCTACCAAGACACCAGGACCTCATCCCTTTGCCCTGCTCATGTCCAGGAGTTTATTTAGTTGGTAAAGAGGAGGAAATCCTGTCTTGGCAATGCCAGTGAGACAAAGCCATACACCAGTCCCTTGGAGCCAGCACAGAGCTGCATTTTTGGAGCAATGCTTTTAGTAGTCAAACATTACAGACCTCACTCTGGTCGGCTTTTGATTCCCATTTAAGGACAAGCCACTCTGGCAAATGGTCCTATTGACCCATCCAAATGTTTCACTTACTCCATCCCGCTTAGATAAAGTCCCAGAAATGTTCTGTTCAAATAATACTTGAGTGGTAAATATTTAACAAAGAGAACTCCTCTGGCCTTCTGTGCACTCTCCAGATATTCAGGATGACTGAGATGCTTTGTTTTGGGAATGGAAAGTCTGATCTTCCACCCATCTCCTTTCCTCATTTCAGACTTGTGTTACGAACTAGCTCACCTTCTTTAAGGGGCCATTAATGATTTACTGCTGCAGACTGCTGAGTCAAAGTCCGTACGTGGAGGGCCGTGGACGCGAAGGCCAGTAGCAGCACCTCTTACCTAAATGGAGCCTCCTTCTCTTAAGAAACTCATTCACAAATGGAGACGCTGATGCTGCTCCAGTAAAACCATTTCCCATCCTTCCTGGTTTTGTTTGTTTTATTTTAGTGGAGTAAGAGAGAGCCAGTGGTGCTGGATTCAGGTTTTCTTCAGACTTGCTTCTGCGTTGTGGTCATCGCAAACAGCAGAGGCACAATCTGGGACAGAACCGGAAACTCTGAACCAGAGTGAAGTGTGTGCATGGACAAGGCCTGAATGGGAGCTGCTTTAGCAAAGTTATCCTGGAGAAGATACAGGCTGAGAATAACCAGCTGGGCTGCAGCAAGTCAAGGCAAGAATATAAATCTGCAACAGTGAGATGTGCAAAGAACCACAGAATATCCTAAGTTAGAAGCACAAGGATCATCCAGTCCAGCTCCTTGCCCTGCACAGGCACACCCCAAAAATGCCACCCTGTGCATCCCTGGCACCATTGTCCAAATGCTCCTGGAGCTCTGGCAGCCTTGGGGCTGTGACCATTCCCTGGGGAGCCTGGGCAGTGCCCAGCACCCTCTGGGGGAAGAATCTTTTCCTAAAAGGCAAGTTACAATTCTCTGTAGCTTACTGCAAAGGATGACCAGGAGACCCCAAGCTCCAGAGCTGACCTAAAGACAGCTTATGACCCCATTGCTTGTCATGATTATGTAAATGTTTCTTTGTTTCAAGTGTCAGCTGATAAGTGTCAATCACTAAAATCAATGGGCCAAACAAGTGAAACAGGAATTGGGAGGTTGTTTATTTGTTCTATTACCTGTAGGCTGTCTCCAAGCAGCCTAAATTATGAGACAGATCCTGAGGAAGAGGTGAGTGACATCTTCTATCCTAGAAAATTATTCCCTTTTGCTCTGGGTTCCTGCTAAGTTATTTCTCCGCTTTTGGATCAAAGCGTCCTAGAACGGTTTGGGTCAGAAGGGACACTAGAGGCCATCCAGTTCCAACCTCCCTACCCCTGCCATCTGCCACTAGACCAGGTTCCTCCAAACCCCATCCAGCCTGAACTTGAACACTTCCAGGCATGAGACATCCACAACCTCCTTGGGCATCATGTTGCAGGACATGCTGGATGTTAGAATGTGCTGCTGAGGATATAAACCAGCAGCAGCAGGCAGAAAGCAGAGATGTGTGGAGTTGAGAAGCTTTAGGAATTTGGGGTTCTCCAGTCTGATGCCCACTCTGACACTTGAAATGGTGCTGATTTCAGAGAGCAATTGGACTACAATCAGAGCTCAAACAGCTCTGAAGTTGTGCTACACAGAATGTCTCATTTTCCAAAACTCCTTGTCCCTCTCCCTCCACCCACCATCATCCAGACAAGACAGGCTCTATGTGGCTGACTTGCTAGAGCACCCTTTGTGCCTCACCCTGCCAGTATCCATCACAGATCAGTATGGAACACACCAGCAGAGACACCTGGCCCTCAAAGCAACCAGTGTGATGCTAAGACAAGGAGGATTCTCAGCAGAGCTTGGGATGCTTGGGATGCTCCAGCTACAATAAAACAGGATTATTGATTAATACCACGATTAGCACATGGCCTCAGCTATCATTGTCCAGCTGCATCATAAGCCCTCATTTGTTTCAAGTTGTTTCAGGCAGGTTGTTGTCTCTGAAAGCTTTTGATTCAATTCCTCTAGACAGCCCTGTGCTCTTATGGGAAACAGTGGGAGATCATTCCATGCATGGGAAAGTGTCTTTGCTCAGGGCAAAATGTGCTGGCTGGTGAACCGAGCTGCATTGCCTTTGTGTCAGGATGATTTGAGGGCAATGTTGAAGCTTTAACAATGCAGAAAATAAATTCATATCTCTCTGCGCGTCTTCCTGCACATTTTTGTGGAAGGAGAAACTGCCAAACTTGAAACACAGAGTAGCAGGGGAGGTTTTATACAAAACTTCTGTCTGGATGGAGAAGCCTGATTGCTTTAACCCTCAGAGACAATGCAGAGAAAATAGGGGATCCCTGTACCAGAGCCCACCATGCACCAGAAGTTTTAACCGAAATGGAAAAAAAATAAATCACTCCTTTGTTCACAGGGAGCAAGAATGTACAGCCTGAACCCTTGCTCAACAGGAGCAGGGGAGGGAGGAGGGCAGCCACCTGTAAAATGGGATAAAGGCAGGATCAGCCTTCCCTATCCACCACAGGAAGCTCACCCGGACACTTTGATCCCTTGGCTTGGTAGTTTGGCGAGGAGAAGTGTTGGGATGGTCATCCAGGAACCCACAAGGTCTCCCAGTGACTGCTTTTAGGAAACTCCCGTGACTTCTTCATCCACATCCTCAGTATCATCAAGAAGACACTGAGGACCACAGTACAGCCTGCAACTATTTTGGAGGCGACAGTTACAGGATCAAAGCATTGTCAGTGACTTTCAGTGACCAAGACAGGGCTGAAAGCTTAGTCAAACCTCACTCTCATGTCAAAAGTTTGGGGAGGAAGAGGGCACTGGTGTGGATTCAAGTCAAACCACACCAGTTGTCCTCTCTGTTGGGGAGTGGGTCTGGCCCATTTTACTTACTGGTAAAGACACAGTTGTAAACATCAGTGATGTTGAAATGATTTACATCCACTGTTTATGAGGTCTTTAGCCTTGGGCTATAAAAAGAATCTCCTGAGATACATGGTCAAGTTTCCCTTCCTTTCTTCCTTCCCTTTTTTTTTTTTTTAACACAAAGTGAATATCTTCTGTAATGATTTTTTTTTTTTTAATATCTTAGTAGAATAGTAGGAGTACAAACAGAGGGAGGTGTGCCTGTGTTTTTTCTTCAGCATGAACTCCTAATTCCCATCCATGTTAATGGGACTGGCACGCATGCATCAAGGGGAGAAGAGACCCCTGAGGGTTCACAAAATATGCAGATGACTGGTTTTTAATGAATGCAAAATGTAAAACAAAAGAAGTATCACAGTCAAGCTGCTCATGCATAATAAAGTCACAGTGAAAAGGGAGCAAATAAATAGAGAAGTCTTCTTGGCTATAACCATCCTTAATATGCAATGGACAATTGGGAACAGCAGGCCTTCCGAAGCCCACATCATCAAATACCAAGTACATTTTGGCAACATGAAACCATCTACAGCAGCGTTTCTCAAGCTCCATCCCACCAAGTCACAGGAAAAATATTCAGGCCTTTCCCAATGTACAAATTTCAGGGAAAGCAAGAAGGTCTCCCCGAGGAGGCTGGAGAGCTCTGGCAGGATATTACATCGAGGCAGTGGAGTCAAAGCCTGTGGTGAGGACTGGATGCTCATTTGTCCTTGTTTTGGGAGGGGTTTCACCAGGAATTCGGTGAAGCAGAGCCACAGACAGAGCAGCCACACTGTAGGGCAGCATGAAATGAGGGAGCCGTCCCACCAAAGTCAGCGCAATTTGTTCACTTGTTAATTTGATGGCATTCTGGGCAGCAGACTTAATTAGACATAATTTGATAAGTCCAGCATGGGAAGCTGCTCCGAAAGATGCTGCTCCCTCTTCCTTCTTCCACCAACAAGCACATGCCCTCCTTCACATGTCTGCACAAAGGCCCTTGTGAGATGGGACTTCACTTTTCCACTGCAACTAAACACACAGAGAACCTGATACCAGCATAATTCATCAAAGTCCAGAAATCCAGGCCATGTCTCCCCCTCTTTTTGTGCCAGGCTCCAGTCCTTGAGTGCTTATTCCCCAATTTGACCTGCTTGCTCTATTGGTACAACCACAAATACAAAGTGATGGAATCATAGATTGATTTAGGTTGGGAGGAACCTTGAAGATCCTGCTCAACTTGACCACAGCTGGGAGAAATTCCCCTTCAGCCTGGGTGTGGCATCTATATCCAAGCACAGGAACATCCTACTCCTTGGACTGAGGTTAGGCTTGTTAGAAGAATGTGATTTTTTAAAAATCCAGGTCCTAACTAGATGTGACTACTGGCGGTTAGTCTAATTTTTTTGCCTTTGCCTTACCCCTAAATTGAGGGGACACGTGACCTCCTTAAAAATCCTCCTTTCAAGAGTTTTCTAGGGAGCATCACATGAAGGGCAGATGGAGGGCAACAAGACCAAACCCCTCTACACTGACAACACTTACGCTGTGATGAAAGCATCAGTGAAAACACGAGGTTTACCACACCAAAATACAGTACTTAATAAACCTCAAAATAAAAAATTAAACCTCAAAGTAAAACCCCTAATAAAACTGTTTTCAGCACTTAGAAAAATCAGAGAAATTATAATATCTGTGCTCTGTACCAGGCAACTAGGGGAGAGATTAAAGAGAACACATGTATAAATGTCATTAGCATGCTAGCAGTGATATAAAAAAACCCTCCAACTTTTAAAATAAATGAGCTGCTACAAAATAAACTACCTTACGACAAAATGTACGTAGGGGATATACAAAGTAAATTAAAAAACAGATTAAAGCAACATCTGTATATTAACACCGTCATAAAACAACATAGTAGTAATAGCAGTGGCATGCAAAGGTATTATAAAATTATAATCTATCCAAGATGTTATGTCATCTTAATGAAACTGTACAGCCAATACATCTCAAGTATTATTCCTCTATGGTTCACAAATATCCTGTTCTGCAGTTCTGCAGAACTAGGCCAGCCTCAGTCCTGGTGCAAGGAGCACACCTGCTCTCAGGCTTGCACAAGTGGCAGCAAAAGCTCTCAGCATAGCCCACAAGCACAGTCATTTTCCTTCAATGCACTTTTTATTTTCCATCACCATTTTTCCCTTTTCTTATGCTCCTGATCTGGGAGATGGAGCAGGAATCATCTATTTGTCCCTGAGTTTACTGCAGGCATGCCCATGAAACATTCAGGATGCAGCAAAGTCCTGCTCCACTGCTAAGTTCTGGAGAGGAATTTGGCACTATTTCCATTTCTTCATAGAAATGTTTTTTCCACCATTTCATGTCCTGACATCCTCTCTGACTGATTTATTGAGCTGAAGACTCATGTCAATTGGTAAAAACTCATGACTTGCTGACATTTCTGTCTCTTTCCTTACCTGTTCCTGCTGCCTCTGTTAGGAGATGCAGAGCCACGGATTTTTGCATTACAAAATTTTCACCACCAGTGGTTGATAAAAGCTATTTATCAGCATTATTTGGTCACCTAAAAATCAGACTCGATGATTTTACAGGTCTTTTCCAGAACCTAAACAATTCTACTACTCTGTTTTTGAGGGGAGTCCCCCACAGGAAAAGGAGGTGGAAAACAGCATGGAGTAAATGGGAATTTATGAGTGCCAGGAGGAATGGGCAGACTTAGGTCATGTGCACATGGCTGACTTGACCCCGATGTAGGGAACAGACTTGCCTGGATTCCTTCCACCTAAAAGGAGGGGCTTACAGGAGACAGTTTGTTTTGGAGAGTGACCATCTCATCTCCATTTCTCACTGACAGAGAGATACCTGCAGAGTGTGACTTGGTCTCTCCAAGTGCTGCCCCGAGTCTCCCACCAAGTGCCTTGAGTCTTTCAGTAAGTGCCGAACAATGTTGAGGTTTATTGGCACAGGCTTGTAAAAACACCTTAAAAGCCCAACATTCCCATTTTCTTAATTCTTACCATCATCTTAAAATCACCTCTAAATTGCTGTGGGAGAGATTTGGATACTCACTACTTGTTTCTGTTATTTGCCAGCTGAAGTACTGAAATAGTTACATGAGTTCAAAAGAGCTCAAAAATGTTACAGAAGAAAAATACACCAAGAGCTATAATACATTAAAAACATACAACAATATACAAAAATACACAAGTTTTACTATTCTGAGTAATGTGCTGGGTGCTGGACGTATGGAAAGTGATGACTCGGAGCCAAAGGATTTTGGAGGCTGGAAGAGCACCCTGGGGAGGAGCCTCTGTGTGTTCACCCTGTTCCTAGGTCCTCCCCAAGGCACTGAGTGTTGGTCACTGTTGGATAGTGGTCTGGATTAATCTTCAGCTCTTTTGTTCTTATGCAACAGCCTTACAAGGGGCACAGCGAGCCAGCAAAACAGAAAGATACTCATCCTGCATTTGCAACTTCCCATTAATTTTCCATTACACAATGCTATGGCAGTAGAGGGTTGAAAATGTCTCCTTGGATTAGGACTAAAATCTTATAGATATTATTAGCATCACACAGCACAAGAGTCTACATTTGCTGCTATCACTAACTTAGCTCATTAATGACTTATGTAGCAAGGCTAATGCTATAAGAATTATGCAATATATATCATAATTGCTGAAGCAACTGTGTAAGGCTAATGAGAAAACAAAGAGCCTGCCTATGCGATACGAGGATGGAGAATCCTGATCTCATGTGCCTACTAGTTTTACGTGCATTGTTTCCTTTTCAGATGCTTATAGGGTACTTAAGAAAAAAAAGGATGAGTAACTTTTATACAGGTGGGTATTGATAGGACGAGGGGGAATGGTTTAAAACTGAAAGAGGAGAGATTTAAATCAGATGTTAGGAAGAAATTCTGTACTGTGAGGGTGGGGAGGCCCTGGCACAGGTTTCCCAGAGAAGCCGTGGCTGCCCCATCCCTGGAAGTGTCCAAAGCCAGGGGTGTGCCTGCCTATGGCAGGGGTGGAATGGGATGGTGTTTAATGCTCTTTCCAACCCAAACCACTCTGTGATTTTATGTCTTCTCTCTTGCTCATGGAAAAAGGGCTGGAGAAAGGAGAGGGAGCCAAAAAGACTGCACAGCAGCAGTTGTGAGCAAGGTGGTGTATATCTGTATTCAGTAGGACATTGGTGGTGACTAAACCTTGCAGATGGCGCTAACTTGGCTCACCTCCATTCTGCTCTGCAGTGGTGCCTGCAAAAAAAAAGCATTTCTAATATATCCTCAACTGTGAGACTGCTCTTAATACCAGAGAAATGCAAGAGAAATGCAAAGAAACCACGTCACTCAATCGCTAACCCAAGCTCACAACCCCTCAGTGGTAGGTTCACCTCCTCCAGCACCTCCTGCCCCTGCATGGCCATGAGGAATGTGACATCTTCATCCCAGCATCCCCTCCGCATCCCAGAGATGTACAGCCACCTTTGTTATAAGACCTGCTGCACGTGAAAGCCACAGGTATGTTTTTCTGTTACTCCCTGAGCAAAGGACACCTGAAGATCTCACCCAGTACAGCTCCAGCTTTAAGCACTTTAACCACACCCTGCTCGTGCTCCATCCACCATGGGCTTTGTGACCATCTCCGAAGAAAATCTGATTTTGTTGCTGTTTTGGCTGCATGGGTCTTCTTGGTTTGTTTTTTTTTTTTAATGCAATACTTCAAGTGAAAGGCAGAAGTTTTAATAAGAGAGGAACGATCATTCAGTGGATTTCACTGCAGTGGGAAGAAACCAAAAAGGAGGGGTAAAAAATGGGAACATTTGCAGCTTATGGCAAGGGAAATGAAATATTTAATAAGCAAAATGCTGTATGTGCAAGGAGGGCTCCCCCAGTCCCCCGCTTTCTTCCTTGGCAGAAATTAAACAACTTTTACACACCACGTAGTCTTCAGTACAGTATGCTAATGATGTCCCTGATGCCCTCTTCATCTGATCAAACTTAATTGTCTGTGTCAGGCTGCCAATTAACAAAAGGATCTCCTAGAGTACCAACTTCCAGAGCTACCTTAAAGGTTAATTGAATCATGTAAGCCCAATGCTCTGGCGGACTCAACTTCAGGATCCTATTCTAACCAGGGGTCTGTAGGGGTAACAAATAAAGGAAAAGTTTAATTGCTAAACCAGCCAAATCTAACAGTCACATTAGGAAAGAAATGATCTTTCACAGCTCTCCCTCCTCCTTTTTTTTTTTCTTTTCCAGAGCTTTGAAATAATCTTGGGCTTTTTATGCATTTCAGGCAGTTTCTAGATTTCACTGTCAGGGGGTAAATAGGAAGAACCAAACTTTGCTCTTCGATGTGTATGCAAACTGGGTCAAAGAAGATGCCCAGGTAGGTCCAAAAGTATGATTTATTCTTTGAATCACCTGCTGTTTTCTGAAACGTTTCCCTACCAAAAACAAAGTGGCAGTGGGTGGAGGGTGACAGCATGAGAGCTGTGGGGATGTGGAATCAACAAGCATTGCCATCCCTCAAGGCATCAAAACCAGCTAATGGGTGTCCCTGTTTCCTCTCCATCTGCCTCCTTTTCCAAGATACTTGTTGCTACCCATTTCTTTTGGTTTCCCACTTTTTTACGAACATATTTTTAAGGTGTCTGTCTTGCCACCAGAGACTGGTACGGATGTTTGAACGGGGGTGAACTGAAAATTGGTGCCGTGAACAGGAAATATTTGTTATAACAAAACGTGGTACTGTGACTGGGTTGAGAACACGGACCCCAAAGCCACCGACTGGAGCTGGATTCCTCCATTCTTTTGGGATAGCTCCTTTTGTGGGGAATTCTGCTGTGTTTGGACCAAGTATGTCATCATCCCTGTTTGCCTTGGTACCCCAGTGCTGGGATTTTAGCTGGGCATCATGTCTAATTTGTTTAGTCCCAAAACCAACATGGAGCCCTTTCAGGCTCAAGTGTACGAAACTGTGAAGTAAGTGGTGAGAAACAATGGAAATTTTAAATTAATTCCATCTGAACAGTCCAAGGACCAAGCAGAAAACAGTATCTCTCACTAGATAGACTAAAATGTTAAGAAATAATATGATAAAAAATGTCAAATAGCAAACAAAAATACCTTGCCAGGAAGATTTTATGAAGACATCCAACGACAGTTCTTGCAGAATTCACTTTCCTTGTGTCCTGCTAATCTCAATGTGTGTCCAAGTGCTCCTTCCGGAAGGACATGGAAGTGACTGGTGCCCCTTTTCTGCAGCCAAAATAAATCAGGTGAAGGAGATGGCAGTGCCAGGGGAGGTGGAGGTGTTATGGGACAGGACTGGGGATTTGTGCCTGTCCCTATCCACCATGCCTCCTGTCTTCTCAGTTGGTTTCACCACTCCTTCTGTGGAGGAGTGACCTGGAGGAATTCAAGGCTGCTCATGAAGCACACTGCCCAACAACTCAGTGAGGAAGGGTTTCCTACAACTGCTCTGGGGTAGTTCTCTCATTTTCCCCAAAACAGCTCATCAGGATGACACATCTTGGCCATCCCCCAGATGCACCAAGTGTCCCTTCATGTCCTGAGCCACAAATGAGCTAATTCAAGAAAAACTTGCTGTATCCACCTGCAAATAAAAAAGGTCTGGTCAGGAAGAGGAGAGAAAATACCTCAGACAAGATATTATGATGGAACCACATGATCTTTAAGGTTTTTCTCAAACCATGCTATGATTCTACAATCTGATGAAGGCATTTTAAACTGCAAATCCTAGGAAAAAGGGCTGTAAAGCTAACAGAGCTAACACATATTATAACCATGAGTGATATAACCTGTAGGTTTTCATCCAGTATTTATTCCCAATATCATTTATTTTCAATTTGGCCTCTCCATCCATCTTTTTTTCCATTTAAATACATATCACTTTAATAGTGTAGGCTTGGTAGAAGTTTCCCCTTGCTCAAACATCGTGGTACTCTTACATAACACCTCCTCTTCGCTCTTAGAGAAAATGAAGTCCAAAATCACTGTGTTCCTCACCTTTTTTTTTTTTTCTGGTTTGCCTTTCCCAGGGGTACTTGGGCAGCCCCTGTGCCCTCTCTGCCCTCCCAGGGCCACGCATCGTGATGGTGTTGTGGTGGTTTGCACTCAGCTGACATTGCCTGCCTGTGACAGAAAACAGCAGCAGACGCGGCCACCCCTCTAACAAACTCCTGCAAACTGATCTATTATCAACGGCAGGGGCCTGCTGTATCGCTGGCGGGCACAGTAATTAATTTCCATGCATATCATTGCCAGGATCACTTACTGATCCAGGGAGCAAGATCAGAGATGTCACACCATAAATTGAGTCAGAGCCTTCACCTCTGTGTTCAGCGTGCAATTTTACACGCGCTTGACAAAGTAACAAACAGGGGGTAAAAAAGGCAGCAGTTCCCCAGGGTGATGGACGGGGGGAATTGGCCCAATAAATTGTTCCCTGTAAAAAGCAATGTTTTCCTCATTAAAAGGCAGTGAATTCTCTATTGCTTTTCATTAGCTGTGGCCTTGCTAGATGTGAGGTTTAATTGGCAGTGTGTTTACAGGACGCCGGCCCCAGAGGTGAAGGAGACAAAGAGGCTGAAAAGAGATTCTTATTTATTAAGGAGAGGTGACAGGCAGCCGGTTAATAAGTTTTTGTGTGGGTCCTGGAAGAAGTTGCACCATGAAGAATGGCTGTGCAGGTGTAACCCCTTCTGTGCCATTGCTTCATCCTTTTTAACCATCAGAATCTGAATTCTAGATACTTCCCCTTCTTGCAAGGAAAATAAACCAAATAATACATTTTAACAAATAATAAAATAGCAACATAATGATGAAAATAAGCTTGCATTAGTTTCAAAGGCCCTGGTTGAATGCTCTGCTCTCAGGTTCCTTTGAAATACTGAATCATCTGCCCCCTGCTTGGTGTTTGTAAAGAGAGCACGTTTTGGGATTACCACACTGCTTTTTATTTATGGGAGAGTACAGGTGCAGGGTCAGTCCCTACACACAGCACCAAAGTGTGAAAAGCCCACGGAACAGAAGAACACCATCTACAGAATGACAAACCTTCTGTGGCTGTACCTTTGTGGGTAGCAGGGTCTGCAGAAAGACTCTCAGCACAAACTCGGCAATATTTTAAAATACACAAAATAAAATTCACATATAGGAGTGCAAGGATTAAAGTACCTCAAATGGAAAATGAGTAAAACAAGGTGTTCTATAAGAGTAGAAGGGAGGCTGTCACTGTTGATGTCCAGATTTAGCTATAGAACAGAGCTAAATGGAAACAAAAAAAGGCTATGACTTGGCAAGCAACACTATCTATGGCACTTCACCAGACAAAAACATGCACTCATCCTTGAAAGTTACATATAGAGTGAAACAAATGCAAATTTTGGCAAATTCTCATCGTCTGCCTACCTTTAAAAACACAGTACTCTAATTTTGTAATTATTAAACATGCAACACAGAAAATAAAATACTATTTTAGAAGACCACGAATTCTTGAAAAAATAGGCCAGAGCACCTGTCTGTCTGCAGGAGCTTGAGTGTTACAGTTCATCCCAATTTAGCAATCAGAGAAACCCTCAGTTTCACAGAAAGTGTGTTTTGAATCCTAGGACCTGTCCTCTAAGATTATTTTGTTTTATCTCCTAACAAATACATCATAGAATCACAGAACCATTAAGGTCAGAAAAGTCATCTAATTCCATCAAGTCCAACCATTCCTCAGCACTGCCAAGGCCACCACTGACCCATGTCCCCAAGTGCCACATCCACACAGCTTTTAAACCCCTGCAGGGATGGGATCTCCAACACTGCCCTGGGCAGCTGTGCCAGGGATGGACAGTCATTTCCTTGGAGGAATTTTCCCCAATATCCACCCTGAGCCTCCCCTGGCCCAGCCTGAGGCCGTTCCCTCTCCTCCTGTCCCTGTTCCCTGCGAGCAGAGCCCGACCCCCCCTGGCTGCCCCCTCCTGTCAGGGACTTGTGCAGAGCCACAAGGTCCCCCCTGAGCCTCCTTTGCTCCAGCCTGAGCCCCTTTCCCAGCTCCCTCAGCCGCTCCTGGGGCTCCAGCCCCTTCCCAGCTCCCTCAGCTGTGAACTGCAAAGTGAAAATAAGAGCTCCAAACAATACTGCAAATCAATTCTCCAACATTTATCTCCATTTCATATTTTTTCCCTAATCAACATATTTAAGAGCAATACGGCTATCCTGGCACTCCACAGCTTGTTGTGATTACAAGAAATACTGGTGGAATGGGAGCTTTAAAATTAAGTAGCATGGAGTGTCCAGTAATTAATTTGATTTTTACATCCATTCTTTATTTAATGCAACTTTAAAACTACGTTAGAAGCTGAAAATGAGCAGTGTAGCATGAAAATGAACTGGCCAGGTTCCAAGTGAGGCAGGGATTAGCATAATGTTAAATGTTGAGGATTGTCCTCATCACTGAGCTTGGGAGGGGGGATACAAGGGAGGAAGAGATCTTGCTTGTGAGTATCACCACAGAACTGAGAAGAAAGCACGGTGCTGTGCCGTGCAAAAACAGCATCTCTGCTCCAATCCTGGCAGAAGTGAGAGTGGAGAAGGAAATGGTTACTGAGGTTTTACCAGAGCTCGGAAGGAGACTTGAGTCTGGATGGGAAGGCTGGAGCAATGAGTTTGGGTTCTCCTTTGGGACCATCATGCCTGCACTTTGGTCTTCATGACTCATCTTGTATTCATGCCTCCACCAGTTGCTGGAATGGTCCTATTTCCCAGGATCAACCTGTTTAATCTGCATTTGAGAGAGATTCTTGTAGAGACTGCAGTGAATAATTTCCTCCTCTAATCTCTGTATTCACAGTCTTTCATATCCCTCTATTTGCTTCATTAAGGTGAGCTGTCCCAGTAGCAACACCACTCCTGTGATTCCCATCACCTTGCAGTGGTTTTTGGCAGCAAAAACTGCCAAAGCAATTCCTCCTGATATCCAGCTTGAACTTCCTCTGACACAGCTTGAGGCTATGTCCTCTCATCCAAATATTAATAAAATATATAAATAATAATAATATAATACGTGAAATAATAATGTAATACGACATATAAATAATCTCAACAAATATTTCTGCAAGAAAAACAAGAGTTACAGAAATAATACAGCATTTTAGCAATTTCTCCTGGAGTTTAAGTTGGTTCTTTAAGGTAACTGTAGGTGAGCTGTTCCCAGTTCTCTGGTACCTCGTGTGTCCATACTCTGCATCTTTTTGGGGTATCATCTTCTCCATTTCTTGCCAGAAGCGAATGGCTTTGGGGTGGGATTGGTTCTGGTGCTGTTTGCTGGTAAAGTACCTGTTCCTGGGAAGTTGGTTGCTGCCAGGTCTGGAGTCAAGGAGGTGCTCTGGCACACTCTCTGCTGTGATGGTTCATGGACAACCTCAGTTTCAGGCTCTGGTCCCTCTGCCTGGGGGGTTATGCAGGCACAGCAGACAGCCCTGCCTGGGCTAGCTGGCACTTGGTACTCTGCCTGTCCACCACTGATGCCCTGACACAGCCAAACCCATGGAAGGAAGGAAGAATGAAGACCTTGTTAAACCTTAAGGTCAAACACAGATGCTACACAGCCCTGCAGTAACTTCCCCTCCCTCTTGTCCTACCTTCCTTCACTAACATTGCATCTTCACTTCTTGATTATATTAAACCCTTGGCCTTAAATTTCAGACTTTCAGCTGCCTTTGCTGTTTTAAAGCACAGCAGCATAGCGTGAGCAGATTTAATGTCACAAGTTCCTGTGAAGACATTGCTATGCCTTGCTCAGGGACCAGCTGATCCAGCAGAAGGTGACCCCGCCCATGGCACACAGGGTTGGAATGAGATGAGTTTTAAAGTCCCTTCCAATCCAAACCATTCTGGGATTCCATTTATGGCTTTGCAAAGCGACTGTGCATCAAGTCCCAGGCCAGCAAGGGATGAGCAGTAGATGGGAGGCCACAAATAGTGCCTGTGCACTCCAGGTGTGTACAGGTGAGCCCTTGCTGGCCACAAGCCACACATAACCCCGTAATTACAGTCCCACTGCAAACCCCACTCCTGCTGAAGCCAACAGCAGCTCATCTAAACTGTTTGGGTTTCCTACTCCAAGTTGGGAGAAGGAAACCTTAAAGTACTGAGCACATAAACTGGGCCTCACAGCCCATTACTGCAACATGCCCAGCTTTGATGCAGGCTTTTTCCGCAGCTCCTATGCACACTGAGCCCCCATTAATGTTAATGTAAGTGGTTGTTACACTCCAAAAGCGGCAGAAAAGGGCCCCCCGGAGCAGCAACCCTTTCAGCAGGGCTGTTTTCTTTACAGAACATGTCCTGGCTTAAGCTTATCAAAATGTCTTCAGGTCTTGCTAATTGAGATGAGTGGGTTTTGAAGCCAAGAGGAAAAGCCTCCATTGTCAGATGGGAAATGTCTGTTTTGTTGCACTGACTCGAAGTCTGATGCAGTAGGTAGCAGTGGGGTGGAATCCAGGGACATGGAAATCCACTGGTCTTTGAGAAGATTGTTTCTTCTGGACACCTGGATGGACTTCTCATGGACACCCTGTGGATCTTATTTTCCAGACACCTGGAGGCCTACTTAAAAACAAAAAGAAAGTTTTGTGAGCTTCTTGAATAATTGGAGTGTTTTCTCCCCGTGTTTTCTCCAGATGTCCCTGATGGACTTCTTGAGGACCTTTGTTCTGGACACCTGGATGGAACCCCTGATGGACAGATTGCAGAATTGGCTTCTGGACACCTGGATGTACCCCTCATGGACAGCTTGCAGATCATTAGTGCAGACACCTCGAGGCCTACTTAAAAAAGAGACCCTTATGAGCTTCTTGAATAACTACAGTGTTTTCTTCAAGCAGCAGGACATTTTCTTATATATGATGTATAAGAATATAAGATAGATAGATAGATAGATATGATATATAAGCTGATATATGGGAACCAAATTAAATACGTGGGGGCAGAAATTCCAGCACAGAAAATGCTTCTCTAAGTTACTTCTTCCAACACAAGGACTGGTTATTTCTACTCTACTCTTGCTCTTTGACCAGTGATTTTTTTCTCTGCCTTTGGTGATCTGCTCTCCAGATCTCACACTGATCTCAGGTTTGACCTAATGGAGTGATAGAGGAGGACAGGATGGCTCCTGGATGTACAGTGAGCCCCCTTTTTGGCACCCGTACAAAAATCTGACCCCAGGCAGGCTTTCGGAGCAGCTTTCCAGCAAAACGTGTCCACAACACACCCAGGAATCACCTTGCAAACAATCCCATGGCTGCACCTGCCTGACTGAATGAAACCAAAGCCCACCAGTGCTACAGAGACCTGCCCCTTTTATTCCTGTTTATTCATGGGATGCCCAGTAGTTGAACTAGGAGCAGAGCAAAGGTGCTGTTGCCTGTGCACGGTCCTACCTGCCCAGTGCTGCTGTCGATGTTCTCCTTGGAAGAGCATAATAATCCAAAGGGTAGTCTGTATTTACAGCTGGGGAAGAGGGAATCACCATCACCCAGCACAGCCAGGACCCAGCCAATAAGAAGTTGCAGTTGCCTCCAAGCTTGACAGGGCCCATGGGTCACAGAGAAGCACAGAAAATCCCACCAGAGGGTTAAGAGGGAAATAAACAGTTCACTTTTATAGCATTCACCAAACGCTCCCAGCATTCACCAAAATATTCCGAGTGTTGGCCAAAGGAGATCCAGCAGAGATGGCCTGGATGGGGTACAATGGGACAGGATGAAGGATGTAGGGGTTTAGGCACACGTTCCATCCCAGGGCTTTGCCAAGGACAAAGTGACTAATCTCCTTTGTGCCTAATCCTGGGTGAATGGAGATAAAACTCTCCCTCATCAAAAGGAGAATATCCCGTGCTTTGTAATAAGATGCTGAGGGATTCCTTGGCATATAGGGAAATGCCTACTTTTTTAGGGTGTTTTTTTGTTTGGTTTATTTTTTTTTAACTGAGAGAAATCCCTGAAAGGTTCTGGTGGCAGTGTTTTTATTTGTCTGGGGGGAGGTGGGTTTGTTTGTTTGTTTGTTTGGGGAATTTTTTTTTTCCCTCTACATGCACCTATTAACATTTAAGGATTTTTTTTTTAAGGCAAGTTTTAGCACAAGGAGCAGTAGGATGGCTCTACACTGCCACCAGTAATGAAAGTTAGGCTTGCCAGCCGTGAAGGCAGTTTAACCCCTTGGTCACACCTCGCCTTTTAATTCCCTTTGAATAGGCCTGATACAGCTTTGATGGAAAACGCAGCCGGTGCATGGTTCAGGAGGCTACAGAATTGAGAGCTATTAAATACTAAAAAGACAAGGTGAGAAACAATTTGCAAAATCTCCTCTTTTTATAGACTGCAGCTATTGAGAAAAATTGAGTAAATTCCCCAGCTACCAAGACTGCAGTCTGTTTCAAGATTCCATCAATTTTTTACGGTACAATCAATATTTATGAATCCCCAAAGAAATATTGCGAAGAGAAACATGGTGAAACATTTTCCATGCAGTTGCAAAGATGTAACGTGGGGACCTAAATAACTTTTAAAATAATCTCAATGACAATCAAAGTGCCTTACATAGCCAATATGGTTTAATGTCAGTGTTTATATTAGCTCTCTTCTAAAGAATAGATGGAAAAAGGGAAAAAAAGTAAAGAAAATGTTTGCAGTTTAATCCTTCCTAAAGAAGACATTTTACTATAATAAGTATTCTGTAATTTAGTGCTTAAAAATTCAAAGGAAGTGTCATATTGAAAGTTCTTTGATTTTTTTTATGCATTAAAAATATTCACCATCATGCAAGCAATGGATTTTTCAGTCAGCTGGAAAAGGAAAAAAGATTTCTATAAAAATTAGGCAAACAAATCCACATTCCTTTAATGGCTACTTTAGGTTTAATATCTAAACTTATTTAAATAACTCTGAACCCTCCTGCTGAGAAATATTGAAAGTAATAGATTCCTTTGTGTGTAATCTCCATTTACATGTAGAGTTTAATTTCCCTCTGGGCAGAACCTGTGTAAAACTTGCCTTGAAATGTCCCTCTGTAAAAGCACAATGTTTAGGGGGATGCCTTTTATTTCATTTAAAATTTATTTTACACTTTAAAAAAAGCAAAGAGCCAACTCACCTCGGAGCTGCCAAAATGGTGACTATGGCATGAAGTTAAAAATTATTGATCACCATAACTGATCACAATCTACACCATAGATGCTCCAAAATGCACCCAAAATCAAGATCAGCCCTGCTGTGTTCATCACACCCATGACAGATCTCTCCAGTGATGTTAGTCCCTCCAGAAAGAACAGGTTTTTGACAACATTTCTCCAAGGAATTTAGAAGGAATTTGATTTTTGGGTGAAGAGTTCTAAATTTTAAGCTTGTCCCTGGATGTTTGGATATCTTTAGCCTCCTTCCCTCTTCTCAGTTCTGTCCCACCTGCCGTCACACAAATTTTAACTAAAAATAGTCTATTGTGCACATTCTTATTTGATTGCTATGATCTCTTTTTTTCTTTTTCTTCTTTTTCCTAACTCAGAGGAAACCATACTAGGAGAGATCCCTCTTAATGAATGAGTAATTTAAAGCATTTAACTACCTAAACCAAAGCCTTAGCTTTGATGTCAATATTTTATTTCTAAACATTAGTGAGGGCTAAAGTAAGGAAATCTGATGAATTTGCAAAAAGCTTTCAGTGAGGTTTATTTCCCCAAATTAATCAGGCAAGTTGCAATCCCAGCTATTTATAAGTCTAGTTAAGGGTTGCTCCCTTGTGAGGTGCCTTTTCCTTTTTTCTTCCCTTCCATACTTACTGAGGTGTCTCAGTAATTCAGCCTCTTACCTAGATACCTCATCCAGGGGAATCTCGGTGGGAAGATCTGATATCTGATCTGTTTCTATATTTAATGGCATATTTCATCATGGGGGAATATTTTACTCAACTATCTCCCCTGAAACTATTTTTTTACAGTGAGCTACATTCAAAATAGCAACATTTAAAAATGTGTTTCGTGCTGGAAAATATAAGAAAAAATAAAAGTGTTCTTCCTCAAGGAGGATTAAGCAGGATTTGTCAGAGGAAAAAGAAGGGCTTGTCCTCAGAAAACTTTGGAACATTATTTAATTAAAAAGAAAGATTCCTCTGAAATTACGATACCTGAGGATGATCATGGCAAACATCCACAGTAAGGTGACCCATGGACACTGCACCATGGTGGAAATGGGGATACTCTGACCCTCTACACCCTCTTCTTATAAACCCCATGAAGAGTTAAAAACTCAATTGTTCTTCAACCCCACACAGCTCTACAGTTTATAAAATACATATTTTTTTAAACGCCGATCCTTCTGGGACAAAAAAAAACCCCAACAATAAAGCTGCAGACTCTTTTTGTAACAGAAGCCCGCCACCCCACCCAGGCAGCCAGGGACGGCTTGGCCAGTGTTTAATGAGTTTACAATGCTACATATCTCTTTATCTTTTAATCCATTTAATCATCAAAATTTCCAGCAACAACAACAACTAAAAAAAAAAAAAAAAAAAAGACTAAACAACAACAACAAAAAAACAATGCCCCCAATTTGTGTTTTGTTTGACTGCGAGTAATATTCATGTCTGCATGAGGATGGCATGTAATTAACATGTCATAATCAAAATGACTAAGTTTGACACATTATAATCACTGCATGGAGATTATAGCATAGCCACAGGCGATCTGCACAGCCTATCTTAATATCATTTGCATAATGAAAGCATGGTGGCAGTAATAGCTTTTTTCTCTTGTTATCATAATTTCACCCAGGGCTGCAAAGGGCTTTGGTACTGTCAGATGTTGCCTGTTAAAAGTCATTGCGTGTTGAAGACTCCAGTCCAAGTGACCGAAGTGTTTCCGTGTGAGCAATCGCTGTGTGGCTGCATGGAAATAATTGAAATGGCTCTTTTTTGCCCCGATTTCCCAGAAATTGTGTATGCACTTTTATTTTGGGGTCCCAAGGGAGGACCTGCTTCTTACCTGGGAGGCTTCTGTAGAGCTGGGCTGCATTTTCTGGTCATCCCCCAAATTTTCTGTGCATTGGGAATAGCAGGGCAAGCTGACACAGCACTGTTCCTGAAGCATCTGGAAGCATCTATGGAGACACCTTGGATGGTGATGCCCCAGCCTGGCCACAGCACCTCTACAGAGGTTGCCAGCAGTGCTGCTCCACTCTTACCTGCCTGGATGAGAGGGACCATGCCCAAGCAGCTCTCCAAAGTGATGCCAGGTTGAAGGCAATCACTCACCCTGAACAGAGATGGTACATTCTCCAGTGACCTGGATGGTGAACAAACAGCCACTGCTTCTATCTCCTCGGATGGTTCCTCTGCAATGGTAACAAATTAGCACTGCAAAGAAATGTCTGCAAAACCAGGGGGAAAAAAAAGGGAAAGCTGAGGATTGACTCCAGGTCAGCAAAGCTGCTCAGGTTCATGCCCCATGTCCCCACGGCGAAAGCAGGGCCACATGGTGTGAGGGGCTGGTGAGGGGCAATCTGCTGTCTCTTGGCATGCACAAAGGATGACCCAGAGCAGAGGAATGTTCTGTAGGCTGCCGTGCCACCTTCGACTCAAGAGGGTCTCAGACCTGGGACCTCAAATTGTCCTATCATGGGAAGGGTCCCAGCACCTCCCAAACTCTGCCTGTCCCTCAGAACCACGGAATGGTTTCGGTTGGCAGGCAACCTTAAAGGTTATTTAGTTCCAACCCCCTGCAATGTTCAGGGACTCCTTCCACTAGAGCAGGTTGCTCAGAGCCCCATCCACCTGACCTTGAAAGTTTCCAGGGATGGGGTGTCCACCCCCTCTGAGGGGACCTGGGCCCAGTTGATGGCCACAATGTCCCTTCTGCCCAGCCAAACCAAACTCCCAGTACCCAATACAGGCAAGATTTTGAGTTGAACCCTGTTCTGGATATGAACCTTGTGCTTCCAGTTTTACCTTTGCTCTGAGTAACACTTGTAGAGTGTGCTGTTTTTCCAGGAGTTCACTTGTACCAGTGATTCTGTATTTTGTAATTCACAGTATCAGGCTCTTCCATCATTTCCGTATTCCAGCCACTACACAGTCCAATCACATTAACACAATAATCCTCCTGCAGACATTACAGCATTAGGAACTGCAAATTTATCTTACAGCAAAGAGTGCTACTGCAGCTTGTGTGACATAAACTGATACAGTCGTCCCAGATACACTCAAGAAAATTCCTGCAGAATGTGGAGAAGACTGGAGCAGATGAACTACGTTATGTATGCAGTCCCCCAGCAGCCCAGTAAAACAGTGTTACATATACAGAATTCCTGGAATTATTTTTGTATGGTGTGCTCAAGTGATTATTTTAAGTTAGGTTTTGGTAATAGAATCAAGTTGCTTGCTTTTATCCGAACAGAGATATTATGTTGTCTCTTTTTACTTAAGTGGAATCTTTATCATATCCACGTACAAAGAGTGAATGTGCTTTGTGGGGCGATTTTTAACATGCAATGGTATCAGTTAAAAGATCAGCAGTTTTCCCTAATCTGAAATTACCCAACCAGACATACAGATCTGTACATACTAAACCCATTTGTCCTTTAAAACACCAGCCTTGCATATTCACCTGGGTGAAAAGACAGGACATGCAACTTTGCCTATATACTAATATCCTAAAAAGATATGTTTATCTCTACCTAGACACTGCAGTTATTTCCAAATAAGGCTGCTTTTGAATGACAGAAAGTCTCACATTTCTCAGTAAGACCTAACACAGAGGAATGACAAATTATATTTACCGTATTGGTGATTTCTATGCTGTTCACAGCATATTTCTATCCTACACATACATACATGGGTCCTTTACAAATAAATAATAAAATATTTGTCTTCCTCCATAAAGGGGCCAAGGAGCCATTTGAAGCCTAATTTGAGCAACTTGGTCTAGTGGAAGGTGTCCCTGCCCGTAGGAGTGTGTTTGGAATGCAATGAGCTCTAAGATCCTTTTAACCCAAACCATTCTGTGATTCTATGATTCTAATTCAAAATCTCTTCTGTCTCAGTGACTGTGCCCCAGCAGATATAAATCAGAAAAAAGCACCCAGAAATCCTGACTAAATTGCACTCAGCTCCAAAGCCTTGACTCATATGAGGGAATTCCTGCTCCAGAAAACTGGTATTTTAAACCAACCAAACCCTGAGATGGAAAGAGGCTGGGTCAGGTTCGTAGGCTGGACCTGGATGGGGCAGGATGCCACCAGGCACCCTGGGTCACACTTTGCCCTTGCCAGCCAGACATTATCTTCTGGAAAGGGTTGGCAAAACTACCACATTTTCCATCCTGACATAGGGATCATCCCAGCCCTCTGCTGTAAACACTGTGCTGGTCTCCCTTGTGGGTTGTCCCATTCCTGTGGCCCACTCCCAGCCGTCAGGTACCAGAGACCAGCTCCTCACAGAGCAGCAAGGTTCCATCGAGGAGGATGCCTGAGCTCTGAAAGCCCCTCCCAGGGCTAAGACACAGCAGATGAGGGTCCTGCCACCAGCTTGGCTGATGGCAGCATGGTGTGTTCCCTCCCGGGGCAGATCACTGCCGCAGCTCCTTGTGCTCCCGTCCTTAAGTCGGACTAAAGGCAAAGCCCATCTCGCTGTCATAATTCCAGTAGTTCATGCATCTTCTAATCACATGTTTTATGGTTAGTAAAAATGCCCCATGGGAGCTGATTAAAGGTTTATGAGAACCAAGAAAATCTGATAGGATTTGGTTTGAATCCGACCAGTTTTTTAAGTTTCCTATCCATAAGCTTTTAAGTACTTACAAGCCATTATTTCTGTCTTTGATGCAGTAGGGTTGTTGTTTTTCCTTTCTGTTTCTTTTTTTCCTTTTTTTTTTTTTTTTTTTAGTCAGGGGGAGATGTGGAAAAAAAGCAACATAAATCTCAGAGCAGAGATTTTAAAAAATGATTATCAGATTTGGGCAAGATTTATCTTCCTCTTTAAAAAAAGCTTTTCACAATCACAATATAAATGCATTAGCGCAAAAGCAGTCTAAACTCACATTCAGAAAGATACAGCACTCTGATATGGGGCTTCTTTAGTGGAAAATACCTGGAACATGAAAGCAGCTTAACTCTTTGCCTCCTGGGTTTCCACGCAGACACTGCCTTGGATTACTGAAAGCATTTCAAGCCCATAAAGTTGCCTCAGTGGAAGGTCTTTGCTTGGTTGTGCCAAAGGTTTGCAATGCAGCAGTTACACCAGCTCCTGGTGCACATCACGTTTAGGATGGCTCTCAAACCAAAATATCCAAACCAGTTTCTTATTTCCACTAATATGGAACGAGGCTTTCCTTGGCTTTTGATGGGAAACATGGAAACATCACGATTTCATCCTGTCAATGCAACCAGCTCCCCATCAAAGACAGTCAAGAGTTGTTAATTTGAAGATAACCCATCTCAGGTGCCATGGCCTCAGAAGATGTTCTGATGCAGCTGATTTAGTCACACTTTACCATACCCACTTGCTGAATAACTGGGCCAAAACACATGGCTTCTGCAGACGCAGAGGGAGCATGCTCGTGGTCTTCTTTCTTTTCTCTTTCCCTCTCTCCGTAGACTTTCTTATAATCTATGGGTCTTGCTCTATGTGGTGAGTTAATTATTTTCCTGGACTTGGGTTCTTCCCCTCTCACAGCAATTAAACACACTGAGTTCCTTCCAATCAAAATTATTGTGTGGTTTTAAGACAATATAAAGGAGACAGGCTGAATTGGACATCTGGTAGGGTGGCAGTGGTAACATCGGGGCTGGGATGTCTTGGTTCTGCATCCAACCTCTTCTCTGAGTAGTTTGAGGTGAGCCTCCTTGTGTTTCACCTCATTTTTACACCTACAGGGGAAAGGGACAGTGTGCTCAATTAGGAGTATTGATGAATAAAAAGATTACAGCTGCTGAAGTGACAGAATAGGAGTCCACCAATGTTACACCTATATTCTGTGTTTTGATGTGTGTTAAGTCAAAAGGCTTTCTGGCTACTTCTGTTCTCACTAACGTCCCCTGCAACTGAAAGCCCAACCCTGCTCAGCATTGCAAGAAGCCACAAAAAAAGGAGATAACAAAAATATCCAATTGAAAAGCATTTTGACAAAAAGTAAATAGACCCAGAAGCAGTATCCATGGCTGAGAACATGAAGAAGACAAATAAATCTGCATAAATACTCAAAATTCTTTCTCAGGGTCTTAAGTTAGATTTCTAGCAGGCATTGAGCAGGCCTTCATGAAGAACAGCAATCCCTGGTCCCATAAATCCTGTTTTCCCCCCCAGAAATGTACATTCCCATCCTGATAATCCTGCAGAACAGTCTGCAAACTTCTACCTGTGCAGCTACAGAAGAGGGACGTGTCACTGCCTGTATGGTCTCCTTCACCCTCCATCAGTCTTGGAGGGAAGGTTTAAAATGCACGGCAAAGAACAGAGAGGAAAAACATTTGTTCACTTGACTGGCACTTATCTGCCAAACCTCCCCACCCCAGACCAAGAGAAAACCCTCAAAAAAACCCCACTTATAAAGTGCTTAAGAAAAAACAAGGAGGATGTTCTTACAGGTGGACCCGAATACATAATTTTCTGCAGGACATGGGTTTACCATCCCTTGGCTCCTGTTGGTGTGTACAGGCATTTTGGGACTGGCAGCACCAAAGGGAGGGGCTGGGTTCAATCTGCATCACTCCCAGCACCGAAGACACAGAAATATTTAAGCTGATGCACGCTCTATCCTGGCATTCAACAGAGAGCAATGCCAACTTCTGGAAAATAGAGGAGCCCCCGGGCAGGCTAATAACAGCACTACTTAAGAACGTAAGACAATTATTACCTCCAACTGTGAAGGAGTCTGAGTAATTAAAAAGGATTCTTTATTTTGATTAAAAAAGATTCCTTTCAGTCCGTTTGAATCTTTAGTAAAAGCCCTGAACGATATTTTTAGATGCCAGAAAAGACACTCTGCAATTGATGAAAGATGCATAGCAAACTCATTTGAAAGATTCTCCTATAATCATCATCTTATTGTCCAGAATCAATTAATTTCTCATTCTTTCACCACATCACTTGCTGGAGAAAATGCAGGTCTAACCCAAAGCCTCCAAAACCTTCTTTGGATTAACAGAAATCCAAAATTAATTTGGTTTAATTACTATAAATTTCCTTCCCAATAAAATCTCAAGAATTTCCAATCATGCTGATTTATTTGAGTAATTAGAAAGCCATTCACAGATGTCACACTGTTAGGTAGTGTGGATAATGTGGGTTTTGCTTAACTGGATCCTGATACCACAGCACTGTGAAGAATGATGACTAAAAAAAACTCCTATAAAAACCAGGAGAGTAAGGGAAGGCAAACGGCACAACCTCAGGCAGTGCAGGCAGTGCCAGTGGCTCCTTGGAAACTCCTTTCTGTCCATTTGCTGCTCCAATATAACTTGTTCTGGTCCTTGCATTTTGCACCAGTAAGTCTTGAGGGGTTCTGAATTCTTTTCTTTTCAGAGGAGGAGGCCAAGGGTCCTAGAGATGATGCATCTAAACTAGGGTCACCCCTAAGGGTGGTTTCAAAGGTAAAACAAGAACTGAAATTAGGCTTGCAAGGGGTTTGGATGGGTCCTACATCTTCACAGGGGAAGGTGGTGCAGACACAGCAGACCTCATTCCCCAGGGGCTCATTATTTCATGAACCTGCAGAACAAATGGGATCATTTCTTGCAAAATTATTTTGCAAAGCAGGTGGTCTGTACCTGTGTCAAGGTGGAAATCATCCCATCCACATTCAGACAGTCCCTGACTGCTCTTGACTGTTATTTGTAAGAGTTCTGAGAGCTCCAGGAATTTAAAAATTGTGGAGAGTAACACAGATTTCAGGTTCTCCTTCCCTCCAAGTGAAGAGGAAGATTTGACACCCTCTCCCACCAATGAAACACCCTTGATTCCATTAGAAAGGTAATTAGTGAATTAAAAGAAAGCAGGGTCACCAAACTTGAGAGGAATGATTTAAGTTGCAGTAAATATAAATAACAGTTAATAAGTGGGGAAAAACATATTTTTAAAGACTCAGTTTTGAAGCTGAATCTAACAGCTTAAATCTGAGCCTTGACAGTGAATTCCCCCCTTCCCCAGTCCTCTCTCTCCCCAAATTATCTTGGGTTTATACATGCCAGTATTTGACTAATAACATAATATTTAAATACCACAGTAATCTTAGCATTGTAATCCTGACACTCACAGTTTGTCTTAAATAAGGGTCAACTGAAGAACATGGTGTTGTCCAACCCCCCGAGGCTGTCAGACATCCTCAGCCATAAGAAAATCATCTTTACTTTTGGCTTGAGCCTTTAATGGCTCTGAAAGCTGCTGCTTTTGTCTAAATACATACATTGTGCAGCAGTTTAGGAAATAGGTGAAAAGGCTTTAATGGAGAGATTAGTGCTAGACATTGTGAAGCTGCAACTAGGTCATAAGAGATTTCAGAGGTCAGGAAATTTTTTGCAGGGCTTAAGTGTTTTGTAATGTAGTTTAGTTTGCCCCTGGACCAGGGCATAATGGATGCTTCAAAACTTGATCAACATTGGTTAAAAATAATGAGACTGGTACTCTGAGCTAAGAGTCACTTGACAAACTCCATCATGCACCAGCAACTGCTCTGGTTCCTGCAATCATTTTAAAGGGTTGGGGACAGGTGGGGCAGAAAAGGCATTTCTTGCCAAAGGAAAGGGCCCGAAAGTCAATGAGTCAGAAAATCAGACAGTTAACAAAACCAGAAGCTTTTTTGCCCCTCTTGTCATAGTAGTAGTCATAGTTTTCCTAGTCTTTGGTCGGATGGATTAAGGAACATCTCATTAAAAAATTATGTACCAACCATTTAAATAAGGTATTCGTTGGGAAAGGAGGGGTTTAAGTGCAGAATGAGCCTTCCGTGTAAAATCAATGCTGTTAAACTCCATTACTCTCTCTCTCCCCCATGTCTGAGTAACCACCTTTCCAATACCAGCCAGAACATAAACAACCCCAACCAGCACCAGCGACGGGCAGGAAAAGAAAGAATTCATGCTTCAGATGAAACATTCTGGACAAATATTTAAAAAATTATATCTCAAAGATATTGACCCTTGTATCCTTTGCTGATCTTTAACCAATTTTCCTGTTTTCTGCTCTCCCACATTTGTATAATTCAGCAGAGATTCAAGGGGAAGCAAGGGAGACACACCAATATGGGTGAACATGAAATCAATCAGTGTTAGGTTCGTGAGATGCTACTGAAGTCAACCAATAGCACAGATGTTGACATCTCTGTGCATTCCTACTTACATGTCCAAAATGATGCCTTGGTGCAAATTTATTTGGGTCTATAGAGCACGTGGGTCATCAATAACCCATGGACATCGTCTGAGAAAAGTCATTCTGAAGTTTAAGGGGGAAACACAAGCTGTGCTCATAGAGAGTAAAAAAAGCACATGTCAGAGTCTTGTTCATGTTCAAAGGTAGCTCTCACCCTGGAGCAGTTTCTCAAAAAATCATCTTTGAAAAGGCCTGGGTTGGATGAAAAAGCTTTGAAACCAAGACTTGTAATGAGTCATGGTCACTTTGGAGGGAGACTCAGTGCTGAAAAGGCCTTTATGCATGAAGTAGAGACTGATTCTGGAGTATTGAGTACATCTCCCAGCCTTAAAACAGATGAGATGCAAGAATTCACCGAGATACAAAAAAAATACCATGGACAATTTGAAACTGACAGAGAGAAAGAGCTCCATTCACTAGGCATATACAGAGTGAGAGAGGAATTACTACCCTCCATCATGATACCAAGAACTTGCCCTTCCCAGGAGGAAAGTACAAGATTCGAGATAAGATCTGAAAATCTGCAAGGAAAGGCACAACAAAAATCCATGTCTAGAAGTAAAAAACCAGGAAAATCACAGCACGGCATGAGAAATCATTGATAATTCTAAAAGTAATTAACAAAGCATCAAGTAATAGCAGTGTACCAGGGGATATGGTGGATTCACCACTGATTAGTATCTTCCAGCCAAAAATGTGGTTGCTTCCCAGTAAGATATACTTCAGGCAGACACAAGTTCTTGGCTCAATCAAGAAGGTCACCAGACCGAGGTACAGAGGAAGCCAGACTGGCTGGCATTCTGGCCCTCATAAATCTCCAAAATCCTTCCACAGGGACTTGCCCTGAGATGCCAGAGATACACAGGCTAAGGCCGAAGTGTTGGGTCAGCCATGTACATCTTCACCAGTGTCTTCTCTCCCTCCTCCCTGGGCGAAAGGAATGGAAGATGCAGCTATCAAGCTGAGGGCCAGTTTGGTTAAGAACACTGATAATGCACTTCCAGTTCTTTCTTCGGAAGATCATGCGGTTTCTCAATGTGTGAGGCCAAAAAAGATGTGTGGCCCAGTGCACTTTTGACAAAAGCATAGATTCACTAAAGCTTACAATTAATATTTAATACCAACAAGTCTTCTGTGATGCTGTGCGGATGTAAATAAGTGGAGAGAATGTGATATTTACCCCACTATAAAACATTCATGAGAGCTAAGCTATTTACAAAAGCTAAATACGACACTGTATTTACTGTAGGTCACCTCCTAGGGTTAGAGATGAAAAGTTTTTGGTCTAATGGAAAGTAACATAATACACCATAATAACACAACCACTGTCTCGTCTGCAAAGAAATATCTCCTGGCTCCCTCTTTCTATTGCAATTACAGGTGGGTAAAGCCACTACAGGGGGAAAGAAATAATAATAATAATAATAATAATAATAATAATAACCAAAAGAAAAACAAAAGGAAAGGGTGCCTTAAGGAGACTTGATACCTTGTGCCTTAGGGACACTGGATACCTTGGGCTGTTACACTGTGTGCTCTCCGTGCTCATTATCAAACATCGTCATGTTCATGCAGGAACTCAGGTCAGTAGACAGGTATGCGGGATGACTTCACTTTAATTGAAGTTACACTATCCCAGGATTGCCAATTAAGTATCAAAGTGCATTGACGTGATCTGGGGCTTTCCTTCTACTCCAGTGGAATTCAAACTCACCCTGAAAAAGGCTCCTTTTTATATACCCAAACCTGCAATCAATATAGATGGTTAAATGGGATTGTCAAAAACTTAAAATGCCAATATGCTGGGAGCAAATTCACTGATGAAAGTCTCATGGTGTTAGGCTCAGGATTTATAGACCAGGATAGTTAGGAATTTGTTTCCACAAACCAGGCCCCACAGTGAAGCCCCTCAGCAGCCAGCTGCATTATTTGCTCCAAGTCTCGGAAATCATTAAAGAATTGTCAAATCCAAAGCAGAGCCCTGATTTAGGAAGCATTTGGGTGAAGCTGTATTACAAAGACTAACAAAAAAAATTGCTTAAATTGATGCATTTATCTCAGATTCCTGGATTGTTGCTTGGTTTGACATCCAAAAGCAAGCTGAAAAAATGATGTGAGTAATTTCTAAGGTGATAGTAATTTCTGGTGGAGCAACAATAAATGGAAAAAGGTACAGAAGCTTCAGCCTTTGGTGCATAGGAGAAGAGAATGTGGGTTATTGTAAACAAATTAGATATGGATCAACACCCTCTACCTCTGCAGGGAATGGTCACAGCCCAAAGGCTGAGAGAGCTCCAGGAGAATTTGGGCAATGCTCTCAGGCACAGGATGGGATTGTCAGGGTGTCTGTGCAGGGACAGGAGTTGTACTCAACGAGCCTGATGGGCCTCTTTCAGCTCAGTATATTCTATGATTGTTTTCCAGTTGGTGACTCAAAGATAGCAGTCTTCAGCCCTTTAAAGGTTTTCCAGAGAAGGCAAATTTAGGATGGCTGGATGGGCTTGCTTAACATTAATTTGGCAGATACTAAATGAGAGATAAGGTAATATCTAAAAAGAATAGAATCACAGAATCATTTAGGCTGGAAAAGACCTTCAATATCACTGAGTTCAATCTCTGACTGATCACCACCTTCTCAACCAGACCATGGCAGTAAGTGCCCTGTCCAGTTTTTCCTTGATCACCTCCAGCTGTGGTGACTCTGCCACCACAGCTCATGAATAATTCATTTGGAAGGAACCTACAATGGTCATCTGGTACAGCTGTCGACCAAATAAAGTTAGAACGGCAAAGATGACTTCCTTGTGCATCAGAGAGGATTTTGAGAAAGCAGACAATAGAAATGGAAGTAGTAGCTGACATCTCCCCTCCTTCTCACGTGCAGGACATCTCCCAGTAAAACAGGACTCCCCATCACATACTTGCCAAGAACCCTTTCAGTACAGATGCCTTTCCTACAGCTGCCCCAAGACACATTGCTCCAATGGACAGAAGAATCCCAATGCCACTCTGGACACCACCAAGTGACGTCTTCTCTCACTGCTCCTGTGTGAAACCCTGCAGTCTTTCCACCTCCTGTCTCTCCAGTGCACTGAACCTCAGGAGCTGAAAGGGAAGCACATCCTGACTTGAGTAGAGTCAAAATCCTCAAAAAAACCCACAATTTCCCATCTGTGTCAACAAGTTTGTAGAGCCAATGTAGTTTTGGTGATCTGGGGGCAAGTGGCTTGCCCGAGGCGACTCCACCGAGTTGGTGACAGAATCTCAAAGCGCTCTCCTGCTCTGGTTACTAAGGTGTGCTCCCTACACAGCCCTCTGAGATCAAACCAGAGCTGGAACCAGTGACAAGGTAATGAATAGGATGGTGGCCTATAACTAAGGCCCGGGGTCTATTTCGTGGGAGTAAATCCTACTACTGATATGCTCAGTGGACATACTTCAGGAGAGAAGATCTATCACCGTACAGTGGAAACCCTTTGCGATACCTGCTTACTGAATCCCCACAGAGACTAGTGAAGTTTCAACGTGATTGATGAAACAGGATCAGTAGGAATAGGGAGGCCTGTGCAGTTTGAGAATTATTTAAGATAAGATATCTCACCTCATAGCCTCAAAATTTTCCACGAAGATTGGAAGATTACTCTTAAGTGATCCTCAGGCCATTGGCAGATGGAGACACTGTGAGTGAGGCCAACAGCAGAGATTACATTATCACCCTCCTTTGCAGCCCAAAGATAGTGCGATTTTGGGCTCATCTACAAGTTCAGTGACATTTGGTGACATTTGGACCCATTGACAACATGCTGTAGGAGCTGTGAGTAGCCTTGCTGCTCAAACATCTCATCCATTCTCCAATGATGTACGTCATGTGGATGGAGATCAGTAAGTCTCAATGCATCCTCCAGAAAAGAGAGGTTGTACGAAGCCCAATTGCAAAGCAGATGGGAATGAAATTCCCAAAATCAGGTGTCCAGATGTCTCAGGATTACCCAGAACACCTCTAAGTGGGGGCAGATTGAAGTTATGACCTCAGGTTGTAGCCGGGTTGTGGTCCATGCAAGCATGGTGACCAAGTCAAACTGGGGGGGATCTCTGGGCCAGAAAATCAGTGAGAAGCTATCTTCAAGAAACCCAAAGCCAAAGCAAATAACTGCCTAGGTTCCTACCTAAAAAGCAGAGTGGTCCATAATATCTGAGATATCTTCACTGAGAATATATTTCCCAGGAGCAACGCACTTTTGGTAAACACGAAGTATTTCTCATACTGATTATAACAAGATTTTATACAACGAAACAGAAAAACTTTTTAGAATACTGAAATGTCTCATTTCAAGAAATTTTATTTCATCTCAAGTCATATTTCTTTTCATGCCTTCAGCAGACTTAAATTTAAATTTAGGAGTTCTTTTCAATTAAATAATCAGCTGAGTTTTTCTGAAAAGGTACAAAAATATTTGCTTATATTTGATTTCTAATTTTTATCGGAATTCAGCAAAATGTGAATTCTGAAAGGTTGAAGATTTCAACAAAATGAAAAAAAAAACTTTTCTCTAACCTGCTTTACACACAAAGCAACACCCCAAAACTAAGGTGCTCAAAAGCACTGTCATTAAAAGTTCTTGTCCCGAGACCCAGTTTTTGGATCTCATTCCTCCAAGGGTATTGCTGTTCTCTCAAAAACTGCTCTGGAGCACATTCCTTTTGCATCACTTTTTCCTACATTTCCAGCTGTAGTGTAGGGAATTACAGACAAACACTGGTGCTGTCATCACTTACACTCTTTATTTGGGAGCTATTCACAAGGAAGGAGAAACAACCCCAAATGGAGTGGAGGAGATGTTTGACTATAAGTGCTTTGAAACACTCCTTCTAAAGCCAACCCAGAGAGTTTCTCTACTGCAGATTTCTTTGTCAGCTGCAGAAAAGCAACATTTCTCATTTATTATGAGAGGTGACTCAGTGGAATGCTGGTGAGAGTTTGCTCAGCATCTGCTCCAGTTGCGGACTGCCTTCACCTGGGAGCAGCCCCTAACCTGGCATTTCTGCAAATGAACCCTACCAAGAGACATGAACATGGTGTTGTGGCACCTTGTGCTGAGACATAATTAGTGAAGAGATGATGATAAACACAACAAAAACTGGCTGCAGTGTGCAAAGGTGGATGGACAGCTCTGCAGCCCAGAAAACCAGCCCACGCACTGGGGCTCTCCTGCCACGTGCAGCTTGCAGAGATGATGTGCAGGATTTACTCCAACCTCTTTTCTGTTGTGCATCTTAACACCACTCTGCAGCACACACCGAATCGCTGCCACTTCATGGGAGAGGAAATATTTCTCCATTTACCCTGTCCATCAACACCAAGAGGTTCACAACTAAAAAGTAATTCATACAATGAAATGCCATCAGAGGAGACACGGGGGGAAGAGAAGATGCCCCAAATTGTAGTTCTGCCTCCAAGATATGGAGAAACCTTATTTTTCTTTTCCCAACCCCCTTTTCCTTAGTCTGATACCCCATATAGATACAGAAAGGCAACTCCTTTGAAAGGCTGATGACTAGAACTATGACATTGTGAAACTGATAATGCAAAAAATATTTAAATATCCTCCCTGCCAAGCTGTGCTGAGTAAGTCAGGTAATCACTAAGGGGTGCACAACCATTTTATGGGTCATCAAGTGATAAAGCTAATATGCTGCTTAAACTCCCCGGGAGAGAGGTCTCATTTGGTTGCATCAGGCCATTACACAGGGTTGTAAAAAATGCAATTGTTTGATTTGCCTAAATACAGGTGAGATGTAATAAAACCCCTTATTTGCCATCCCTTGCTGTGTTATGATGGCAATCTCAAAGCAGGGACTGACCTTTTTATTTGTTTATGAAGCACTATTCTTACCTATAGTACTGTAGAAATAAAACTTAAGTATTTGTATGCATACACATAATCTATTAACGGGATGGAGGGGAAGGGGGGAGTGAAAAGCAAGAGGCTTTTTCAAGACAAAGCCACACAGATAAGGAAACATGATTTCCTCGAGTTCATACCAGTATCTTCGGGCCTGGGGGAAGGGAGGAAGAGGAGAGGAGAGGGTAGTGCTCTCTTGGTTAAAAGCAGAATGGACCCAAACATCCCAAACACCAAAGCAAAAAGGTCAAAGAGGGAGAAATAAAAGTGTTCTCAACTGCGGTGGGGGAGAAAGAGAAAGAAAAAGACCCTGAGAGCATTACATCTTGATCAAGGAATGACTGATAATATTCCAGTGCACCATCTTTCAGGCCCCTCGTTTGATGACAAAGCACGGCCAACATCCCACATCCATTATCCGTTTCCCTCCCCGAGGCGAGCGCATCAATAACGCTCCCTCTGCCTCTCGGTGCCGCGTCCCCCCGTCTGCGCCGCGGCCGCTGCCGAGGGCTGGTGGGCATTTCCATACAGCCCGCGCGCATCATTACAGCCCACCAATCCTTCACCACTCACGCACAGGATCCTGCTGCTACACCCTGGCCGCAGCTTTAACCAGTTCCTCTCCTCCGGAGACGCTCCCTCCATCCCAGGATGAGTGCGCAGGCCAATCTTTTACCATGTAAGGTCCATCTCTCCTCGCTGTGCACCTGATTACAGGTGATGAAAAACCGCCCGGCGTTTGGGCACAGTCACCCCTTTTCTGGTTTTGCTTTGATTTTACTTCTCACCTTTTAATTAACAAGCAGCCTCATCCAAGGAGGCGAAGAGTGTGAATTTGAATGCAAACATCCTCAAACTTGTTGCTGTAATTTGGCTGGATTAACAGTCATGTTTGTTTGACCATCTGCTGCCATCCAGGAGCCAAGTAGGATCCTGGCACACAGGGTCCCATCAGCCTGGTGGCCCACACCTGCTGGACAGGAGGGTGTTTTGATTTTCTTCCAAACCTGGCGATGGGATCCAAGACCCTTGGAATTTAGGGGCAGATCTGAACTGCTCACCTACCAGCTCTGGGTGAAGATGTAATCATTCAGCTTGGGAAGGAGAGGAGTTATATACTCCACTGGGAGCCTGCTGTGGGTCTTGGCAGCACTTTAGAGGGGTGCTCAAGCCTGCAGAAACCAGCAGCGGCAATTTTCTTAAATAATTGACAATGGATCTTCCCCAAAGCTGCAACTGAGGTGTTATTGGTGTGATGGAGATGAGGAAGGTACCAAGTGAGGGGAGCAGATTTGGAAGATGTGGTGGTTAAAGCTCTGACTAGCACAAGGTGAAGAAAAGGTCTGTAGCAGACTGCTATCTGCCTGGCTTTTCAGCAGCCTTGAGTGACTCCTCTCAGTTGCTTCTGTACCTGCATTTTCCATTTCACAGAATCCTAGAATGACTTGGGTTGGAAGGGACCTTAAAACTCATCTCATTCCATGCCCTGCTATGGGGAGAGACACCTTCCCCTGGACCAGACATTTATACTGAACAAAAATGTGCAGCTTCAGGTGTGGTAAAGATCAAAATGGAGACAGGAGTCACCTGGCTGGAGCTGTAACAGCAGCAGCTTTTGCACCTCTGCCATGCCCAGCTCAAAACCGATTGTTCGTTACCCACTGGAACTGGCAGCAATTCCTTTTCTCCCTCTGCAGAAGCCAACCACCACCTGCCCATTCAGCCTCTTCATCACGGTCACCCAACAAGATGCCTGGTGGTGGAAAGCAGAGCACACCTAAGAAAAGCAGCAGAAAGCTTTTCTTCAAATTACTGGTTCAAATCCCAGCAGGATCAGTGGTGGATTTGAAACTAGATCAGGTAACTTCCAGGCAGCTTCGTGAGCTGCAGGAAAAGACTACGTAGTTCAAGTCCTTTGAAAATAAAAATTCAGCAAATCAGGAAAATTTTTGTCTCTTAACAGAACTCCCCACTCACTCCTAGGGCAAATAGGAAATATTCCAGGCACATCAGCCAGTAACATCAGTAATGAACCTTTGACAGTGCTACAAAACACATGGGGATTTTTAGAGGTGGTGCATCCCACTGTAATGAGAGAGAGAGAAAAATAAAGTTCCTCAAACATCCCAGATCCACCAGGGTGTTTATTTTTTTGCTCTTGAAGGAGCAACACAGAGCTCAGCCCATTCCTCCTGCCTTCCCCACCACAGGTTTGCACTGCCTACACGCTACAATTAGAGCCAGGGCTCAACCATCACTCCATCAGCCCTACACACACCAAAGCCTTCCCCTCTGGCAGGAAAAGATATGATACGTTGGACTGAAACCTGTACTTAACAGGAAGGGGTGAGGGCCAGGCACTCTCCAACCTGTCACCTGCTCCAGGATGGGCTGGGAGGGAAAGGTCAGCTCCATCAAAGCAGCCAGCAAAGTAAACCAGTTAATAGCAAACCTGTTTCTAATTGCTTGCTGTATTATAGCTACACCTTTCACCACCTGAGACCACCAGGAACCCATTCACAGCCTTGCTTCCTAGCTTATACATAAGCCTTTCATGTTTTATTATAACCCCGACAATTTTTTACTTTCATTTATGTGCAGGAGAAAACAGCTCTGTCTCTAGCCTCAACAGACAGGGGAGACTTTTTAAAGCCTTATTTCCACATACATTGCTTCCAGAAGCCCCCAGCAGATTCAGGTTCAACCCACCACACCCCCCCATCCCGGATCCCTGCAGGCTGCTGTCAGTGCATGAATGCGACGCCAGCACCCTCAGCAGCAGGATTTTCAGCTTTCTCCCTCTGCATTCATGAGGGCGATGGAACCACCCCGGTGCTCTTCACGCCGTGGTCGCTCTGTGGTTAAGTGCAGACTGTTATTTAACTGCCCTCCCCTCACAATGGCAGCAGCTGCCACGGTGTGGAGGAGGTGCTCCAAGGAGTTCTACAAGTGCTCTGGGCGCCGGCAGCTCTTACCACGGCCTCTCAGGTAGGTCTAAATCCGTGCAAACTCCTGTGGTGCCATGTGTGAGCTACCTCTGTCCCGCTCCAGCTGAGTCCAGTTTCCCTGCCATGTGATCCAAGCAATGGGTCAGGAAAGAGTTGGGGTGCAGAGCATGGGGAGCAACTCAGCCCCACAACGTTTCAACTCCTGACCATCAGACAACCACAGAATCATTCAGGTTGGAAAAACCCTCTATGGTCATTGAGTCCCACCATTCCTCAGCACTGCCAAGGTCACCACTACCCCATGTCCTCAGGTGCCACATCCACACGGCTTTTAAATCCCTCCAGGGATGGGGACTCCACCACTGCCCTGGGCAGCCTGTGCTGCATGGAAACAGAAATAAATTTTCCATAAAGAAATTTTCCTAATAGCCAAACTAAGTCTTCCCTGGCACAGCTTGAGGCTGCTTTCCCGAAGTCCAACTTTGGGGTTTTAAGTCCTGTAGGAAGCACCATGAGCTGGCTGTGTTCTGCTCCACTCCCCCAGGTTCCTAACATCTGGGCTGCCCAAAAAGCCCCTTTTTTTTTGCTGTTTTCTTTTGTTTTGTGGTATGGCAAGCCCTGGCCAGGTGTGGCGGGGAATTGCATCCTCTCCCCAGACCAGGTCCCTGGCACTGAGCAACTCTTCCCTGCCTGATTCACTTTTCCCTTGACGGCCTACACCTCTGACAGTTAATTCCTCATCACTGACTATTAATATTTCATGGCAACACCAGGACAGCACCACGACAGCTGCTTCAGAAACACGGGCAGACCATCCAGCTACCCTCATCAATAAATGGGTTAAGGTTGTTCTGGTATTGCACGGTGATTTTTTGGCATGGCTCAAGGTTATGGCAAGGGCCACTCACTGGCAGCATCACCTTGCCCTTACTTTTCAGGCAGATGTGCGAATTCACCGAATTACGGCCAAACCCAGCCATGCTCAGCGCTTAATCCTGGCTCAGCTGAGCCCCAGCCACCTTGTCTCTGCTTCTTTTTTTTTTTTCCTTTTCCCTGTTATTTAAATCATTTTGAGCAAGAAAGTAGGCCATGAAAAAGGGGGTAGCATTGTTTTAATAATTAGCAATTACGATTGCTGCAATATTAATTGCATATTTCCATAGCAAACATCCCCCTGGAGGGGAAAAGTGAGCGGTGGTTAGAGACCGCCGAAGCCTAAAACTGGAATTCCTGGGAACAGGGAGGGGAAAAAAAGGGAGAGAGAATATGAACTTCTTACATTCAAGTAAATTACTACAGGGATTCCTCAGAAACCTTTAATTAGCCCTGCTCTGCTGTCGCATTGATTGGTCTGAAACTCATCAATTATTCAATGGCAGCAGCTCTTTCTCTCTCTTGCTTTTTCCCCCCCTTCTTTCCATCCTTTAGGTGGAAGAGCCAGTTCTTAACCTGCTGGGGCATTTCTGTTTCCATGCAACTGAGCCACGGGCCAGGGAACTCGGCTCGATTTCCAACCTCCAGCCCAAACCCTGCGGGGACAAGGTCTGATCCTCATGCTGGAGGAAAGAGGTTCCGTGCCCTTGTCATGCTGTGGGGCCAGCACACTTAAAGGTGGTCCATGCTGGTTTTTAGGGATTGCTCACCAACCCTGGATGATTCCCATCTCAGGTTATTATTGCTCATCAGCCTCCAGAAGTAGGGTTTTCCAGACGACAAGGTGCTCCTTACGCCTGGCATCCCTGAGGGGTGGCTGCCACCTGAGGGAAAGAAGGTGTCATGGCTCTTCCCAAGCAAGGGGTGCACTTCCACGTGGGGAAACACGGTTTACAGAAATCAGAAAAATGAACTCCAGCAGAAACTCCCTCATCAGCCTCAAGGTGAAAACAGAGCTGACCTGGATTTGACTGCTGCTCCCTCAAATTTGTCCTGGGAAGAGTAGAATCCTGCGTGCACAGCACTACTTGCAAATCATTGTTTCCCTGGCTCGTGGCTGGAAAATCAGTGATGTCTGTCTCAAGTTGGTCACTTTCTCCAAAAAGACACAGATTCCACGTGTCCATTTGCTTCATCCCTGGAAATGTTCAAGGCTGGATTGGACAGGGCTTGGAGCAGCCTGGGGTTGTGAAGGTGTCCCTGCCCATGGTGGGGGAGCCGGAATGAGATGGTCTTTAAGGTCCCTTCCAAGCCAAACCATTCCATGACTCTGTGATTTCCCAAATGAGGCACAGCCCTCCTTAGATGATCCCTATCTCATCTGCACTGTGCCAGCACCACCTCGCTGGGGTCATTTATCCCACCAAGTAGCAAACCCCTGTATCTGTTTGGCCACCAAAAGCACTGACAGTCCCAGTCCTTCCAGCAGCACCAACCCACGGCAGCATCTCAGCTACAACCCACAGATGGAGAACTTGCAGCAATCAAACTTGCAACAATCAAAACTCATCCCTGGCTGCCTTGCTCTGCTTAAACTCTTAGGAGAGCAGCTTTGCTGACCCTGTGTGTATTAGCCTGTGTTTTTTTCCCCATTTTGTCCCCAAGAATTCTCTCTAAGGTCTGGCTTCTGGAGAGCCCTACATATGGTCCCATTCTCAGACTGCACAGCTCAGAGGAGCAGCCTGCTCACATTAGGAAAGAGACAAACTCACTGGGAATACAGTGCACAGACCTCGTCAAGAGTTATGTTTTTCAGGCTTTGGTCTAAACAGACTTCCACTATCCCAGGTTGGTCCAAACCCTGTCCAAACTGGCCTTGAACACTTCCAGGGATGGGGCAGCCACAGCCTCTCTGGGCAACAATTCAATTACGGGAGTAACAATTTGAAAAGTAGTTCTAGGCACTTGATCATGCAAATGGCTTCAGCTTTTCCCCTGCTGTTGCAAATACAAGGAAATTTTGTCCTCCTGAAGTCTTTTATCTCATCCTACAAGAAAGACAGAGGGATTTTTTTACAAGGGCATGTGGTGATGGGACAAGGGGGAATGGCTTCCCAGTGCCAGAGGGCAGGGATGGATGGGATATTGGGAAGGAATTGCTGCCTGTGAGGGTGGGCAGGCCCTGGCACAGGGTGCCCAGAGCAGCTGTGGCTGCCCCTGGATCCCTGGCAGTGCCCAAGGCCAGGTTGGATGCATGTGATAGGAGAGAAGAATTTGAATGCCAAACCATAAGAGTGACCTGTCCATGCTTGTACCTACAAAAAAACCATATTTAAACTAGCAGGGAGACAAAGTCAGGGCAGAAAAACCCCTTTGCCTTGGATGCTGGTGGAGAGATGAGCCATTCAAATGTCCATCCTGCCCAGAGCACTCCATGTCCTCCCCACCAGCTACGCACTGTCCTAGGGATCAAATTGAAAGGTTCTCCCTTTTTTTCCCAGCCCCTCAAAAACTGGGAGAAAAACAGCATGTGAAACCAATAAGCAAAGGGGGTTTATTTTTCTCTTAAAGATATTAAAAATTATTTTAAAGGGTTGTTTAAACCCATCTTGCTTCATTTTTTTTTTTTCAAAGACAGCAGAGGTGACAGGGGCTTCACATTTTCTGAGTAATTTTGGATCATTTCAAAATACTATTTAGAAATTTAAATATGCCATTTAGATTAACTTAAAATGATGCTTTGCCTCTTAATTTTTGAGCATTTTCTTTCTAGAAAAAATCTGTTTAATTTGATGTTATTTAGTAAATGCTATTTAGTGAATTGGTTCACCTTCTGACATGGGAATGATTTGTGCTCTCCTCCAGCTTTCATTCACCTCTAATATGCTCCATAGGTTCTTTGCAGTTAAGCTTGGTTTAAAATTTGCTATTTAAAGCAAAGAAAGGAATTAGTAATTGAAGTCAACTTTTAAAAAAAAATTTAAAAATAAGAAATATATTACATTATCCAAAATCAGGACTTCTGGTGCCTCAGAGAAGCCCATCCCCGAGTGTCAGGGATGTGCCTGAAGACCCTGGGAAGGTTGAGATGGTCCCACCAGGTACCCTGAGGTCTCCCTGTTCCTACTCTCACATTCAGGGATAGCTGCAAAGAAGTCACAGACGAACACAGGCAAGAAAAGAAATCCAAACCAAACAAAACCTGAACCCTTTGCCCCAAGAGGGGGATAAGAAATGATGCATTGACTATGAATTTCATTTATCTTCCCACCTTCCCCGGCTCGAGCCGTTGCAGCGGCACCGCTCACAATGCGTGTACACATATTAGCCTGTGTATTTCCCATCCTACTTATCCCCTGGAATTTATTCTAAAGCTCGCTTTTGGAAACCCATAAGTAGGACATAATTCGGAGGATTTGATATTCTGGTCAATGTTTTGCCAAGTAGTTATTCCGCAAGCCTTGATACTGGGGAGAAATATGTCCTTAAATAAATATCTATATATATATATATATAATATAAGATACACAGAAATATATATAATTTTACTTACATTACATTTTAGTAGTTAATTATAATATATAAAATCAGTCATACAGATCGCATCCAGAAACACCGAGGGCATTTGGTTTGCCTATGCTGGACAGGTATTTTTAACCTATTTTACCCTCAAATAGAAAAAAAAATGTGTTTCCTTGCTCAAGGCAGCTCTTCAAGCTCACCACAGGCAGTCACGCATGGCTGTGACAGCCAGAACTGGCAGAAAGGTCACCAGTTAGAAACTTTTTTATTATGGATAATTATTTCAATTCCTTTATGGAGATCTGAAGCCCACTTGCTCATCCCAGCCCCTTCTGCAGGACATGGGATTTCCTGTGTATCCTGTGTTGAAACTC